>NW_017100229.1:2012314-2052324 GCF_001263275.1 Habropoda laboriosa | reverse complement strand
TCGCAAACGATGTCGTCGATGATACGTGCACCTTTACGATCTTGCAATTACTTTATTTTACCAATACCAATGGTATCCGTTTCATAATGGTATTGGAGTTGATACTATGTAAATCTAACCTTTCTTCACACCCAATGGTATCGTTTCTTAATCGCAAATTTTATTTTACTGTATAATTTCTCAAACGTAAGAATAACAGTATCTCTTACCTACGATCGCACTGAGATATTGCAAAAGATTGCATCGAAAAATGTTCCGAGAGTATCGCAATCCCATCGCTAGCTTCCTGTTTCCCTCGATGGCGCGAACAGGAAGATCGTAATAAAAATATCGCTAACGAAAGAGCAGAGGAGGAGAAAATGAAAAAAAAAGGTGTATAGACGTTTCCGATAAGAAATTTTGATCGAAGATTGAAGCGTAATTTGGAAGCCGAGCTTCTTCGTGATATATCAATCCATCAAGTTGGCAATTTAATACGGGCTTCGACAGTCTAATTTTCCCGAAAGATCCCGCCGGGACCTTTCGAGTAACCCGTGGGATAATTAGATAGAGGGCTGCTCTCTTCTTGTTGGAAACGGATGAACGAGAGTCATGCAAACGACAGGACACGATCCAGCACTTACGAGCAGCGAAACTTTTTTACGCTCCCGTTAGGAATATCGTTTCCTTCCACACCGAGATTTCCACTGCTGGATCAAAGGGACCCTTCTAAAGGTTACCGAGTCTCCGGAGGACCTTAAACGTATCAGCATTCGCGGGAGCCGAAGGATCGAGTTAAACCAGACCTAATAGGTGTCAGCGAGTTCTCGCGAGAAGGGTGGACAGGTTTGCCAATCCCCAGGTTGGTCGATATTCCTCAACCAGCCACGACGAAATTCTTCGACAGACATCCTGGGATCCTATTTTCTCCGGCTAACGCCATTCACCGCCAAACACTTCGATCCTCTTTTCCTCGGATGAAGTAACATCAGTCCAATCGGGTATCCTTCTGCTTCCTTCGATCGTACAAAACGATACCTCTGATAAAAATTACTTTTTTTCTTCCGAGCCAGAGAATTTCTGCAAAAGAGAAACACTTCTTTTCGGGGGAATAAAATAATAATACAACCTTATCGCAAAAAGCAACGAAAGCAATGAAAAAGTACAAAGTGAATAAGTAGGGAAATAAAATTTACGTAAAATTATGCAAAGTGTTGAAGAGCGAAGGACTTGGTGGTATGTTTAAAAGGGGGAGAAGATCGGGCGGGGATGAATAAGACTTAAATTTGTAAGTATGATGAGAACATTCGAGATGAATTCTTTCTCGCGACTAAAAAATACTGCTAATAAGAGATAGGAAGAATTTCTGGTGTTCAGGAACGTTCAGATTTGCAAGATCGAACGAGACTTTCGTGTAAGATCAACGGTGCAGTTAGAGTAGAATTCTCTTGTAGAAGCTCCGATTAACGTTCCCATCGTTTCGAGCCATCGATGTTCGACCGCCCCATTGTAGTCGTAGCAGAGTAAACGACGCTCGATTCTTTTTTGCGTTCGCATCTCCCGCGAGACGGTGAAACCTAACGTCCTCAAAGCTTTTCGAACTTTCTGCCTTTTATCCAAGCGATAGCCTCTCCCGAAGAAACATCCCTTTTATCTTTTTATCTCGGTAATAATTTCATTTCGACACCCAATCGTTCGATATTTCCTCCACTTTCTCGAATGGATAGGCGAGTGGAGAAAAGTTCATATCGCTGAATCGATAGACTTTTCTAAGCGAATAAGGGAAGAGCAGAGACGAAAGGGCGTCACGGTATTTTTCGCTTTGTTTATTCGCAACGGCGCGCAGCAACACCTCGGGGGAGGTAGCCGCTTCTGTCTCAGCTAATTTCCGGCTGCGCGTACTTCCGCCGCGGTGTGAAGACTTTTGGGAACGCGGTAGCTCTTCGACGACGCGAAATCTCAAACACGGTTTTGTTTCTGAAAGTAATCCATCCTACTGAAACAATTCTCTCTTCTCAACTCACCTTGTTCGATATATTCCTGGCGATGACCAAGGTCCGATAAAGCGCTCGTCATTCCAACAGAACTTCTGTTGGAATTCTGTCTGTAAAATTCTCCCTCTGTTTGCCGTGGCAATCAATCTGTGCTGTGCTCTCTCTCTCCCTTTTTCTCCCGATATGATTAGGTCCAGGGAGTCAGCGATTCTTCGCGTTTCCCAGTGATTTCTCGTGGAATCGCTGCGATGTACGAAACTGTCGTCGAAAAGGAGGAACAAAAAGACGACTAGGTCGTGTTCCTGGCGCTACTGGACGTACGTATCTCCAGAGCCACCATCGAAAGCGAATAAAAAGGGAAAAAGTGGACACGTATTTACTTTCGTGGAGCAGCCTCGCCGCCGCGCGCCTCTTGGCTCTTGCTCCTCGTCTCCGTCCTCTATGTGCCAACTAACTTTCTACTTAAAGAGCGACAGCCCGATTCACCAGGCCCGACGACACCCCCTTATGCTTATGGAAAATGCGTTTTGCGCTTCGAAACTAAGTTTAATCCTAGCTGCCGCCGAACCTCTTGTCTACGGTGACGCCATCCTGCTTTCCTCTCTCGTTCGTCCCATCGAATAAACGGTGACTTGGGCGTCGTCGAGTTACCGGAAGATTTACGGGAGGAATATTCTTTTTATTTAACAACTTTGGTAGACTTCGCGTCGTGAATATACCCTTTCAGAAAATATGGCGTAGCTTCTCTCTCCTTTTATCTATCCTTCTTCCCTTTAACCCTTACTTTTTATTAGAAGACAAAGGAAGCGAGCTACCAACCAAGGACAGTTTCTCGTACTAGGTTCTACAAGAAGTTGCGGCTATTTTACCGCGAGACGAGCAAGTAGTTATGTTGGATATGGTGCAACGGGTAGCTAGAGAATCGTCTCGTCGCTGTAGGAAAGCCATCTGCGTAGACTCGCCGAATTCACCGAGAGAAATCTACAGGCCGAGGTACGGTTCCGTCTCTACGAAGATTCTCAGCTTTAAGGAGTAGTTAATGGGCACGGTTGCACCTCGGTTGGCTCTCGATGCATAATGGATTCTCCCCTTTGTCTTTCCCAGACCAGAGTCAGAACTCCTGGATTCATCCCCGAGATTATCACCTGGAGTTCGCGAGAGACGCATCATCGCGGAACATCAGAAGCAGCTTGAAAGGGAAATGCAGGAAATGCACGATACTCTGCGAAGAAATGCATTGATGAGGCAACGTCCTTGTATCTGGGATTCACACTCTGTCTCTTCCTGGAGTTCCTCCATCGACTCCATAGCTGGAACGATCACTCTTAGGAAATATCGTACACCCATATGGGAAGCCATTAAAGGTTATCTTATTTTATTTATACAACCAAGTTGGGAATCGATCGAAAGTTAACCCCTGTTACTTTTATCCCGTCGTTTCTTCTTTAAGTCAATTATTTTATTCCGGTTCACGTTCTCTCTCTCTCCCCCCTCCTTTGTTTGCCCTTACCTCGATTCGAGGCGCTCGATCGTTTAATACGAAAGCGTGGCCAACAATCTACCCGGAGCACACGATTCATTTTTTCGCCAACGAAGCTTCCTCCGCCCCTCCCCGCCGGGGTAACGGTGTGCAAACAATACGTCGATCGATTTTTCAATTTCAGGAAGTTCCCCGGCTCGGGCCAGCCTGCGCGTGGATCGTAATATCGAGAAAAATAAATTCGACGAGATGATCAGCCGGGAGGAGTCACCGACGTGGAGCACGCTGGACGCCAGGCGGAAGTTGGACGACTCCGAGTCGAAGAATGGAGACGGATTGCCATCTTGGGACACGCTCGAGGCGACTCTGAATAGGAGGCTGTGTAATTACGGAAACGCCCTGTCAGGATCCTTGGAAACAGACGAAAGTATTGGAAGGAACTGCGTAGAGACGTCGCGTCGCGAGAATGATTCCAGACCGGAGCCTCGGCTCCTCTAGCTGCCTTCCAGGCGAATGAATTTTTTATCTCGGACCAGAGCTCCTCGGTGGAAATTGTCTGGAAAAATACCTTTATACCGCGGACCGGTACTGTAAGAGTTGCGATAAACAAAATTTCTCGGTCCAAGGTCGTTTGAAGATCACGGTACCATTGTGTCATTGACCTCCTTTCTCACGTCAGAGATATACTATACGGTACCACGTAAAAACACACCGATAAACTTTAAACAACACACTTAGAGATACTTAGCTGTTCTATTTCTCGAGACACAACCTGTAGTTAAGCAAGATACGAATATTTTCACGGCGGATACGACAAGTTCAAGATACACGCTGATCGATTCCGACACTTGGCCGACATTTTCGAGCCCTCGACGGGCGCTCCTGTGAACGACTCGAGACACGACTTCGCGAGCTTTCGGAACTGCCAAATAAATGTTTCCCTTGGAAGATATTTAGCGGGAATTGAACTTGTTCAACCGGTCGATGAAACTCGATGGAAACTTCATTCTTCTGCAGACAACGGGCAACTTCACGCTTCGAAAGTGCTCTCGTTGACTCGTAAGTATACATATAATGATTACAGAGGAGCCCTCGTAAAACTTGACAGAGGTATACGAGAACGTGGAGCGCTGCCTTAAATTTTAATCTACGCCTGAAAGCAACGATTACGTTCAGCCCTCGCCCAACCCTCTGTTCTGACCCTTCCCACCTCCTCTCCCGTTAATTAATGGGAACCACAGGCTGCTTGGAATTCTGGCGAGCCGCGGGTTAACGTCGACTGATTTTTGGCAAATTCGACGAAAGTAAAATGCCTCGGCAACCACCCCGTTCCTCCTTTCTCCAGTCTCATCAATCTTTACCACCTACGGCTACTTCGTGACCGTACATTTTTATTAAGGATCCCGAGGCGCACGGTTACCGTGAGGTTTCCTCGAGGAGAAGCCTTCTTGTGTACACCACGTCTCTTCCTCGGTTTCCATCTAACGTACAAAGTTCCGCGCGCCTTAAATTGCGAAAAGATGTTACGCTTCTTTATCGCGGAGGATTATTTGATTGTGCGGCGGACCTTTACGAACGATCCGAATATAAAATGAAATGTTCTTTCATCATTTTCCTTGCGAATTTTCGAGGAAAGTGAAAGGGAAACTCGAGTAATTAAGAGAAAAAAGAAAGGGTGGATATAGGGGGACGATACTCTGAATTAATTTCGGAATAAGGACGAGAATACTGGGTCAAGTTCGGTAATTCTACATCGAGAGTCATCGTACGTTAATTCGTCTCGTCGAGTCGATAAATTTCTATAGTTTACACGCCAGCGAAATCACAGTTACTAAATTTCGCCCACCCTATAGCGAACCACTTGGCCAGAATTTTCTGATCGCCCTCTCGAAACGATGTAGGTTTGGCATCGGTCGAACCGCGATTTAACGCGAATTCGGCGGCAGTGTGAGGATCGAGGGGGGTAATTGGAAGTAGACAGAGCCTCTCTACAAACGCACGATTCGATTAACCGAATTTAAAAAAGGCCTGGGTTTGCCAACAGCTCTGGTAATTGCCAATTAAAGTAGTAGAAATGAGCAATTGTTGTGCGCCGTATCGACCAGTCATTCTCTTTTCACTCGAAAGATCTCCGATCGTCGAAATTCATCAGCTTGAAGAACTTCGAGCCTTTTCGTGTGTCCTCGCACATACGTTCGAGATCAAGATCTTCGAGTTCTTCGTGTGTCGTCGTACGTGTGTTCGAGGTACACAGCGTCCTCAGTCATAACGGTGTCCTCGTTGTGGATCTGCGTAATTATCGTCCCTCCCCGTTACCAACCAAGATTAATCAACGTGGGTGTTACGAAGACGGTATTATCCTGTTGAAGACTGATCACAGGTAATTGTTGGTCTGTACGACAAACGATAAAACAGCAATCGGAATGTTTAGCGATTTAACCTTAACCTTGTAACGATCGAAACGACCGTGTTCCATTAATTCTCCTAATTAACCCTCTTCTCTGATTCCAGCGAAGAAACACGAGGATAAGAGGTAGAAATGATGTATGATACAGAGGTGAGAGGGTGAAGCATTGATTAATAATGCCGGTAAACAGCGAGGTTTCGATTCGTTGAGAGAATGTTTGGCGGTCGTACACCAGGAAGAGGACAGAGAGGAAGCAAGCGGGAGGACAAAGGAGAGAGAGAGGAAAAATGGAAGCGGGAGCATCGTCGTCCTCGTCGACGGTGGTCCTGGAGAGAAGTAAGTAGGAAGGGACGAGGGGTGGTGTGTCGGTTGGCCGGGCTGCTTCCGTGTATTCCGGGGGTGGTTTTGGTGCGCGCGCGCACCGGGGTTGCGCCGTGGTTTCATCTCAGTTTCGCAGCCTCCCTTCCGCGGTCCGCATCAACTCTGCCGTCGCTGGCACAGAGGTGTGTCAAGAGGTCGTTTTATCCGCGTTTTCTCCGGTGTCTCGTCTCTCTGACTTACGCACTCGCCCCCGAGACACCCGGTGTAACCGGTATTTTTCCATCTACGCGACGTACGCGTTAATGTTTTTCTAGGATTCTCTCGCGTGACCGAAACGGTGTCGTCGACGTTAACAGTGAATATTGTCCTTGGTATACATATACAATTCTCGCGTCCGCTGCTCGCGAGGAATATGTTGTCGTCGTACGATAGGTGATCCAACCACCATTGGAAGGGCAATGATGCGCGATGCGGAGGTCCCGACGCGTGTAACTTGGTAAGAAAAAGTTTCTGTGTCGCAATTCTATGCCTATATAGCACTCGCGCGACTTGCCAGTTGTGCGTTATTCTCTACGAATTTAGGGAACGTCTACGAACGTGTTTTCGATCTTTCCTTCGATCGCGTTACACGAACGGAACAGCGATTCTGTCTCCATTGATTTTTAAACGGGACACCCGCGCTACGCTGTTAATTGTCGGTTAGTTCTGCGAGATGGAGTAGTGAATTCCGCGAGAACCGCTTTGCCGATTGTGGCCACTGGTTCGAGAACAGTGCAGAGTACCCTTTGAACCCTTGCTCCGTCATTACGTGTAATGTACTTAATCGTCGGAAAATCGGTCGTTGCGGAGACCGGCGGAGGCAGATTCAGTCTGAAAGCGGAAGTCAAGGTGTAGAAGAGAACGGGGGTGGTGGGCTGACTGGTATTGTGCTTGAAATAAAGGGTGGTAGGGCGTCGGTGAAATATATTGCACATGCAAATTGTATCAAACTTAGACTGGAAATCATTTTACGAGTTTCAAACGACTTTTCTCGCCGCCCCCCGACAGCTACTTTACTATTCAGTGGCCGTTCCTTTTTTTTTTTTTGTACCCTTCGTGGAACTTTCGACACTCTGTTACATCCTGCTGTTTTATCTATGCATACAACTGAATAGGAAATTCGCGAATTTTTTTTCCGCGTTAACTCCTAGAGCTGTACCGTGTCGAAATGTTTTTGTTTTTTTTTCTCGTTTTTACGATCGTCCACGGTGAGTTTGGCGTAGCATGAAAGCAAAAAAAAAAAAAAATAAGCGACCGAAACCTACATATGTGTTATATATCGACGCGACGTGGAATATTCCGACGATGTTTCGTGCTAACGAGCAACATCCGCGATAACTGATTTTTCACGTGGATCATTTATAGCGTGTCTCTAGAAATACAAGCGAACGAACCAGTGTTCCTCCGGCCTTTTTCCACCCTGCGCTACGGTCATTTATTAAACGAACGCTAATATGGATGCGTTTGATTTACGACCAACCTTCTCCGGACCTTTATATTTCCCAGCGAGAACGGTGTAGTTTCACGCCGGTTCTCCGATATACGAGGTCCGGTCTTCCGGATTTGGCACGTTCGTGGATTTCATCCGGAAAAGCCGGCACAAGGGACCCAGAGAGAACTTAATCCTCGCAGAATCTGAATAATCTCGCAGTAACTGGACGATTAACGCGCGTTTGTCCCTGTAAAAATCCTCCGGTTTATTTCTCAGGAAATTCTACGTATCTACTCTGGTTCGTTACGAAACGGACACACCTCCGACAACCGTGGTACGTATTCCGTTGGTTTCTCGAAGGTTTCTCTGTCGAAAATGTCAACGAGGTATTGTGGCCGCGATTAATTTCGCGTCGACGGTATTTTCCGTCGAATTAAACCGGACCAAAGCCAGACGCTCGTTCCACAATCGGTCCCATTGAACGACGCGACGCATCGATTGTACGCTCGACGTCGCGTTGCATCCAGTTCTTCGTCACTCGTTTCGAATAATCGCTCGTCTGCTTGATTTTCGAACGCATCGATATCTATCGCGCCGCTTGCAATTATCGGACGCTCGATGGGGACAGAGTAGGTGTGTACCGTACGCTGGCGAATCGTGTGTACGGCTGGGCTTTTCCATCGAAAGTGGGACAGAAGGCGGCGTAGGTAACTTAAGCGAATAATTCTCTCTGTGTGCAACAACGAATTGGAGGCAGACGGCGCGCGCTGAGTCAGCACTGTAATAGACGTGAATGCACGCCATTCTGTGTCGCCTCTTTGACATATTACCGTCTCTCTTATGTTTAAGTCGATTTTCGTTCCGAAGAAAAGACCTCTGTGCAGAGCAACTACCTGCTCTACCGTAAAACGTTGAATTACAGGGGTTGAGCCGCGTGCATCGCGTAACAACGGCTCGTATTTCCTTTTGACCGCTTCAGCGTTTTAGCATTGAGAGAAATTGCTCGGATATTTGTAATAACAATAATACCACGTTATTACGCAGTCGGAGAAAGAAGATTGCAGAGTAGAGGGATAAACGGTAAGAAGTAACATGCCAGACGAAATTTAAAAATAACGCGAAATAATGGTGAAAAGGGGAAAATAGAAATTTTCCTTTCTTTATCTTTTTTCTTTCTTTCTTTCCATCGAACGATAAGTTGCTAAGCAATACCACCCCTCCAGTTGATTGATCGGTTTCTCGGGGCGATGCGGCCGCTTTATTTATAACTTGGTCCGTAGGAAAAGTTGCAAAGTAGTTACAGCACCGGCTCGTGCCAATATCCCCGGGTCTAATGACTCTTGGAAATGAAATTTCGTCCACGGTACACAAATACGCATTTGTCTTCGTCCCGCGGACCAAGTTTCGGGCCAGAGTACCGGCCCGATTCTCCACGATACCGAATACAAATGCGATACCATATATTTTCTCCTAGGCCCTGTATATCGATTCTATTATACATCCGGTAGACGAATCAGCTTGGAAGCCAGGATTGCGATAAATTTCCGCATGTTAATAGCACACGGCGTGGTGGCGCACGCGTGGCGATTACCTTTGAATATTTCAGCCATTCATTTGCCGGGCGAATGGTTGACCCGAATAGTAGAACACGGGGCTGCGGGGCTTGAATTCGTTCTCCGGCTGATTTTCGAACGCGATCGAGCTGCAAATAATTCGGCTATGCTTTTAAACAACCGACATTTTCCCAATTGTAAGAACCGGCGCTCGTTGGAGATTTACGTTGGAATTTATTCATACACCCTCCTATTTCCCACCCTCGCCATCCCGCCATCTCGGCATAATAGAACAAAATGGAACAACAGTAACGCCAATAATAATAATGGCTTTACGCGTTGAGTGTCGGTTCGCATTGTGCGACCACAATACGCGAAACTGTTCCCCAGGAATTTCGCTGGCTGTCTCCAGCAGAGAATAACGAGCTCTGTCTTGCCTCCCTCTCTTATTCTTCCTCGTTTCTCTCTGTCCCGTGTCATTCTCCGTCGCTTCTCTCTTGCCTCTTTACCTTCGTTCCGTGGATTCATCCGCTTTTCCTTTCACGCTTTTCATAAATTAGCTGAATCAATTACGATTCCTGCGCGAACCTCTAACGCAACTGAACGCCTCGGGGAAAATTAATCCATTCGCTGGTTGAGAAGCGGTGAAAAATAGCGGATAATGAAGTTGGAGAGTGTTGGGAACGAGCCACGCTCGAGCGTAACACAATGTGACACAGTTTGGAATTACTATGTCAAGAAAGGGTTATCGAAGTTGTTAACAACTACTACACGAGGGAAGGGTGGGCGTTTTAAGACTATCGGTGTCAACTGCAAGATCGTATATCGGTAATTCGTGTGCAAGGCGTGGCACAACACCCAGAGAGAGAGAGAGAGAGAGACCAGTCGAGGAATTATCGAGCAGCTAGTGGAGGAGAAGTTGGTGTCAGTGTCCGGACGAGGGAACAGGATCGTAGAGGCGGTGTGCTTTCGCCAAGTTGTACTCTGCTCTTCAGAGGAGCACTCCTTGACCTGCACTTCTTCTCTATTATCATTCGCCACCCCGAAAGTGTAGCGAAACGTTTACACTTCTTGAACGAAGCTGTTCCTTCGATATAAGGAGAGGATTCTGTCTGTCTCGTGACTACGAATTTAAGGAAGATGTACTAGCTCGAACGACGACAGAGAGAGGGAGAGAGAGAGAGAAAGAAGGAAAACGAGAGCTTTTGACGACGGAGAAGCATCTGTCGGATCGTCACCAGGTACAGTCAGCAGTTTGACTTAACTGGAACGAGCGGCAGCAAGTACATCTTGACCCCTTCTAACCACTTTCTCGCTAGTACGATGATTTCCAGAGTGGTCGTCTCGTGTTTAACGTTCTCTCGTCCGTTTCTTTTCTCCACGATTCCGTGGCGTTCAACGACGAAAACGACGAAAACGAGACACTTTCCCTCTTCGTTCGCGTAACTCTCGCGAGAGCGGAGAGGTTAGCTCTCTGCTGCAATCCACTAGAAATTTCGAAATCTCTTAGGAACGAGGAAAAAGAGGGAGAGAGAGAGAGAGAGAGAAAAAGATGTGAAAAGAGCGTAGATCGACGACGAGGAAAAAGTTGCGAGTCTACCGTTTTAATAGCGAGCCAGTGGAAAAAGAAGGCGAGAAACTGCGGAAATTTACGGGTCAGGCTGATTTATTTTCACGGTGTTTAATGGTGTCAGCTGACGGGAAAAATTTAGTCCGGGCTGCGGCGGAGAAATCTCGGCAGCAGCTCTTCGTTCCTCGTGCCGGTTACACCGCGTTCCGGAGATGCTCCGCGCCGATGTACACCGGAAAGGAATTCCGTAATTAACCGGCTCGAGTAATTAATGAAAAGTTCTGCGTCTAGTTGGCGTACGTCTTATACTCCGGCGGGGATTGACGGTTTCCGGAAAATATTGCTGAATTGGAAATGGAACCCGGGCTATTGAAGACAGTTGCGCCTCGTTTCGCTTTCGATGTGCGACGTCGCATTATTAATTTAATTAATACGTTTTACCTCTTACCGTCGTTTCGCATCTGGTATGCTTTCGGTAACCTACCAGTATTTCGGTATTTGAAAAGAAAAATGGTCGTAGATCTAATATCGCGTCTCGCGTTTCTCAAGTCCTCGTCGAGACATTGCATCTCGCTGCACCGCATGCACTTTGCGGGCTGCGTGTACACCGGCAGGCTCGGTCGGTGTGTCTGGCAAGCGATACACGTGTTAACAGCTCGTGTCAAACGTTCCAGTTCCACGACATGGCGTTTGCTTTGAACCCGAAGTCTCCCTGTTTCACGTGCCAATTTTCTTAAGGAACAGGTCCATTCCATCTACCTACCTACGTAATCAAACCGTTGTATATGTATATGTAACAGCAGTTGGTCCTCCCCCCAATTGTGTTGATTCACTCCGGAGAAAAAGCCTCGATCCCTGTAGAAAAACAGACCGCGCGCGTTGCAAGTTTTTTAAAGAAGTTACGATTCAATGGGAACCCATCAACCAGCTGAATGGGCCTCTAACAGCTTCCAGAATTGTATTAGCGCCACCAGACTCTAAGATACCAAGGCGAAACAGTCTTGCCAAGATGCTTCCGCTTATCTCGATAGCCTGTTTTCCTCGTACGCTGCAAACCTTTCCTTTCTTCTTCTTTTTTCCTTCGTTGGTTAGCTACGTCGAACACGGTCTCTCTTTAAGCGTTCGTAGATACCGGAGTTGCGGTGAAATTTTCCAGGCACCGCCTAGAATTCGATCCCCCTGACGAAGACCGTCGATGAACGATATCGAACGCCTAGCCGGCCATTGTAACGAGCGGCTGCAACGGCTACGCCTCCGAAAGGTCTCCAGTCGAAATTGAACGGGCTAACGAACCTTGGCGAATTTCCCAGTAGAGAGGTACGGACCTGAGCCGAGCACGTGCAACGCGTCATTTTCAGAATCGGAACCGGAAACTCCATTCCGACCGCCAATCGAATCGCGAGTTTCCCCGTGTACCATTCGTCGAGCACAAAGCGCGCTGTCTTTCATTTCATTAGGCGAGACACGGGGGGAAGGTTCTTCTTAAACCTGTACAAAGCACGGGAATGTTGCTTGGAATTTCTGTCGAATTTCTCTAGCGAGCTAGCTATCGAGACATCTTCCCTTATACGTAACAAAAATGATATTTCTACGATATTTTCAGTCTTGTTTTACTCGAATCTCGAGTCGAATCTGCTCCGTGAGAAAGTGTAACGATGTAGGAATTCGTAGTAATTATATCGCGATCACGTGGACCGATACGTGGCGTGAAATTACTCGAAACTAATTTCTGATCAAATATTCGGTCCCTTTGGTTACACGAATGTAAGCAATTAGCCTCGGATCCGTCTAGATAACCATAATTCGATACACAGTTGGATCTCATTAGGTCCACTTAATTGGTCTTACCTCGTGATGAAATTTGTTTAGCCTCACTTCGCTTCGATAGCTTGAGACGACACGTTCCTGGATCAACCACGACTCTCTCTCTCTTCGAACTTTCCTTAATCGAGTTATCGTGGAAGATAGGTACCGATACGCGTGACGTAGCAACGTTAATCGGCGCCGGGTAAATTGCAAAGAATCGTCGATCGACCGAAGGGAGAAGAGAGGAATATCGAGCGTGAAAAGAAGAGATGCATCGCGGATTCACTTGGCGACACGCAATATTCCTCCCGGAATTCGAACGAACGCGATACACATGGCGAAGAATCGAATGATCGGCCGTGTAACGCATTTGCAAGGCGCGACACGTACACGGAGGTTCGTGCTGGCCCTTCAGGCTTGAACGAGTGATCGAACAGAGAGAGACTCCGTCGAGCAGAAAGTCGGATTCGCGAAAAGGGTCGGCTTTGCGTCCCTTTTCTCTCGTTGCTCGATAGACCATGTTTAATTTCACGACAAACAGACCGTGGAACGTGATGTGATACGCGGCTTAATTAAATTATACGTCGATTTAAATTCAATTATATAGCTCCACGGTGGAGTATCTCGGCCGAAAAAGCTCGAACTGGAAGAGTGTCTTCGGTTCGTTTAAAAGAGAGCATCGTAGAAATGACGAGAAACGTCTTTTCTTCGTTCCGCTTGTCACGTGACAGACTGTATTTTTACCAGAATTTATAGCTGAGGAAGTTTGGAAAGTTGTTCGAATAGGAAGTTCTCCGCATCCCGTGATCGATATTCCTCGGAATCGTGCGCGGTTTCTACTTGCCCATCGGCAACTTGCTACGATCTTCCTCGCATCTGCGCGCGTGCGTTTAGCTCGCCTCTCTTTTGTTGTTCCACGGTGTTGGTGGAAAACATAGAGGTGCCGAGGGAAATTGAAGCAGTACGTTTGTACGAACTGGCTATGGAAAAGCCTCGGAATCTCATTTTCCCCGGGAAAAACGGTATTCGATAGGTCGGTTCTTTGCCGTTCCCGGCTCTCCTTTGGCTCCCTCGCCCCGTTTCGATCGAAACGCGAAACGCGTTATCCTCTGCTAGTCCATAAAACGTGTATTGTCGCTGCTTGGGAAAACATCGCGGCATTGTTGTGCCGCTGACACGGAATTCGATAGCGGTCTAACTAGTTCGAGCGGAATGCGAATTTTCGAGGCCCCTTTGGCCGGCCCGGTTGGAATCTCGACTCGATCTAACGCGTCATTCCATGCAAGAAACATGAACGAACATTTTTCCAGCAAATTCTTCTCCTCGAATTACTTTCTTCGCCTTAGAGACCGTTTGAAATTCTTCGTTTAGATCGGAATTGTTAAGCGAGGGAAGAAGGAGAGATTGGAAAAGGGGTAGAGAAAAAAACGACGTTACGAACACAAAACGTTTATTTATCGGTGTACAGTGCAATGCTGAAATGTTAAAAGACCACCGGTACCGTACCGAATTGTTGGTTTCGCTCGGTGAAAGGATTTTTAGATATTATTTGCTCCTGAATTTGCAAAGAAGCGGCATTCGTAACTTGGCCCCGTGACGACCCCTGTATTACGGTCACATAAATTTTCAGTCCAGCAAACAGTTCGTTTGCCCTTTGACCGAGCGTATCCATGAATCACGGTGTCGCGATTCGACAGGATTCTGGTGCGCCACGGGCGATGCAGTCTGGCGAAACATCCTGCCGGAATATTACTCCTGGAGAATTTTCCAGCGCTGTAAACGCGCGGCGGTTGCCTCATCCACGGCGGAATATTCTTGGGTGAATATGTCTGGTGTATCGGTTCCGCGACAGATCTCCAAGTGAAGTGATAGCGGGATCGATCGGCGTCGATAGACGTCTCTCCGTTCAAATGAGCGGAAACTTGGTGGAGAAGTTTTGCAAGAGTCGACGATGCGTTAAAGGTCTCGCGTTTTCATGGAAACTTTGGTCTTTTAACTGGGTAAAAGTTGACTCGTCTTCTCCTCGTCTAACGATAGATTTCGTCAAGGTCTATCAATTATTAAAAGGCTGGAAGTTTGCCGCGGACTCGAGGCTGTCGAACTTTATCTCGTTTCAGCGGGCGAAATATCTTCTACTTTCCGTTCGGCAAGAATAATTTCTATTTTATGTTAAATTCCTGCAACGCCCGTTATTACCGGAACGGGTCGGGAAAGTCTGCGAACCAAGGGACCGGAGAATGCTGCGAATTAGTTTCACGCAAATTGCCTTCGTTTTCGCGGACATGTTCTCGGAAGAGTTCTGGGTCCTTATGCAGGCTCCAGGCTTTCCGCGTCATTTGCTCGAACGGAACAGGGGTTAGTTCGTGCAAACGGTAATACCTCAGGGTAGATGACGAGCGCTTTGTTCACCAGTGACTTTCTCGATCCGCCAGAATCCGGATTCCTCCTCGTCGACATTCTTTTCGGGTAATACCAGTCAGAAAGGCTATTCAGCCGGTAGAGACAGGGTTGGTGCATTGTCTTTTCGGATTTGCATGTCAAGGATAAGGTGTATCAGCCGCGTATCTCCTAAGAAACTCTAGGTATACATGCGCGAGTGATTTATCGAGCAGTCGGAAAGAGGATCAAGTGCTGTCGTGATTTCTTTTTGTTTTTCTCCCTATTTTCCAAAGTGCTACGAAAAAGAACAGAGGAATGAATTTATTATTTTTTTTTTATCCGCGTTAAGCCTCGTAAAGATTACTTCCATTGTTCGAGAGCCTATTCAGTTGGTTAACTATAGCGTACTGGCTGGTGCACGGAATATACCTATGTACGCACATACATATAAAAAATGCTCATCGAAATTGATTATTCTGCGGTGCTCTCGAACGGTCTCTATACCGTGCAGGCTTTTTACAAATGAACGCGATTAAATAGTGCACGTTGGCTGAAATTTACGGGCAGAGCCGGCCTTTTATCTCGGCCGTACTAGCGTAATTCTCGTTGTACAAGGCGAGTACAACGAGTCCGTTAAGTTAGTAATTAGAGCTATTAAACTGGCAAAGGTCGCGTAATTTAATTGGTCATTCATTATTTGACGCGTGGCGAGTGTAACGCAACGGCGAACGATCGATCAAAAATTCCTCGATCAATTAACCCTACCGCATCATTTCGATCAATAATCGAGACGACTGTGATACATATCCGAATTTATCCTGTTCGTTATCCTACCTGACGTTACTTGCTTTTCTGTCGAAAATATTACTTTTATGTAAAAAAAAAAAAAGAAGAAAAGAAACAGATATGAAAATTCAGCAACGACCGGTATCGGCAAGAAAATAGTTAATCGGGGTCAGTGGCGTTCTCTGTCCACTAACGAGCATTGGCTGAGAGTCGAGATATAAAAGGGACGTCGGCAAAAGTTAATTATAAAGCGCTCTCCCGCCTCGACTAGCAGTGTCGAAGATCAAAGTCGAAAAGCGGGTGCACTCGCGAAATTTATTCCCGGTAATGCTCGATAGGCTTGTCGGGGACAACGGGCAAATTAATTATCCGCTTAATTAACTAATAGCAAGCCGATGACTGTGCGTGCATGCGGAAATTCCAGCGTTTCTTCGGTTCCTTATCGACCAGACAAAAATTGGGCATTTTTCGTAAAATTTTCAAATTTTTTATTCGTTGTAAGAAATGACGGAAGTGTTGAAAAATTGCTGGAAAGTCTCACCGCCACGTTTTAACGAAGTTAACGGAATTAATGTCGAGAAAGTTTCTTATTAACGTCGCAGATGCCGCAATTGCGTTTAGCTCGGCGCAGCGGTTAGCGCCGCGAAGAAAGTACAGCCGAGTTCGATTATGCAAATCGGCGCGCCTCGCGATCCTCGCGAAGCCGCGTTACGTAAGAATTACTAAACCACCATAACGACCAGATGCCCTCTCGAAACGAGGGAACGAACCTCGAAGGCGGACCTCGTTCGACCATTCGTCCGCTTACAATCATCCTCTTCCCACACGCATACATGCGCGCACACAGTGGCGTAAACACGCGCGTGTGCGCGTTGTAACCAAGTTAAGCTGATATTCTCGCGAAGACAGACGACGTGTACCGGGTCTGACAGACATTCCAGGCACACCGACGCCACTGAGAATGTAAATTTTCATTAAAATCTCGGCTCACGGGCACCTACGTTCTTGTGGTCCCGCGATTTCACCGCTGATTGCGACGAGCTAGACGACGTTCCGTTGATTGCGCCCAACTCCAGGAACTCGTGGAATTTTTCTTTCCTTTCTCCCGGCGACAAAGGGAATATTTCGATTTGTCCTACCGGCAATTTGAATCTCCAATTGGAGTAACTCGAGCGAACGTAATCCCGCCAGTGGTGATACTCTATCGGTGGAGAGAGAGATTACAGGGAAAATAGTTTGCAAGTTGCAGACGTAGGAGACGCGTTCGTTGGATATATTCGTAGGAAGTTTCGTTGGCGACGGGGTAAGCGGAAGGATGGTATTAAAGAGGTCGCGGAAAGTGTGTACATATACGCAACGTGGTTGGTAATCACCGTTAGACCGTTGTTCACGTTAAGCCGGCAAACTTTCCCGCTGGCAGAAGTCTGATAAATGAACCATGGACGAGACGGTGTGTTTTCATGCATCGAGCCGTGACAAAAGAAGCTCGACTGGAGGGAAACTCGTGGGATCGCTTTCCAATCCGATTAATAATTTGGTCCGCGGAAAACGCTTGTTACGCTCGAGTTCATTATACGATGCGAGGCGCGTGCTAGCACGGGATGCATCCTGGCAAGGCGCAGGAGTGTCCTCGAGGCAAACCGCAGTGCAGTTGCAATTTCAATGCGCCGCCGTGCCAATTAATGCGAAGTCGTGTTCGAACTGTGCCGGTGGCTCGTGTTAACGACGTTCCGCCACGGCCATCGAGTGCCAATTATCGATATTAAACGGCCGACGAAATCGTGCGTCGTTGGTAGAGAGCTCTCCAACTTTCATTAGTTCGAGGAAGTCCAATTTGTTCCGATTTCCTAAGGAACAATCGCTTTTCACCCGGTTTTTCATCCGGCTGATATGCGCTTTCCACCGCGGAGATTTTCGAGTCGGGGCAAACGAGGACAGCGGAGAAAAGCGCGGAAGGTTTCGCGGAAAATTGGAAAACATCGGGTCACCGAGCTTGGCTACGGTGGCCGATTTTCAAGCTCGAACCCGTGAACACGCGTGTACACACGCGTTCATTACCAACTTGCTGCTTATGAATAATTACGGCACGCCCGGAAAACTGTTAGCGGAACAATGCCGCGCTAACTATCGGCCAAGTTTAATTATCAAGCACGTCTGCGTTGCAAACTGCTGCTGTTACAACTGTGCGCATGTGTGTGTGAGAATGTAATCGTGTACGGTACGCATAGCGAAATTGGCTGTTCGTGCTCGGTACACCGAGTTCGAACCAGATCTATTACTAATCAGCGTCAACTAGGTACGTAGCAATAGATAGTTGGATCCGTGGAAATGGGAAAATCAGTCTCGTACTGTCTCAATCTACGACATGGTTCCACGACGGTGTTCCGTACATGGGAGAGATCCTCGAGGAAAAGCTCGAGGCAACGTTTTCACGGACAAAGACAAATTTCGCGTGGGTGAATACCGACAGAGACGAAAGGTGGTACAGGAAGCTGGTAGGAAGCAGGATCGACGAAAACGTGAACGAAGGACGTCTAGATGACAGGCCGCGTGTTTCTTATTACGTAGGGTATGATGGAAGCTATTCGGGAAATTTATTCGATATCGTTTGCAAACCGGTGGTGGAAATAGTGGCATTTGCTCGATGCCGGTAGTGTCGCGTGAAATTCGTTGCATAAAAGCAACGGAGAAGACAACGACAACAACAACGACGACCACGACGACGACAGGGGTGTAGGATGGGGAGAAGGGGTTAGTAATGACGTGGAACGGGAGGCTTTACGAGCGTTACAGAAACACTAGAGATGATGGACCGCGGTGAAATGACCTTGAAAAAGATTTCTCTGGAGCGTGAGCCGCTTAACGACGGTAATGACCGAGCGAGTTGCCAGCGACGTAGACGCGGCAACCGTAAAACGTAAAGAATCGCGCGCGACAGATCGCACGATTCAACGGAACGCGACCCTTAACGTTCTCTTAACTGCGACGAGGGGAGTAATCTTACAACGGGTCGATGAATTCCCCCTGCAGGAAATGAAATTACACGGGCAATCCGGCTACAGGAGGCGTTCCTTTTTCTGTTTCAGAAGCTGGTGTGTTCCCGTGAGGAAAGCGGCGAGAATGAGCGACACTCGGCTACCAGCTCACAAACACCAGCAGAATCGTCTTCTACGGTGAAATTGAACCGAGTGAGGCTCGCGTGTGCTGCTGGTTGCTACCAGGGATAGGCAAGGGGCAAACAAGTTTCTTCCTTCACCCCTTAATCCACTCGGCGAAACGCCCAGGGGTGAGAAATCACCGACAGAAGCCGGTCCGGAATTATGAAGGATTCGTTCGTTTCCGTTGCGAACTAGTCACGGATAAATGCGTGGATTTGCCGTTATACCGTCGTCGACGAGAACACGCGATCCTGCTAAATCGTTTCGGTTCCCTTGATCGTTTCTACGTGTGCTCACGGACAATTAATCGGTCGTATCTTTAAAGAGCTCGGTCGAGCTAATTGTCTCCCAATCGCGTATTTCGCTTTTCGACTATTAGCCCCCCCACCTACTCGGTTCGTGGAAGAGATGAGAGGGCCGGAGAGACGGTATCATCAGGTTGAAGATCGTTCGCATCGAGGAGACGAAGAGGTTGTCAAACGGATCTAATCAGCGCAGCTTAAGTCTAAATTGAATAGTAATTGCAAATTAGATATTCGATCGTGTCTATCGCGACACGATAGACCTGGTCGGTAGGCGATCGATCGAATCTACCACCCGGAAAACTCAGTGACTCGACCGTCCGTCGCGGTTCTTCGATTTCTGTAACCTTGGTGACGGGAAGTGCGATATGCCGTCGGTATTATAGAGTAAGATTGTTCAGGGGATAGAAAGAAGAAAAAAAAGGAAAAACAATGGCCAGCGAACTGAACGCAACCGTGAAGATCGAGAACTCGAGCAGCACGATGAGTCTCGTATCAACGTTATCATCATCCTCGTCGCCACCTAGCGCGGGCGCAGCCGCGATTAGCGCTGGCACTGCAATTCCGACTAATCCGTCCACGACAGTAACGGGTGGAGCTGCGGTCACCAGTACCGCTAAACCCGACCATCACATCTACAACGCGACCAGCTACCTCGCGGAACACGACGAGCTCGATCACAGTAAGTAATAAGAGGCTAATGCGCGTTACACCTGGTCAAAGCTGGATCTAATGGGCCACTGCATTAGGCCCGGCTCTCGCCTGGAAATGCCACACTTGTCAATCATCTCCGCTATTTCTATTTACCAACTTAACCCGTCTCTCTCTCACCTCCGCTTCCTCGTTGCTTGTCCCATTCAAACGGCGATCGCTGCTATTCCCCTTTGAAGCAGCGCGAAAAATAAAAATTGTATTTCATGGTTGTGGCTAGCCGGGTCACACAGCGAGGTCGACGAGATTCGATCGCCCTTTGTCCACTCGAAAAAAACAATTTCAACGTTTGTCATACGGCGATGATGAATCGCGGTTTCCATTGAATTAAGCATGCTTCAAGTGGCAACAGTGATTGGATTTCTTCGATTTTTTTTCGTTTTATGGAGAATATGGTACAATATGGAGAATACTCGACCGGTAGTTATTTTCTAATGTTGTCCGAACGTCGAACCTCTTTCGAGTGGCTGGTAAGAGTCCCTGTTTCATCGGACATCGAGGGGATTTTGGGAATTGGTCTAAATGTTGCCCGTTCATGCTCCGTTCTACCGACTCTAGCCACGAATTCCGAGATCTCCCCCTTGTTTCTCTTCCCTCGCGACGCGCAAAACTGTTTCCGGCTACGCTTAATCCTGCCGGCTCTCCGAATTTATTACTCGGCTCGACTTGTTTTTCGATTGGAAAAATATCATCGTCGACCGGTGTAGCAGAGGATTTTGCTAGAAATTCTGGGATCGAAGGTTCAGGTTACGTGAAGATTCTATGGAACATTGTAGGTAACGCTTTATCTCCAAACTTGTCTCCGATAACGGAAGAAATATTTCTGTAAAATAATCCTTTTCTCCGTCGAAGCTGAAAATTGTTGAGCTTTTCGAAGAACGATCATCGTCGTTGGAGAAAAAGGTTAATCGTCTAATCGGTTATCAAAGAGAGGGACGTGGGGTTTTTACGGGAAAGGGTTCGATCAAAGGATAACCCGTTATCAGGAACAGGGCTGCGTGGCACGCATCCTCCGGAGCAAATCTCGCCATCCTCGTCCTTGTCCGACCGGCCGACTGCGACACCGGCTGAATACTAATCGTAACGCTGCGGTCTACCAAAGTCGGATCGATACCATCCGCGCCGCTACAACACCGGGTGATATACGATGAAATTCAGTCTCCGATTGAAGCTTTTTGTCGTTAGATATTCATGCTCCTCGCGAGGTACTCGCGCCGCCAGACTTTTTTGCAATATTTATGAGAGTTACCTGATACGCATGAACGAACGGAGGTGCCGATCGAACACGCTGCTTTTCGAATACATTTCAACCTGGATCTGAAACAATGCTGTTATCTTCAGCTGGATTGCTCTTCAAGTATTTAAGTAGAAGGTTTATCTTTCGTCGGTCCTCGACGATGCTTTTGTCAGGGATATAGGATCGTTCTTTCGTAGGATTTTCTTTTAGGGGGAATTGTTCTGTAGCAGGGAGAACGGCGTTACAAATTTTCCCTTCGTTTCGTCGATCAGAAATGTTCGACAGTTACCTTAGATTCGATTAGCACGTTTCTCAAGATACGTCGAATTTCCGCCTGAGCTCTAAGCGCGTAGGGTTTGCCTAATTTCTTCAAACAACGCGTCACGGCTGTCGAAAAGGTTTCCAATTGATCTCCGTCGGTGTCACAGATAGCGGAATCAGGATTTTCCTACTTGAACGACAACCTTCTAAGTGTACGTGTACTATCTCGGAAGGTACACTTTGCCTAAGTAGCCACAATTAACCCTTCCTTTTTACGAATAATTCCCAGGGGTATTCAGAGCAGGCTAATCCCCATTCTAAACTCCCGCAATCAATTCACCGTTCTCGAAATAGTTGGGTGTTAAGTCACAAGCAAGAAGGGTTAATTTGGGCACGTTGCATCATTGATCAACCTGTCGCTTCTCCCTTAATTCGTCCCCGGAGGTGTCCCCATGGTGTTCTAGTTTTTCGTGGCCGGAACTCGAGGCACTCTGGCGAGTAAATCTGTCCAGCTGTTTCCACGCGTCCTCTCTAACTCCTGTGGAGGATCTGCAGCAAGTTGTAGGCGGAATCGTGACCTCTGGCGAGGGAATGACAGGCGAGCTACGGGAATTGGGGGTGTTGAAACGTTCGGGAGACAAGAAACGCACGCTGCGACGACTGTTCCTGATCGATATCGCGCAACGAACGCAGCTACAATTCGTGGAGATTGTACGTGGCTCCCACCGTGGTTCGTCAGTTTCCCTCCTCTCGGGAAGAATTTGGTCGATGTTCTGCGCGGAGATCGTAGGACGAATCGTAAATTTGGCGAAGCGGGGAGGGATAATAGCCAGGATATTGTACGGAATAGGAAATCTATTTTT
This sequence comes from Habropoda laboriosa, assembly GCF_001263275.1. NCBI lineage: Eukaryota > Metazoa > Arthropoda > Insecta > Hymenoptera > Apidae > Habropoda > Habropoda laboriosa. Next base: position 2,030,046 of record NW_017100229.1, on the reverse strand, counting down.
AAATATTTACGACCGTTGGTTTATGCGTCGCTTTTGTGCACGGGGCTCCGCGCCAAACGTCCTCGTATATCGTCGTGCAAGTCGCGTGTTATTTTCGAAAACTTCCCTTGTCTTCGAGCTTGTGTACGGGCCAAGTGTACTTACCTTAGAGTACTTGCTAATACGCGTCGGTGATTAGGAGAATTGCCCAAAGATTCTCGTCTGTTATCTCAAGGAAAAGGTAAAAACGGCGAAGTAATGGTAACGTATATCTACCGGCTGTCTAACTTGTCTCGGGTTATATCGGGGTTTTCCATTGAAAGAACCGGATGCATCAGTTACGTTTACGTGAAATTATTGAAAGGCATCGTTTGGTAATTGGAGAATTAAAAACGTTTCACCGCGAACGTCCGGAGCCGGAGCACCGTGCTCGTAACGAGAAGGTACGGTTTGCTAGGTTATCGGCAAAACCGTCGAGCGCCGTCCAATGCTAATGGCGTAACGAGTTTATCGATACGAACGTGCAACTCGACCGCCTCCTCGTAATCCAGGTACGGGTAGAGAAATCGATGCAAATCGTAGAACCACGGTACCATGATCTCGTAGCAATGACCGTTCGACTCGGCCTCGAGCAGCTTTCTCAGCTCGTTCACGTACACGCGTCGCATCTCCCGTATCTTCAAGACGATCTCGACGAAACTTATCCCCGGTAAATCCATCGCCCGATGAATACGAGCGTAGGCGCGATGCCTGCGCTCGCTGTCGAGATAATAACGCGTGTCTTTCTTCCACAGACAGGGTGACTTTCTGTACAGCGACGCAAGCTTCCGGAAATAACAGTTCATCCATTTCTCGCGCTCGACAGTGCTCCTTAACGGGCTTTCAGCCAGACACTTGCTCATTGTGTTGCACATTTCACTTTCGAGCTTGTCTTATCATCCCAGCGTTTAGGCTCAATGGAAACGAGATCGTCGATAGATTTATCCTTTCCGGATGCATCCTTGACGAACTCGGGGATTAGGTTAGACTCGAGATTAAGGTTGTAACCTTGAATAATCCGTTTCATTCACAACGAACTGTTAGTCACGATTGGATAGGGGGAATTGCAAATTTGTGCTTACTTATCGATTATATTTACGTGGGTGTCGTGGAATTCCCGAGACATTCTTCGTGGAAATTAGGCGAACGTTAGAATCATCTGAAGCGTTGGAAGCAGAGATTCGTTCATTATTTTCGTTGGTATCGTTCGTGTATTTTAACGGACGAAGTCGAAGTGGCCATGACTGCGGAATTGTTCGGTGTATCGATTAATTTGAATTTCCTTCATTTTTACGAGTTATTAAATTGCCACCGTTTTACGAATTACTTGTAACATTAATCTATACACATTTTACAGGTATACTCGCTGGTTTCTCAGATATACAGACGGTTTTTCTAGCGTGCATCTCGACGCTGCTGCCGTTGATCGTCGCGCTGGGAATTGCCTTCGGCGTCAGGTAAGAAGAATATAGTTGGTATACTTGGAACGTATACCTAGAAAAGTGGCGCAAACTTTTCCCGCCTCCTTTCTTTAACAGCACGCCTCTATCTTATCGTTGGAGATTTTACATAGTGCAAACAACTGTGCTCCTTTCAAAACCGGGGGACAAGAAGGAGATAAGAATACCGACTTTCCCTTTCTTTAATCCTCCATAAAGTTGCATCTGAATTAGAAGGAAAAATAAACATCGTTCCCAGAAATACGGCTCCTTTATCCCAATATTTCTCTAACTCTTTCATTCGACATACGCGTTAATCGAGTTAACCCTTTCAGAAGTGCAGCTGCACGGTTTACCTTTGAACGCACCTGCACAAAAGTCCCGTTTTTTTCTCTCGTCGGAACGATCTCTAATCTCGCGACAGTTTGCCCGTAGCGTGAGGGACTCAAGTACGAGATCTGCACTCAAGAGAATAGCCAGGAGAGAAACCGTTAAGTCAGCGAATAAGTTAACGGTACTGCTACGACGGTCGCGTTAAGGCAGGGAGCAGGACGACAGGCTCGCGGTTGTCTCGCGAAAGGGAAAACCCCGACGTTGATTAATGGAGCAATTAAAGGCAAAGTCGGCGGCGCGCGCGCCTCACACGCGGCTCGATCACTGTCGAACTGTACGATAGCGTCGCGTCGCGATCATAACGCGGCGACCTCCGCCGGAAATTCGCAGCCCGATCAATTGTCGCCCCGGATGCGACGTAATCTCTAATCCCTTACAGCGTATCGGCACGTAAACCCACGCGATTATTGCCCCGTGTCCCCTATGTCGGGGGTAATAAGGGGGTGAAGTCAATGAAGGGATCGTTTCTATTGTGAAAACGTGAACTGTGACAACAGGATTATGCCTATTCAATGAAATCGCCCGATTCATTGTTGGAGAAATTCAATTTTCTACGAATACTCGGAGCAAAGTGGATCCTCTCTTCGAAGTCGGAACTTTAGCGGAATAGAAAATTTGTTCGAGCGCTGTCTAATTGTTCGGTTAATTTCTCTCGTCGTATTTTATTCAGACGAGTCAATTTCGAACGTCGTTAGATCCTTTCTTAGAGAATGAATTTTCCACCGAGGCTTTCGATCGATTTTACGAATCTGTCTGGAAATTCGCGAAATTTCAGTGTAATCAAAGAGCGTTACCGTTAAAATTATGGTAGCTAGAAGAGAGGATTATTCCGGGTGTATTCCGGAGAATGGGAAGAATTTATTCGATAGTTGTTCAATTGCTCGCGTTCGAATTACATATTTTTCGAAGCTCGGGGGCTAGTTCGCCGGCGAAATTACACGGTATTATGCTGGGGGCGTTTTCCAGAAAGATATCGTCCCGTTGAAAATAATTCGCCGTTGCGTATATACTATGCAAACGCGAAATGTTTATACGCGGCGGGTCAAGTTGCGCGTAACGGCGCGGTTCATGCGCAAAAATGACTACTAATTAAAACGAGCCTGTGTCACTGATTCATTAAAAGCCGCTCCACGGTGTGCAAAAGAGTGAGTCGATTCATTTTTAACTATTTCAATTTTCTCGCTGTTCCACGCGCTCAAAGGCCACTGCCCCCCCTGACGAAGAATTATCCTTTGTGGTTGGAAACTTCTCTTGCTCGTTTCGTTTATCCTTCCTCTTTTCCGCGTGCAGGTGAACAAACTAACCCAGAAAGAAAATTTAAGAATTCCTCTCGCGGTAAAATATGAAAATAATTTACACGCCTTTTTTTTCTCGTGTTTAACAACGTCGCAGTTGCTTCTATTTTTTCGTTTAACACCCAAGTTACTCCCTTAACGGATAGAACGGGAATAATTGAATTAATCCGAACGGACAGTTTGATGGAGTACGCGTTTTGTTCTGTTTCGCAGGCACGTGTGGAGGAAGTATCGAAGCAGACGAAGAGTGCCATGGTGTGAGGGCAATACTGCCGAATTAATGCGATCTCCCGTCACGCCACAGCCTGCCACGAGGATTCTCTCTGCCCAAGATGTGAGTATTGCACAGTGCATCCCTGTGGCATGTGCGAAACTGTAGAATTTTCACCGTGCGATATTCAAGGAATCGTCAGGGTTTAGGTCAGTGAACACGTGACTGGCCGAGTAACGTCCCTGACGTGTTCGGAAATCGATTTCCCGTCGATAATTCGGTAGCGACCGATGCTAATTTTAACGAGGCTCGTGAATAAATAAAACGCGCGGTTCGTTGGAAAATCTATGCCGCGTTCTCGAGCGTGGAAAACGGAATTGTTGCGCCCCAGTTGCCGTTCGTCTCTGTTCTGACTTTGGACTAATTCGTTTGCCGAAGTTTCGCCGATAAAACCGTCGTGCAACGAAAAATTGCAGAGTCCTTTTATCGTTCGTTGTAACCAAATCAGAATCGAAATGACGTTCTATTCTAATTAGGGATTCTCGAGAAGTTGAAGAGACCAGAGATTAGATAATTGGAAACGATGAGAACTGTTTGGACAGACAGCTGTTTGGAAGCACGGTGTTTTTTGAAAATAACGAGGGGGCGTCGGGTCGTAGGTGGACAAAAACGAACGGAAGAAAAAAAAGATAATGGACACTCCCTCGAATCGGTTGTCCGATGGATGGACGTGACACGGTACAACAATGCAGCCGTACACTGTTTTTCCATTATACGGCATCAACACACCGTCCACCGTTGTTTTATTCTATTTGCATCGAAAACGCTACCAAGCCTGGTGTCGGTGGATGGGGGTGGAATTTCTGCCGACGTGAAATCTCATTTTTCGCTCCGACTCTTCCATTAATCATTAGAACGAAAAGGTTCGAGGAACGATTTGCACGGTTAGCCGGAATTCCCTTCCGGTTTCTGCCTATTATATTCCGGGGGTAAATGTGCGAGAAGCAGAGAGAGGAAGCGTCGCGATTATGCCGAAAGTTTCCCCGGCCATGCAATTATCCCCGATTTAGCTCACGGTCTGGTATCTCTAAGAAAACACTCACGGCCAGAGAAAGCGTTGCTCTTTAGCCAAAGTAAATCCACCTTGAAGATCAAATTTCTCGCCCTTTTACAACCCACCTTCTCCCCTTCTCCCCCCTTTAACGAACGGTCTTAATCGTGATATTTTAAATAGCCTTCGATAAATTCAACCGTGAATTCGTTCACAGAGTTTCATGTTTGACGAACGTTTTCCGCTCGAATTTAGAAACCTCAAGTTCCGAACTGGCTGGCTGGCTGGCTGGCTAGCTTTCAAATCCGATGGAAAGTTCGCGCCCAACTTTGCTGCGGTTCGCTCGTTGAAGAGCCTGGTTCTCAACGTTCAGGCGTCGTGTTGCGTCGCGTCGCGTCGATCTTTTCGTCTACCCACGGATCGATAGAACGTAAAAAGGAAAAAAGTGAAAGAAGTTTGTACCATGGATGGTGGATTTTTCACCTAGATTCCATTAGATTCCGAGGAATGTCGATCAGATTTACGTGGACAGGTGTTGCAGGCAAGCGGATTAATACCGAGAACCCCGCAAATGTTCGTACACTTCTCCCCTGCGATAAAGTGGCGCGTGCAAAGCGCGACGAAAGGACAGTGAAAATCCATCGATTCACGTCGGAGTTCATGGAATCGTAAAGTTAGACATGATTGGGTCGACAAGATGATACATCCGGCGGAAATTCGAAAGCGACGTTATGAGTGGATCGTGCAGAGGAAGAGAGGAACGTGCGCCACCATCTCTATCGACTGCAGCTGACACGAGTGGCGTTCGTTCGGAATGAGGCGAGCCTTCCTACCGGACATCGATCGAATATGCAAAAGCGACGGGCGCGCGATCACCGAGCAAATCTACAGAGTGGCACACGGCGCCGAGCCGAGCCACGCCGCGCCGCTCCGCGTCGTTGCGGTGCACGCTCGGTTTTTCACGGCAAACGTGTTGCTTCGTTGCAACGGCTGCGACCGCTTTGCGGCCAGCGCAAAACGCCCGCTGTCCCTGCATCGGCTTCGAGCCCTGAACAATGTAGGTCAAATGACTCGCGGGCACAGGCCTCTTTCGCACAACGTCGCTGAACACCCGGCGCACGCGGTTCAACTTTACGAGCAGGCGTCGCCCGCCCTTTTACGACGACTTCTCGACGCCTCCGCTCGACTTCTCTCAAACATGCGTGCCCATAGACCAATTCTCTCTCCTTCTTTTTTCTTTGACACCGTTTCCCGAGAGAATCGGGGTTATCCGCTGTGTCCACGTTCACCATGGGGGTTGAAATCTGGAAATTATCAGCCCGAAGGTACGCTCTAGAATGGAAGATAGTTGAAAGTTTAAAGCACGAGTAATTGGGGGTAGGAAGAAGGAAAGCCCTGGAAATGTTGCACCTGGAAAATAAAGAAAGTCTGTGTTGCGAAGAACGTTGAATTGTGACTTGAAGAAGCAAAAAAAGACTGAGGCTATTTAGCAGGGTTTTAAGGTGGTGGAAAGTGAAGTGTCTACTGAAGTGACACGACTTGGAACTCAACCTAATACTTGCTAGATTTCTTGAAATTAAAACGTCGAGTGTCAATTAAGCTAGCGGGTAATTAGAACACTCGACGCGTAATTCCTGGGGTTGGAATAGAACGAGGCAATGGCATTTTTCATGATTCACAATGACACTTGAAACGTAACCCCTTTGGCTTTCTGCGAAATAAAATTCCGATCCCAACTAGACACACTCGGAACCTCCGCTTTCATGGAATCATCGGGTTAAAAAGAGGAAGAGGAATTTTTATTTTGCCACGATCAAAAGGCTCCGTTTGAAAAGCGATTCATTGGAAAAAGCAATGCACGGTTTACCTTCAACGACAACGTTCTACCCACCCTCTATACATAAGTGTTTCTTACAGAGAGAAAACCTGTTTCAAAAGTTTTACTTCACGTGAAATTACCTTGAAAGAGTGGTATCGCAGATACGCGATTTTATTTCATTTCTTTAATTTCAACGTGGAAAAAAAGGGAAAAACACGAAGCACGTCTGTATTAAGCTGAGGCCGACGTTAAGTTGTTCGTCTACGTTCTTCTATCTATTAATTTTATCGATCGTCCGGTGACACGGTGCACCGCTCCCGACAGTACGGCGTGATCGCTCACACAGCGAAGCCGTTGGAGTCGGGCTGAAAATACCGTGAGCGGGTCGTTCCGGCGGCAGTGACCTGATTTTAATTTCACGCGTGCTCGATAGCAGTCACCGCGCTTAGATGAGTTCCCCGAGAGCAAGCACACCGGCTCTCCGGCGCGGTGTGTGTTTTGCTTACCTCGACTCGTTGCTTCTTCCCTTGCTTCTGCCGTTTAATCGCCAACCAGAATGTAAAGGGACTTCTCCTTTTTCACGGATACGATCTAGTTCAAGGATTTTTTCTTTTTCCCGGAGATCCTCCTCCTCCTCCTCCAAGGAGGGTGAGAAAGGGTGGATTTTGCGCGAGAGAATACGGCGGTGGCTTGTTTATTGAAATTGCACGGAAACGGGTGAAAAAGTTTTCCGAATTTTCTGCACGATTTACTCCCTTTAACGGTCTTCCCTCTCTTTTTCTCTCTTAAAAGTCGCCGTGCAATTTGTATAAACAAAGGTGTGCATAAGACGAGAGAAAGCAGGCGCTTAAGGTATGCATGCTGGATGGAAGAAGTTAGAAAAACGTAAGCGGAGGAATCTAACGAGACTCGAATATACCGTTGGTTTTTCATGGAGCTCGGGGACGTGGACGGACGTACGACATTACGTAGTCGGGGTCAAGGAAAATGCGGCATGCCGGTTGAAATAGGAATTGCCCGCTTGTACGCTGCTTTTTCACAGCGCACAGTGTTCCTCTTCTCCCTCGCTGCGTTCACCGCTTTACAACCACACACCTGGACGAACAACGAGAACGAAGCCGCGGGCTACTAAAGGAAAAGAGGAAGGGTTCTTGACTAAGAGGTGTCTCGTTTAAACGACGAGGGTGGGTTTTCAAGGAAATAAAATTATTCGCCGCTAGAGGGTTGGGAGACCGCGTGAAATGTCGTATGAAAAAGTGCATTCAAAGCGCGAGTTATTGGTTCGTGGCCTCTTTAACTTTCCTTTCTTTTCAACCACAATTTTCCACCAGATATCTCGCATTCCACGCTACGAAATTTCGAAAGGCTTCGAAAAACGCCAAGGCGAAGAAATTTACCACGTTTCACCGTTCGCGTTACATTTTCAAAAAGGAGATATCTCGTCCGCTAGAAACGAGGGCGAACTTTGCAGAAAATCATAGAAGAATCGTTTGAGTCGCGAGAGGTGGAAGGGAATCTCGTTCCCCGAAGTCCTTTTAAGCGAAACGCTCGGCGAAAAGACAGCGTCCCCGATTCTTACGCGGCCACGGCGGACCACAAAAGTTCACCGGCTGCTAGGCACTTTGTCCGCCCCTTTTGCCACCGTTTGCCCGCCCAGCAGAAACCCGTAGGGCATAAGGGCACCCGCTGCATTGGCGTCGCCCACCTCTTCGCCTCCAATTTTTCTCAACCTTCGAGTCTCCAAGTCAATATCTGCCTCGACTTTTGTCCTTTCTCTAACTAAACCATAGGTATTCCCCGCTCTCTTTGTAAACACCAGCAACCAGAGGAATAAACCGCAACGCGTTCTACCAGCAACATTATCGGCAATTCTTTTCGCGCAGAGAACAAGGCTGCAACCGCAAATACGTAACGAAGGCTGTTCAAGAAAATAGCGAAACGAGGATGCTTTTGCACGGAGAATCGCGCGGACAATGCGTGTGGCAGATGGCGACGCGCATCCACAACCAGCACACCCCTTTCTCTACACGGTGCATCACCCTGTTACTCGAGTGCTCGAGTTACTAAGTAGCCAGTTTGAACGTTCGTTATCTATCCTGTGCTGCTTTTTCTCTCTCTCTCTCCTTCTCTTGAAATTCGAGGCCCGAAACCTCAGGTTTAGACCGCGTTGCATGCAGCAATAGGGGTACGTATACAAGGCGTGTTTGCGACCGTCAATTTGCTTCTGCTTATTCCTACCGCTAGCTCATCTCCTACCCTTTGTCGTCGGATTTCGTATAATTGTCCGTGAACCGTGCGGCCTGATAATCCGCGTGGTCGTTCTGACGCTAGTAAATACTCGTTAAACACGGATCTAGGCACGGATTTCGTTGCATCCTATAGTTATCACCCTCCCATCATTCATAACGCCTGTTTCACGGGATATTAGCTGCACACGAATCTCGTTCTTACAACGGCGCAGAGAACCGGTGTAGTGGCTTTCGTTAATTATTCATGCCGCTCTCTCCCTCTGTCCTCGCAAGAACAATCGCAAACGCGCGGTAATACGAGTCCATTCATTGCGTAATAACGATCGGGAGGGAGGCGGAGAAACTTGAGGCTATGAATAGTTATCGATGGAACCGCGAGCTCTCGATGGATAGACCCAAGGATTTACCGTCTACACTGATTTCTCCGATGTGTCAGTCGGTTGGGAGCATCGTGGGTATCCTCGTCTGGCACGTACAGCTCAGGCTTGCATTCAATTTGCATGCTGGAAATTCGAGCATCGTTCTAACCGGAATCGATTACACGCTGGTGCTCCCTCGCTCAACAGATTTCTCGACTTTTGGTCTACCCGATCGTTAACCTCTTTAAAGGTAAAGCCTTTCGTCTTCAGATTGAAAAATTAGATTTCCGATAGACGGTACTTGTTTATTCAACGAAATCCTCGAGAATGTATCGCGAAACGTAACGTGTTCACAACTGTACGATAATTTCGCGGTTAAAGTAACATCTTGAAATATATCGTATAGTCGAGGTAACTGGAAAAGAAAAGACTCAAAGGGAATTGAGCATTCGTTCACGTGGATGGTATTACGGGATTTTAGGAACCGCATTAAGGGATCACCGCGGCGAATTTATGCCCGCATTAACGCAGTCAGGCCCACGGAACTCGCGATAGATGGAGAAGATTCAGATCATCTCGGGACAATGTATCTACCTAAGCGTGCCCAGGAATATCTCTCGCTTGATGTATGAAGGCCATTAGGTTTCCGTTTGATAGTTTAATCACGACATGGTTCTGCCCTCATTCTTCTCGTCGTTTAACCTACTTGAACGGTTTAGAACGTTAATTCGCAATTTTGGATAGGAGGAACGGTTTCCCATGGGAGAAGCTAGGGTGCTATCTAGCTACGAAACGACGAAAGGTCCATTTAATCGATGATACAGTTTCATCCACGCTCTTTCCTTCCCTATCTTTCACCGTAAACTCCCTATTTGCCGGCAGTGCCTTACCTCTGTCCATATTTCAGCCGATACCTTTATATAGTAGATAAAATATAGTAGCTTCTCGAGGAATTACTTCCCCACCCACCCACCATTTCACCTTTGGCTTCGTCCTTTTCACTCGCGATACATGTATATTCAATTATACACACTTTAAGCACAAATTTCCTAGCATTCTCTTTCGAAGCACCGAACGGAACGTTTTCACTCGCGTTCAATTGCAACATTTTCTTTTCTTTCTTCTTTTGCACAACTTTCACGGAGGAGGCACTTTTCTTTATCGTTTCATTGATAAATTTCACACACGGAAGACGGTAGTGTTTGGACGAGAAGCCGCGTGATACGGTGTTTTCCAAGCACGCCGGGGTGCCAGTAGAAACGACGCGATTACCGAGATTTCGGGACGTGCCGCGATAAAAGATTAGATCTCCCGGACGTGCACGGCAGAAGCGGAGGCAAAGAGGCTCGGCACACCGTGGTAGGTGCTTGGGACTGCACTTTAATCTCGCAAATGATGCGAGGATACGATTCGCCAGTCCTGTAACGTCGTGGAGCCCCCCCGGTAAAAGAATACCGACGGTCGAACATTTCGTAGGCTTTTGACTTGTTTACCGCGACCTGCTCCTCAGACCAAACGACCCTCCTCCGAATACTATTCGGCTAGATTGAATTCTCAAGGATGTACGTACTCTGGCGGAACAGGAGGGACGAAGAAACGTGAAAATCTAAGCGCGAGCTCGTTGGAGAAATTCGAAGAAGATAGAAGTTCAACGGAGGCTCAATGGAAACGACGAAACGATGCAAATGACAACGACGAAGAAACTCGTCTTTCGAAAAGTAGTTTCGGAACACAGGATTTTCTTTCGGTTTTTTTTTTTTCGCGGGAAGAGTGTCCAGAGAAATTGCTGCAACTATGGAGCATGCCTCCGTCGGCCGATGCACCTTGGAACAGGCGTACGTGCAGAATACGTGCGCAACATATACGAGGCGCGTGACACACGTGCGAGTTATGTTAACAATGCGCGGATACGTACGGTCGCGATCCAATTTTCCACGTGCTCCGGGAGCGTATCGCCACCGGGGTAAGCGGTTTACGGGCTCGGTATGTCATAACGTGGCCACCTGTCTAAATGCAATTGCGGATCACGCGGTGAACCGACACGGTCCGTTGAATAATTTTACGATCACAGGGTTTATGAAGCTTGGCTGCAAGCTCCAGACTTTGGAATCGTCGTCGACTGTCAAGGAGGATCGCAGTCCCGCTCTGCGAGTGGAATATCGTATGATCGCGATCGAACAACGCAAGTTGGATTTTGAAAAGCTTGGAATACACGAGAGAAGAGGGAGGAAGGTTTCTGTGGTAGGACAGCGAGGAGAAATTCGACCGTGGAATACGTTATTCTAACTATCGATCAGCCATTCCCTTTCATCCCTTAAAATTATATAATAATACGAAGGCGAGGCGCACGCGATAAATCATGCGATGCTGTTAAACGATCGGCATGCGCACAACGGGGCAGTAAATCTTGCTGCTTCCATCGATACGTGGGAAATTTCTTCCCTCGACCGCGAAACTAATAAATTGCACGTTGTCGAGTGGTAAAAAAAAAAGAGAAGAGAAAAAAAATGGAAAAAACAAAAATATACCAGCCCAGCGAAGCCGAGAAATATTTTCGCGTTTTAATCGATCGTTGTAAATCGTCGACACGCGCACTTCATCATCGAAACACAATTCCCTCTTCGATTCTATCCTCGAGTCATTTTTCCGGAACGATACGTCGAAAAGATCGACGAGGATTCCCGGAAATACAGCGAATCCAATTTCCTTCTGGTGACTGGCCGTAAGGGGCGACTTCCTTGCCGTTTTCGGGGGTTGCCGATAATGCGTGGCCGATTCGAAAGATGGTAATTGAATTTCCACGAAATCTCGCAGGATTACCCAGGGATGGTGAATTCGCATCGACGTCGAGGCTGTTGCGTCTTTCAATCGACACTTTTGATGGAGCTTAACGGAGGACCTGTTTTTCCGGGGTGAAATCTATTCCAGTTGACGTTGCCTCGATTTTCTCCAAGTATCGCGAACGGTCGGGGGGAGAAGAATCGTCCGGTGAAAATTTCAACGCAATTCGTCCGTCGAGTGTAGAAACAAATTTTCCCACCGGCATCCTGTGGCACTTGAGCGTTCAATTACGTTCGACGATTCTTCGTTTAATTTTGTTTAGCCAAATTGCGCCCGGCGGATCCGAATTTCCACCCCACCCCCTCTTCCTTCGTTTTCTCTTCGCTTCCTCGACGTGGATCGATTTCCCAGGCTGCATTTTCCAACGGACGTTCCCTCGACGATGCATCGTTTTCCCGACGGCCGCGGCGGATGGAATCGGAGATTCTCATCTTGGACGAAACGATCGGCGAATTTCGGGAAACGTCCTTCCGTTTAAAAGCAGTCGACCTCGAGGAACACTTTCACGAGTGGCTCGATTTTCTCTGACCAGTTTTCCACCGCGTATACCTCGTCGGCCACTTTGCCTCAACTATTTTCCAGTAATAGTAAGCCGCGAGGCTTGTCTATGTCTGCCGCTAGTTGCTCGCGTAGTACTCGAGGGTGGGGGGTACCGCGCGCCTTCTTAAAGCTTTGCGGTTTTTTCAAAAGCGGCGCGTCGTCCCCCACCATCGTCAACTAGCTCCCCCACCATTGCACGTTGCACTTCGTTCCTCGTTCCACTTGCATTCTCCTTCTCTCCGTTCCTCCATTGCGTTCATTTGCGTCGCTATTCTATCCTCTCTGTTCAGCCTCGCTTATCTCCCTCCGGTTTCCTCTTTCTCCGTTCCACCACCTCCACAAGCCTGACGTTCTACCTCTTTGCCCCTTCTCACCGCTAACCCGGCCTGCATGCCACTAGCTCTTTTTCCGACACGATCGCCTCCCCGCATCGGCTGCACCGCAGCTCTCCTCTCGGTGCTATGCACAGCCTTCCGCGCCACGTTTCCAACTTCTCTCCACCTTTACTTCGCAGCAGATTTAATCTTTTTCCTATCCAATCGAATTTCCATGACCTGTATTCCCGTGGAAGAACGTCAAGGTATTTCGCCGGAAATTTACGATACGCCCTGATCCCTCGTTATTGCCCCGCGGATTTCACGAAGAATCGCGCAAGGCTGCCGCCGTCTTCTTTTTTTACGCACATGAATAATTTATGTCCTAGTGCCGGCCAAGAGGATGTCGCAAGAGTTGCCCGATCGCAACGCGTCCCCTCGATTATCCAAGCCCTCCTCCTCTCTGTCTATAATGAAAGATCCCGCAAGAAAATGGACGGATGTTTTACACGCGGAACTTTTAATTCCACTTTGGCTTTGTAATTCTCCAAGCAAGTTCTCGTCGAAAATGCAGCCACCGTATGAACAGTCTGCGCACGAGTAAGCCTAAGATAAATAGGGGTAATTATTTCCGCTACCAGGTACACTTCCGCGAACGAGTCACGCGAGCGCCTTGCGAAAACAGGAGCATCTGTCCATTTCTCAACAACCATCGTTCGGGCATCTGTACGAAAATCCATTTACCTCTATCTCGCCTAATTTCCCATAGAAAAATCCTATCGTATCGGTAGATCGATAAAACTGTTCCCGAGAAAAACACTCGCCGAGCCAAGCTCGGATGTTTTACGAGCAAGTGTCGCCAAGTTGCGTGTGCCAACGAACCAAAGAAACGACTGAATTTTTCTCCCGAAAAAGCATCCACGCCGAACGGAATCGAGCTTCGTTTTTTCGAGCCCGGTTAATTCGTCCGCCACGGGCCCTGTAGGAACTCGGGTCTCCTCCGTGGAGAGATAAAAATCCTGCGGCGGCTGAAACAAGCGGCAGCCTGGAGAGGATGCAGCACTCGGGGCCTGCAGCAAGCGGGGAGAACTAGCTGGACGCGGCGCTAATGCGCCTGCTAACCTTACTTTCGCATTGCTAGACTCAATTCATGCCAAGGCTGACTGGGTGCGTTGCCCTCCATTGCCCCTATACCGGCGTCATTGGTGGGCCTCCTCTCGCCCCTCTGGAACCATGGCAGTCGCCGTCGCCCGATTCCACGCCGCCCACCGACAGTTTCTTGCCCCCTTATGCCTCCCCCCCTCCCACTTCTCGCCATGATCGCCTCGGCAAGCTTAGCTGCTAGGCGACTTGGTCTTCAACTGCAACTCCGGCTGCAACAGCTTCGGTTTCCAGACCGAGGAGGCCTCCTCAGCTTCTTCGACGTTCCGCTGCAATTGCCTTAGACCTTAATCGGTCTGCTTCACTGCCTCTAAGTGTCCCAATTTCTCTCCTCGTTCCAAGTCTGCCTGCCTTCGTATCAACTCCTCTCTCTCTCTCCCTCTCTCTTTTAACTTTCTTTTCTTTCTTTTCTTCCCCTCTTCTTTCTTTCGTTCTTTCTTCGATACGTCAGATGCACCGCGCTACAAGCCCAATAGACGATGCGCTCTCCGCTGCTCGAAACTTGTTCGAAAAATATTTGGCTAGCAGGTCTCTCGCGTCTGCAGAAGGAAGGAACGATCGATAGGTAAATGTTCCTCCGGTGCAGAAATAGAATTCGCAGGAACTGCTGTCGGATCGAACGCGGGAAAGCTATTTCCGTTTTTTCGCCGGTATACGACGGCCCTTATTATTGTTCCGAGAGAGTGGTCCACGAGCGTGAGTTTACCGGAATCTCGTGTTTTCGCCGCGAGCGTGGAACAATAGACGTTTGCTCGTAAAAAAATTTTTATACCGCCTCCTACTGCCCGTGATCGCTACGTTCCGAACAGAAGAGTCACCAAACCGTTGAGGTTAAATCGCAGCGGTGTAGCATTGTGAAAATTTCCAAGGGCAGATCCCGTTGGTTTTTTGGCTGGTCGAAAATTTTCCACGCTGCGTCGAAAGCCGCGTTTTCATTATCAGGGGAGCGTGGGGATTGCAGGCGTGTGCGGTGTTTGATCTTTGATAACGTCACGGTTCGCCCGCGGCAATCGCGCGTCGTCTACGCGGTTCGCCTACGATTTTCGAGCCAGAAACCGTGTGCAGTACGATTTACGAACAGGCTGCACTATTTCGCTCGACCCCGCCCATAGAACCGCCGCCTATTATTAAAATCCTCGACGAGCGTGTACCGTCCGTGTAAACTCCCCCAAAAATAAAACTGCACCTCACGACGGATCGCTACGCGAATTTCCACGGTTACCGCGACGTAGGCGAGAATGGAAATTCGATCGAAGCTCGTGTGAAAGAGAGAAAAAAGAAAGAGAGAGAAGCGTAGGAAGGAACGTTGCGGTTTTCGAGGTATAACGGAGAACGATCGGGGATTCGAGGATGGTGAAACTGCGAGAATAGATTTGCACGATGTCGTAGGACGATAATTTGGCGAAAAGTGTTAATTGGCCCCAGGATCACTGTCAGGAGAACCACGGGCTGTGTATTTGCATTAGCTACGAACACGTCGTCGAACGCAACGCTTATTTATAACTTTTTCATCCGGCAAGTTCTCTTATCTGGCGCCTTGCCATCGCTACCTCCCCCTCTACCGTTCTCCTCATAGCTCTGCTCCTCGTTGCAACTGCACGGCACGTTGTTCGCGACCGACACCATGCTGGCCGTCTGCGTTATTTTTCGCCGATAGAGCAACGCGTTTGAAATTAACAATAATATCGACTTTATAGAGAGAAAGAGACAGTGAGGGAGGAAAATCGTTTATCGATCTGGACGATAAGAGAAAGGTCCGGGAAGGGTTATCA
The DNA here is from genome assembly GCF_001263275.1 of Habropoda laboriosa. Taxonomy (NCBI): domain Eukaryota; kingdom Metazoa; phylum Arthropoda; class Insecta; order Hymenoptera; family Apidae; genus Habropoda; species Habropoda laboriosa. Next base: position 2,014,584 of record NW_017100229.1, on the reverse strand, counting down.
GTTTGGAAATCAGTGGAACAAGACAGCGAAATATCCAGAAAGAATCGACACAATGTCACGGTGGAACGGCTCGGAATGCACGAAAGGAGATATGTACTCTCGCAAGTTTCTCCATGGGAGCACTATTTTTTGCCAAGTCAAGAAGCAAAGAACGTAACGAGGAAAGGGGTAGGGTGAAGGAGAGAGATACCTGGTGGTCGTGGCTAATCGATTTTCGCGGTGTAACGAGCCGATTGGTATCAGCTGCCTCGATAAACTGGACAAAGCGCGACAGAAGGTTGCAAAGGCGAAACACACCGATCCGCGTGTAGTTACGCAACCAGTTTCTTTATTCCCTACCGTCTGTGAATATTTTGGTTCCTTTTTTTCTTTTCTTTCTTTCTCTCCGAATCGATATCGCGAGGAATATTTTCAGATGCACTCTGTATAGACGGTGCAGAAGTGTAAGATTGGTCGATGCACCTCGTCCTGCGCAAGCTGGAACGATGTATAAGGCTGAGCCGTGCAAATTGGCGTGCACATTGCCGTGCACGTTGCACTGCTCTCTTTCAGAAGGATGCAACAAGCTCAGGCTGCCGCCATTCCATACACCTGTTTACATGGGCGCGGCGCTGATATTAAAAGGATTTAACATGGCGTGTATCGCGCGTCAGGAGTCACGTCTGTGAACGGGCAGCACAGTTTTCAACCAATATTCCGTTTCCTCCCTCTTTCTCGCCGCGCTTTCTTTTCACCGGGTATTATTGATCAAATCATGCGTACCGTTGGAATTTCTCGTTCGTTGTTTGTTTAAAATATACGACATACTTTATACGAGGTATTGTTAGGAGGAAAGTGCCACGTGGCCTTGCATCTTTCAAGGCACGCACCTATGTCCAAACGGTCTGAGTGATTCACGGGGAGAGTTATGCGGACCCGGTCAAAATTCTGTACACTTTGCCCATTGTTCCGTCCGTGTAATTAAAATGATGCAATTAATCGCATCGGGTGAATTGAAGCTTTCAACGGCTCGAATATCGTTGGCTGAATTCAAATTTCGAATAGGTTAAACTTCATTGGCAGAATTTAAACTTTAGAATTTGCATGTATAAATTTGAAATATTCGAATGTTCGTAAATTGATCCTTAGGTCCTTAGAGGCTTTCCTGGGCAGAAAAAGGTGAGCGAACCACCAAGTCATTTTATGTATTTTAACGTTGTAATTGAAATACACTCGACGCAAGTGTGTCGCGATTTCCAATATCAACTTCCTTGGCAGCTAAAGGGTCAAGGGACATAGGTGGAGGTACCACCGAATCTCGTTTCTCGTTTAACCCCTTAACTTGCACGCTCGAGTTAATTCGAGCGCGCTAAACAGGCCAAACTGTGCACACTCGAGATAATTCGAGCGGCGTTGTATTTGATGCTGCTATATTTTTTTTATTTTTTTGCCAAAACAATGTTCTAAAGTTTGTTTTTTTTACATTAAAAAAATTGATTTTTTTTGGCCGGTTTTTTTCAAAAAAACTGTGCGTTAAGGGGTTAACAAGGGCAACGAACAAACATGAACGTATCGGAAGTAGTTTGTGCCGTGGGCATCAAAGTGGTAAGACCACAGTCCGATTTCGCTACGGTTGGTTCGAAACGTAGGTAAACGTGAGTCTATCGATCTTCAGATCCACTTCCCCCCGCGTCGCGACTCCTGTATTGTGTTTCCTATTCTCGGTAGGTTTCTCCTTCTCGGTTCCAATATCATAGCCGGAGCTTTGTGCCCGCGACTTCTGTCGAGTGAAAACCAATAAGTGCATCGAGGGAGTAGAAGCTCTTTGTCCTACTTACACTCCAAAATTCTATTTCAATCTTGAAACATAGGTTCCGGGAAAGCCTGTAACTCTGTACCAAGCTTTTCCGAGGTTTACCGCGCTGTTTGTACATCTTCCACGTGTGTTATGGTCCTCGGCGATATCGTTTTTCTAACGAGAACACCGCGGTATCTTCGAGGAGATAGGACGGATCGCTGGTGCAAATTGAAAGGAGTTGCGAGAGAGGCTCGATGGAACATGAGTCGCAGCTACTTGATTCGCACGATTACACGATTCTCCAAGTTCGTCCATCCAACTGTCCATTCGTCTGTACATCTGTCCATCCGTATGTCCGGCCGACCACCCGTCCGTCCGTCCGGTCCGCTTCGCTGTTGCTTCGTCCGTGGGGTAGCTGACCTAACAGAAGGGGTCGTTGCACTCAGTTGGGCCCGCTTTCATCCCCTCCACGAGGCTGGTTCTTCTGGTCAGC
>NW_017100229.1:2006283-2012285 GCF_001263275.1 Habropoda laboriosa | reverse complement strand
CCTCCGTCGTCATCGTCATCGTCGTCGTCGTCGTTGTCGTCGTCGTCGTCGTTTCCTTCTACTCTCTCTCTCTCTCTCTCTACGCTTCTCGCTCTTACACTCTTGTTTCGTTGGTCTTTACTCCTCTGCACCGATGCTTTTTCCTCTCTGTCTTCTTTGGCCCGTTCTTTCCTCCCGTTTCTTCCTCCTCTTCTTTTGCAGACCCTCTTCTTCCTCGTTCTTTCGCTCGTCTCCTCTCTCCGTCTTGCACGTTCCTCTATCGTGTTATACGTGCGCGTTCGGCCAACCTACTCAACCCCCGAACGTGGCCGAGTCCAAAAGAAATTATAGTTATTTACCGTCGGCTCTTTCGGATAGTCGGTTATTTCGCGGTAGTTGTTCCCTCTCTTGTAGGCATAACTCGACTTGGGAACCGAGAGACAACTTCTTTGCTCGGGCTGAACGCGTACGGGTGAGAGCGAGGATAGAGAACGAGAGCCGGTCGAGTAGCGTTTAAACGGAGACAGATAGATCGGAGGAGAGAGGAGGAGGAGCAGAGTTGGAGAGAAGAGATCAGGGCTGGTAATACCGGTGATGTTGCTGCCGCTTCTCCACCGCGATTCCACAGCACCGATGTCGAGGAATGAGGAATCCTTTCTTTTTTTCTCCCTCTTCTTTTTCCCTTTGACAGGAGGATTCGCGATAAGTATCGTATACGATTCGCCTATCTTCTCGCGCAATCTCGAGGAAATTATGATTCCCCCACTCGGAATCGACGCTCAGCTGTAGAGAGGAGAATCACCGGCTGTTAAATTAGACGAACAAACTCGTTAGGCTGTGCGTATTGAGCCACGATTGTCCCAGGGACGAAGAAAAGAAACGATAACGTTCCCTTGATGTCCGGACTTAAAGAAAGAGGAACGAATCGCGGGGCTGTGGAAATAAAAGCAATCGGAGAGGCAGATGCAGCCACGACTTCTAGATCGTGGCGGTGGTTCCTTCGGTTTCGTGATACACTCGCGGCAGGAGTCAATGCCTTCTCCTCTCTCTTTCTCTCTCTCTGGCGCTCTCGCTCTCTCCGTGGAAGAGGATTCGAGGGGAAGGGAAAAAGAGGCCCAAGGAAATCACGCTGTTTCGACGGGATTCACGGAGCGTGCATGACGGAAATGCAGCAGAGGCGCGCGGTCGTGCAGCGGTGGCACGAAACCTGGCCGGGACAAAAAGTCCTTCTCCGCAGGGGAGGAAGAGAAAGGAGGAAGCGCATAGAATGAAAACGAGAGAGGGAAGAAATCTGCCTTGCTCGAAGGGGGCCAGAGGGAGGGAGGCGTCACGGAGAAAGGGGGAGAAAAAGTTTTGGCGAAGGAGCGATGTGTGTGCGAGTCCACACTCGCTCTGAGTCGCGACCGGCTAGAGGTATCTTCGTGCAATCGTGATTATAGCCCTCTCGTATTTTATTGCAGCGTCGCTCCGCTCTCTTTGCCCTCCTGCAAATTCCCATTTCACGCGCTCCTGGCGAACGCTACAGCGTGTGTGCACGAAACGGTCGCTCGAACACGTTCGAACACGGAGGATCGAGTAATATTAACGACGCCGATAGGCACTGCCACCACAGATATTTAACGTTTCCTCTAATAATTATACACGCGTACATAACTCCGACGAGATACGGGATATTTCTGCAGAACGGTGGAAAGTACGTAAGTTGGATGGAAAGTAACGATAAGTCGAATTAATCGACTCGCTGTCGCTTACTCGTTCCAACTACGTGAAAGCGGTAATCTAGCATGGACGCGCGATTTGAATCGTTGAAAAAACTGTAAGGGGGATGAGGCGATAAATTCTTTCCGTAGGCGGAAAATGGGAAAGGGCGTTATCGATTCGCGCGGCGCCGCTCCGTTTCGAACGAGCTGCAGATGTAACCGGCCGCGAACTATTCGCTGGGAGATTTAGGTTTTTAGAACGAAATGGCGCGCCTCTCTCTCTCTCTCTCTCTCTCTCTTTCTCACCGGTTATCGGGTGACGTAGTCAGTCGTGTGATAACGCCGGTTGTTTGCCATGCGCTCTTTCGCGAGGCCTTCCAGACTATGATAGAGATTAACTTATCTCGACTACGAGCCACAAGGAAGTCTCTGTCCATTCGCCGGTACTATGTCAATATTATTCCAATGACCGGCCTCGTGCAAACGAAACGAAGAGCCCCGCCAAGCCTCGAAGCTGCGAAACCCTGCTATATTTCTCTTATACGATATATGCGTTTGGATTAGTAGATAAGGTTCAATAGAAATAACCAATCAGACGTAGGCGGGAGGGACGGTCCTGAAGAGCAGACCGAGTACTAGGAAACTTCGGAGGAAGCCATGAGAATTAAGCGATAACGTCGCGGTTAATTTCCAGATTGAAATTTATGCTTTGGTACCCAGACAGAGAGAGAGAGAGAGAGTTCCCTGTTAGAATTTCTGCTTTCGGCGTTATCTAATCGCGTGTCTGCCGGTGATTGTGCAAATTGTCTAAGTCGAAAGTTATTTATTAAAGTGTCGGGCAAAGGAAAAAAATGTTTGTCCATTTCCAAAGTGAGAAAATATCCTACCGGCTCGGACGAACGATTTTATTTCGCTGGTTAGAATCGCGTGGATTAGTCGAAATGAATCGGGCCTATTTGCATGCGCGCTCGTTTGAATACGAAACGGTGGCCAGGTATCCGCGAAGGGCCGTCGAAATTTATTTCAACGCGGCCACAGGATCGAAGAGGAGGAGGGAGAGATAGAGGGATGAAATAATTTGCCCTGGTGAAATCGCTGGAACTGTGAGAAAAGCAAACTCTCCTCCTCCTCTCTTTCTCTCTTCTTCTGGCTCTCGATAGTCCAACGATCTAGAGCGAACGCTTCATTTAGCGGGTTCGCGACGCTTCAAACGAGCGCGTCCGCGTTCCTTTCGTCGTGAGACTTAAATTATTAATGCCAGTTGCTTTGGGCACTCATGCAACATTTATGGGAGGCGGCGGTTCGAGAAAACACGGCCGAGAGATTCACCGATTCGCCGTGAGCGAATTCGCTTGACCTTTATAATAAAAGCGGCCCGAAATAAATCTAGTAGCGGATTCAGCGAGCGCTGCTCATTATAGTTTGACGATACGCCTCTCTCCGCCTTGTTCTGTTTCTGCAAATTTTCCGTTCGGGACACCCGGTAGATGCCATTTCGAGTAGCGTTAGTTTTGTCTGAGCGTCGCTCGGATATTCTACTTCTCTATGCAGTCGTAGAAACTACTTACCTTTTGTTTCGTAAAACGTGAAATATCGCGGTGTCTGTCCTAATTAACATACAGACGAGAATTATACTCGTCGAGTATAGCGAATTCGCTTTTTCAAATTTGTCAGGTTGGCTTTCTATCGTGCTCGAAATTGACGGGGCAACGAAAGGGTTGAATTAAGGGATCGAGCGATCGATGAGAACGTTGGACCGACAATCGGACCGCGGTGTTTCGAGAGAAATAGGGAACGAGTGGTTTGCACGGTTTTTAGCCTTTCTTCCGTGCGAAATCCCGCGGCTCGGTTAGATCCGAATCACCGCTCGGCCAGCTTAATACGTTTTCGAGAACTCTCGATGAATATCAATCCCTCTGTTGAACGTGTACGAGCACCACTCGTCGAGCGACGCGTGGAAAGCGTCGAGTGTCCTCCAATAGAGATATTTTGCCGAATTATACTCGACGAGGCGTCGCTACGAGGATCTTTTTCGAAAAATCAAGCGCGACAGATCTTGATCTCTGTCAGAGACAGACTCGTCGGTTTAACCATCGTCGATTATTTTCTTTTTCTACTTTTTTTTTTTTTTCTATTTTTTGCGTAACACCGTAAAGTGCGAAGTTGCAATTTTTGAAAAACGCACCGTGCATCGAGAGTGCAGCCAGAGATTGCATCGGTTTACTGTTCGCTCACCGGCCTCGATTGCGTTGTCGCTTGAATATTCGACGCGAGGAAATTGTGCCTCGGGTGTTAGTTTCGATAATTGGAATTATTATCCTCGATTCGTCCCGTTGAACGAGTTTCCGTGCTCGGGTTTCGCCGCTCGCTCGCTTGTCCTTCGATCTGTTTTGCTAAATCATCGATTATACGACGCTTTCTTCGACTGTTTGTGCCGTGCATTGTTGTGTATCGCGAGCGTAAAACGTGACGAGAAAGCGAAAAAAACGTACGGCGTAGTATCGAGAATTGTGGCTCATTTAATTAAAACTCGCGAGGAGGCGAACGACGTTGCAGACAATGTTTGAAAATTTAATTTAAAAACTCATTTCGATGCGGCTACGAACCGCCTGCTCTGCCCTCTCTGCAATTCTCAGATTAGCGCTTCCGTTTCCTCCACCTCTCTCTCTCCCCCTCTGGCTGACCAGCCTCGTCTATTTTTCATTAGTTTCCGCATAAATTCCTCCGGGCCATCGGCCCGTGCTTCTCGCAACAATTTTCTTTCTCTTAACGGAGCCGAGCGTCATCCGTGCTTGTTATCTTTCGAATCGAGTGGAAAAACTTTTCGCCTGGCCAGCGTTAATTGTAAACTGTGCCCGATAATTCGCCGGAGATGGAAACTCGGATTATTAAAAAACAGCGAACCAAGTGGAGAGTTTGCTTTCTCGGAGAGAGAGAGAGAGAGAGAGGGAAAAGTAGTAGAATGTACCATGATTTTACGAGAAGTCTTTGGAAAACTTTACTCTCCACACTCGAAACTACTAATTAATTGAAAAAGTGAAGTACGTTTGCCGTTCCGAGATATCTCCTCTCGCCTCTTCCTCGGACTCGAAGAAAGGAAGCGGACGATTACGAGGGAAACAATAAGGAAGATGTCAAAGGGGGATGGATGATATTTAGGGAGGGGGATTAACAACGGTTTCCCTCGACAGAAATCGGAGATTCGCCGGGCGAGAGTAGGATATAATGGCGTGGTGGACGGTGCAAAGCTGGCGGCGGTGTATCGCGGCGGGCCATCTTTGCTCTTTGTCTCGGTGACCTCTCCGACGCAGATTGCTTTTGGGTATTATACGAGAGACGTGGGCATAATACTCGCACTACCTGGTCCGCCCGACGTGCTACCACAGACTATTCTCTCTCTGTACTAACGGTATACTACGGAGCACCGTGTACTCGCATAACGGCCGACTGGTTTATGGCGGCCCACTAAGAGACAACTAAGGCTCCTCTAGCCGACCCTACTAGCCGGTTCTACTAACGAGGCCTCGAGAAAGCCAGATCGCGATTTGATACGTTGCTAAAAAAAGACAGGCCACGCTGGATCCTCCCCGACAATTCCGGCATGAGGTCACGGCTTAATTATTCACGCTCGCCTCGCCATATTTTATCGACGAGCGCGCGATGTCGCATCGTTCAGCCTCCAGGAGGGAACAGGCTTTAACGACTCTAGCGTTTCTCGAGGAATACACGATCCGTTATATCATCGACGGTTCTTCCTCGGTAGAAAGTTTGGAATAGCGAGAAGGAAACTACTGCTCGAAATCTGATCCCTTCTTCCTTGCCTCTGGATTCTGGGTCTCGAGCCTCTAATCCTGCCACCTCCTTACCAAGCGCGAGACGAGAGAAACCAGAGGAGCTTTTAGAGGATTAACCTGAGAGAATCAAGGCAGAAGCCTCGTGAACAGACACTTCCTGTACTTTACCGCGCGATTTTTACCGAGCAATTCTCGAAACGGTAACGGAGAACCGCCGGCTGGAAATACGCGATCGCGAACGCGTCAAAGGCATATCTCCCAACATCCCGAGTTCCCGTGGAATTTAGGTTAGGCGATAATGACGGCAGAACGAGCGCGAGAAAAGCTTTTCGTGTCTCGTGTACGTCACCGTGAACCTTGATTTTGCTCGGTGGCGAGGTCGTTGTCTCGGATCAAAGCCTTGGTAATGAAATACGTCGCGTTCTGATATTAGAAAACGGCCTCGAGGACCGAGGTCAACGACCTCCCCAACGTTAGACGTCCTTGAGAGGCTCGAAAATTTGGTCAGGCTGGAGCGATGGCCTCGATA
>NW_017100229.1:2001893-2006271 GCF_001263275.1 Habropoda laboriosa | reverse complement strand
CTTAGAAACCGGAATAGAAACGAAAGCGACTGCGTTACACGCCGGTAAAGTCGGCCAAGATCAACGAAAGGACGAGTGTACGTAATTTCGTTTACGTCAGGCTGGTCTCGTTTCCTGCTTCCGAGTTGTCTCGATCGCAAAGGTGGTTTCATGCCGGAGGAAGCATCCGTTGCATCCAAAGAGGAAATATACTCGGTCCCTGTATATTCTATTCTCGGTTCGTAGCAAACTGAACGAGCGTCGAGAGATGTTATTCGCGTTTATTAACGAAGAATGTCTCGGTTGCTTGTTATGTTTCCAACTCTGACGTACTATTTTTTGTGAGAAAAAGTAATTGTTTTTAACAAGGCGCAAGAAGTATTTTCGAGAGATTGCGAGAACCGGTTATCGGCGCGTGCTCGTCCTGTATCGTCTTATCCGCGAGGTGGAAAAACATCGGGACTGGGAGGAGGAAGAAATTTTCTATGGACGGTGGAAACAAGCGAAATTGCACGGTTCGACGAGGTGTGAAATTTATCGCAACATCCAATCGAATCATACCGCGTGGGGAATTAATACGGACACGCGATGCTCGCGGGCGACGTGAGTTTGTATTAAAACGGCGCGGTCTATTAAAGCCGATTTTATTTTTCACGCGACGATAAGTCGGCCTTTGAAACGTCCAAATGAATAATTACGTTCTCACAATAATGGTAATGGGAACAACCTGGCCCGCTATTTCCGTCCGTTTGTTTACCTCTTTATTTCTGACTGCAAACCGGTCGGCCGGACGTTTCTCTGCGTTTTAAAATTCAAAACCAGATCCTGGCTCGCGCGCTCTTTTGTTCCTCCGCGTGTTATCTAGTTGCCCTCCTCTGCACCAGCTCGGAGATCTCGTGAATTTACGAAAAGACCGAGTAAATTCGGGGATGTGATGCATCGAGAAACGGCCGCGACAATGGACGTTTCTGTTTTAACAATGGAAGAGCTAGGCAGGAAATCGCCGAACCGACCTTGCACAGTTGGAAAGTGTGTTGAGCAACGATTTTACCGGTGCCCTACCTCCTCGCCGCTCTTCTTCGTTTATTCGTCAAAAGTGTGTTTCTCGTGTCACGTTCATTAGAGAGAGGATTATTCCTTCCTTTTTTTTTCTTCTTTCCTTCCAATCGCCAGAGAGGGATCTTGGAGTTGGAATTTTTTTCACGGAGCTCCGTGGGCGTGTATGTTAATAGGGAACGTCGTGGAAGGAAGGCTGGATTAATTAATCGATGTTTATTATCGGCCGTACCGTTGAACGTACGATTTCAGATATTCCACCTCGGGAGCCTCTTTTATCGTTTGATAAAAAGAAATAGCGGGACGCTGCGGCGGTGAAGGCGCAGAAGAATGGGTCCTCCATATTTCATGCGTCACCGAGATAAAACGATCGTGGCCGAGACTCGATATCGGCGCTTATGAAATACGCAAAGTAGTGACCCGACGATAGCAACGGATACAGATTTCCACGTTGGGAAATATCGTGCTGTTAATATCTCTTCGATCAAAAAGGACAAGTGAATTACCATATTTCATCCTTTCCGTCGAAATTCTCCGCTTTACATGTACCGCGTCTTTCTAGAGCAACGCCGAGGTAAAAATATAAACTATCGTTCACCATTTCCTACGGTTATTCCTGTGTCTAGTCGGAGAATCCAGTTGACATTTAAAGTTTGCCATTGCTGGAGCCACATTTGCAGACGCTTAGGCTTACTTAGACACTTACGTAACACTCAGAACCGGTGTTGGAGCGAGTGTTACGGCAGGCGTTGCGCAACTAAGCCGGAATAATAAGGATCCTCGATCGTTCTAACGAGCCTAGCTCGAAGCGACCGTCTGCGACCCTACCATTAGAAAGCAAAAGTTAAGGCTGCCGGCTCATTCTAGTCAATCAAGATTATTTCCTCCCGAGACGACCCTGGTGCTTTTTTTTCTGCCGCCTCTATTACCACGAATCTACGTTAGCGAAACACGTAACGGACTTATCTCCTTAACGATCCGAGCAATGGCCAATTTGCGACGTGATCCGTTTGAAATTTTGCAAATCAATCGGAAGAATTGCGATCAACTCCTCGATCGATTACCGGTTACCGATCGTTCCCTCTCTGTATACATATATTTCAGCGATGAATTATCGTTCAATTGACGACCTAGCGTTCGTGGTTTCGATTAGAAATTGTGGTCAAAGAGACAGTTGCCAAGAGAGATCCTTTGTTAGCCGTGTCTGATGTAACCGAGGTCTATTACGCGATCCGAAGGCTAGATTCGATTTGACCGTCTGGAACCTCTAACGGTATCGATCAGAGACGATTTCGAAGCAAAGATCGAAAAATTTAGCTGCTCTGTAATTTCCTCCGGAACGATAAACTGCGGATTGTCTCCGGCTCGGAATCATCTCTGTCCCGTAAAATTCGATCTCTATGAAACCTTGACGAGTTAGAACGTTTCCTTCTAATTGCAAGTGTCCTCGAGAACTGTCTGACCGTCTGCAACCTCTAACGGTGTAGGTAAAAAACTAGTCGTTAAGTAAAGATCCTTATCCTTGAGTGTCTAGCAAGTCGTTGCTGGAAGGGAGAAACGACTCTCGACGAGACTGCTAACGCGACCGCGATAGAAGAGCGATACCATTGCTGGAAGGGAGAAACGACTCTCGACGAGACTGCTAACGCGACCGCGATAGAAGAGCGATACGTTCCGTCCCAGACCAAACATATCCACCCACGTCAACTCTCGAACCTTCTATTCCACGTGACATTTCGTACAAGTGTTGTACAATTCGATTTTGTCAAATGTTTATTTCGTAGGACGAGGAGAAATTTCGCGTTATTCGGCTCTTGAGGAATTTAGAAACTTCGTTTAGAAGTTCGTAAATCTTTGAACCGCGTTCCTCCGCTCGTTTCTCCTTGCATTTCTCGTACCACAGGCAGGCTGTACACGTTCGAGGAAGGAAAATATTTGCTGGGACGCGGCGGTTCTGGCTTGTACAACGTTAGGTGGAGGAGAAATTCGAAAGTAGAATGATGAATCGAGAGGTGGACGATGATGGTCAGACAGGTCGGTGGGCAGCCGGTGGGTGTAACGTAAACACTCGTTCGTAGACTAAGCAATCGCGAGTCGCGTCTAATCTTGCGGCCACTTGCACGGCCTCGTCTGGGTACTCGTAAAGACCGCGTCGTTTACGCAGACCTCCGGGCCGAACTTTATCGCCGTCGTATCCTTATTTCCCGGAAACGAGCTTCTACTAGTCACGCTTGACACCAGATAACGCATTGGTAACGTGCGAAATTTTGGGTGCACTTAGAAAGGCGGCTAAATTCGTGACGCGTTGTTTCCTCGTTCCTTCGTTGTTAGCAAAAGTTGGAGCCTAAGTTTAGCGTCGAACACGGTGACTCACGGCGAATGTGACTCAATCTATTTTTCCGCCGGCCACCGTCAATTGACTCATTGTTTGAGCCAGGCTGTATCAAACATGGAAGAAATTAAGCCACTTGAGTCGCGATTGAACGAAACCAGGCCGGTTAAATTCGCCTTCTGTAATGAAATCACGTGTCCCAGTTCGGAGTTCCACGGCCGAAAGACGTTAAGCTTTCGCGGAACTTTTCCTAGAATTAACGCGAACCTCTCCGTGCAACGCGTTCATTTCTAAATTGCACGCAAGGTATAGCCGGTGGTAGAAAGAATGGAACGAGGCGAGGTGGAACTAGGAAATCCCCGAGTACGCGTTACCACTGCTTGATCAGGCTTCGGAACATTCCGTTTCATCCACTTTGACGAAAACACGACTTAACCGGGCGAAACTTTCCACCTGGAAATCCTTTCAAATCGGACACTATGACCGACCGAACGGTAGAAAGACCAGTCGAGGCTAAACGACTCATTAACAAGATTCATCCTGTGCAATTATTTCCCATTCAGGCGTACTTTGTACTCCGAAACGGTGTGTATTTCTAGCGTGGAAAAACTTGCGAAACAATGCATTCGTTTAGTCTACCCACCGAGACCAGACCAAAGCAGTGGGTTCTCGCGAAAAAACAGGCTGTGCGATCGAATGTATATTTTTAAGCGGCTGGTGAAAAACGCCATTAGATCGCGTCACGATCCTATGACTCAATTCCTCTCGGCTCCGCTTGACTCAGCTCGGTCTGACGGTGCTAGGCACGACCTTCGTAGTGTCACTAACCTATGTTACCGCGCGCGGAGCAGACGTGTCTAATACGCGTAACCCGTCCTGCCTCGGACTACGGACGACGTTAATTCCCCGTGTATTCCAAACACACAAACGCCAGACTTCCGTTTGATAACTGCCTCGCCTTGAACTAGCATCGACAGCCTTGAGATGCGTCTGCGCGCTTAGAAAACCACT
>NW_017100229.1:1984600-2001846 GCF_001263275.1 Habropoda laboriosa | reverse complement strand
CAGAATGTACGCTGCTGGAACGCGAGCTGAAAATATCGACCGAGTAGTTTTTAAATTCAACGATGACTGCACATCTTTCTCTCGCTCGGAGTAAGTGTATTAGTTGATATTCTCGCGTTCGTTTATTCTTAGGCGACTTTAGCTTTCTGCGTTCACGAGATAACGAGGATCGCCGCTGAGAGTCAATTGAGCAATTAACATTCCCGGGAGTTTTCCCGTGCAGGACAGGCAATCTCGAGCGATAAATAAAATTACGAAAGCGCCAAGGGAATTAAAAACTATCGTAGTTGGGCAGGGTCGGTGACGCGTCGCGAATTTTTGTAGCCAGCTCGAACGAGAGTCATTTGCGACGGACGTTAGTCTGGGGTCTGTGACCAGCGGTCAACGACGAGGATTAGACTCAAGGCCGAATTAGAGCGACCGTGTGGCCTGGCAGTGACGTCTTCCGACCAAAACCGACTTGCCACTGCAACGATCTTTCAAACGCTATATCGAAGCCTCTCGAACCAGTTTATTTTTACTTCTTCACCTCGCTCGAATCTTTGGTGAAAGGCGTGGCTATTAAGGTGATCGTTTCGGAGAACTGTCGAAAGATTCTCGAGAACTCTAGCAGGCATCTATAAAATAGATAATGTTTTTCTCTCTTCTGTTTTTTACGTATCCACCTTTCACCACGATTCTCTCTCTCTCTCTCTCTCTCTCTCCCTGTCAACGTTTAACGAGCTATCAAAGCGTTACCAAGTTACGATCGATTCGGATCGATCGGTCAGTTGCGTAACGAGAAACCGCAGAATTTCTGAATACTCGAGAGCACGCTGTTTACAGCCTACGCGATCGTGTTTATCGCGTGACTTCATTCACGCCGTCGAATGCCAGCCACGACTATTTTCATTCTTCGAATTGGCGCACGCTGTTGAACGTCGCAGCAGAGATACGTGCATACGCGAGAAATAGCCTGGGTGGTCTGGCCTGGAAGGGCGTTAAAAGAAATTACCGAGAAGTTTGCTTCGATTCTCTGGAAATTCGAGCAAGCAGGAAAGAGAAAGAAAAAAGGAGAAGACGTAGAAGCATCGTCGAATCTGTAGGAAGGTAGCGGCGCCTTTCTTCTCTCCTCCTTTCTATACGGAGGAGAGGTTCTCTGACCGGTGTGTCTTGGCAATTTCTCCGCGAGATGTTGGGCAAAAAATCGCGCGCGCGGACCGAGCGAGGAGATGGCGGTCTGGGCCGCGATTCGCGCCAAAGGTGAAAGGCCTGGTATATGGGACACCGGCTGGCCAAAACTCGTCTACGTGGTATCCTTTTCTTGACGTGGTACGTCTACAGGACGTACTGGGGGAGGGGATCTTAGCCGAACCTTTTATGGGGAAGGCGAACGACCACCGAGAAATCGGAACGCGAATCGCTGGACTATGCTCTTTTTTCCACTCTGCGAGTGTACTCTCTAACGGACGATGGGATGGGACTCGATCATCACCGATTCTCTCTCTTGTCCTCGATTGGAACACGTTTCCGGATATGGAATTATTTATATACCTGCGGACGATTTTCACTTTGCGATCTAGTTCTCCGTTTCTCCGAAAGACGAGTATTTCCAAAAATTACTCTTAACGAATGTTACTCTCTGGTATATATGTACTTAACGCTATTCGTCGATAGAGCGTCCTTCCTCCGACGTTGAAATTCTTCCGAACGATCGGTTGGAAAAAGAAGAAAGAATTCGTCAACGATCTGACCTCTCGTAGAATGTTCCCGGTCAGTGACTGACTCTGATCGATCAGGATTACTTCTACTGGATTCGGCGTTTGGCGAAAAGGTGCGGAGAGAAGGTTTACCGAAGCATTCCAATGGAACTGGTCGCGGGAACAGCATCGCTTCCTCGTTCTGCCGGTCCCGAGGTGGATCGAGTCGGGTGGAAGCAGCGGGGACTAGTTTGCCGGGGCGAACCGTTTAGCATCCATGCAAAAAAGATTCCCGATGATGGCCCGGACATCGTTACTAAGCCGTCGCTACGCCGGTGCGAGCGATCTAACAGAAAAGGAACGGGAGAAACGCACCGTAAGAGCAATGCCCCTTGGGTCAGGGTCAGTACCCTTTGGCACAAGCCAACTCGAACCGCAGCCACGCACGTATGTAACACGCACACGCCGCTTGGACTCGCGCCTGCACACGCACACCTGTGTAAGCCTACCTTGCCGGCGTTTTCGGCACCGATAACCAAACCCATCCTCCTAATAGACGTTCTCAGCTCGAACTTTTGCCTAGATTCTCTTTCTCGCGACGATCACCTCTCTTCTCGAGAATTTCGCGTTGGAGATGAAACACGTTTTAGCGAATATTTCGAAGGAGAAGAAGGAAAGAGTTGTGTAATTTTAATTCGATTCTTGCACTGTCAATTTGATTCGATTATACGGCGAAAGAGAACCGTAGCAGTCCGTGAACGTACAGATCGTTCTACTTGGCCAGAGTGGGCAGCGTGGCGATCTTGTTATGCAAAGAAGTGCGCCTAGGTTTCGTTTCTCATTCGACCAGCTGTGTAGAGGCCCGACGCGATCTGAAATTGTAATCGTAACGCCAGGCTGTTCTGAATTACCGTTTCCTGCTGTCGGTCCCTTTGACCACAGAGCTATCGCGATTCAATGACCAGCTAGACGAGCAGGTACTCGTCCACCTGAATGGACTTGGACAACCTTGGTCGACCGGTCTCTAGGAATCTACGTCTATGTCTAGTCTATGTCTAGCCTGGTCCGAGCGTGACTAAGGACTATCGCTCTTTCTATCGTTCTTCTCGAGGTCGTCTCGCTGAGAACTCGTATGTGCGTGAAAGTGTTTGCCATGTGCGCTTCTCTAAGGTCTTCGATATCCTTCTCTTATTCGTTTCTCTCGAACGGAGGTGAGTGTAAATTTCGAGGGACGATATCTAGCGTCGAACCGTTCGATTGCCGCGTTTGCTCTCCCAATTAATTATCATCGGGTGGACAATTACGGCACCGCGCGACCTGCAGTTTAATACAACTCGACACCTATTACACAATTACGATTCGAATCTAATTCCGGTATCGTTGAATAAATCCTCCGAGTGTCCTCCACTCGCGCGCTACTCGACGAATCCGACGATCGTTCGATTATCGCTGTTGATTCGAAGACCGAGAAGGGGCAATCGATGCAGCATGCAACGTCGAAATTTGATACGAACGTTACGCAACTCCACCTGCGTATCGATCAATGATTCGCATCCGTTTCTCTCGGTTTTTATTTCTGAAACTTTGTTGCATAACCTGTTAGCAAACCTCATGTATCTTTCAACGTGGAATGTTCGACAGAGTTACGACTTACCTGTGTAATTCCATTACACCTCGCGTTAAATGATACGGTTCGCTTTAATCGGGTAAACGAAGAAACGAACCTACTAACTCATCCCCATACACGTACACACACGTGTACGCGTACGCTGTACGATTTCACCGCTGATAACTATTCGATGGCAATTAAAAGCGGGAAGCTAAGAACGCAGCGTCGTCGAAATGAAACGTATAATCAGGTTTAATCGCATTAATCCACCGTTCTGGGTGCGCGGTGGCAATTAAGATGGTACGTGCTCGGTTCGACCTCGGTTCCACGAATCGAGATTCGCCAGCAGCAGCAGCGACCGCGACTCCCCGCGAATAGGGGCTGGTTAATGGTCGAAGGATCGATACGCGTGTCGATAAAATTGTAGCGAAAATTTCCAGCAAATTGCCGGTTGTCGGGCTACTTTCTTGCAACAGGGGCTCCAACGGAGGAGAGTTTCTTCTTCGTGATCCTTTCGTAGGCGCTAACTTTCTTACGCTAACCGCGTGTACGCCGACCCGACAGATGGCCCGATTCCATCGGGGGTAATTAGGGTGGTAGCGATTGCTTGTAATGAGGGATACCCCCCTCCTCTCGTCTTCGCCTCCTCGATCTTTTGCGAAATCGCGCCGATCCACCGCGAAGATGGGGAGAGATCGTAATCGACCTCCTCCGCTCCACGACTTTTTTCTTTCTCCTCTGTGCGACGAGAGACGCTTAGTCGACGCTAAGGTGGGGAGGGGGAATCGGCTGGTAATTGAACGGGTTAAAACATGACACTGTTTCGAGAGCCCAGAGGGCTTTGAATACGACGTCTTTCGTGTCGAGTGTAGCAGAGCACTTGATTCGGTAATTATTTAAATGAAAAGACCACTTCTGCGGGGATGTGGAGTTCCTCTTGAATATAGTCTGGTCTTGGAGTCGATGGAAACGCGTCCTGTGTTCCGTGAATTGGGTAGGTAGGTACGTGTTCCAGGAGACTTGGAGCAAGGAACGATAAGGGAAGGAGATAGGTATTGCGTGTTCCGGTGTAACATTTCTTAGGAGATCCTCCTCCTTAGAGGGTTCTACGGAGATCAGATTTAGAAATGATTTCGAAACAGTTGCAAGTTGGGAGATTGGACCGAACTTTGTGATTTCGTTGCAAGACGAGTTTAGTTGTAATTTGAATAAAGGAGACGTTAAGAGAGGATTGAAACTATTTCCCTCTCGATGTTGCCCCTTTAACAAACGCTTGAACGTATAGCTCCCCATCCCTCGCGTTCACCCTTTCTAAATCAGTGACGATCATCGAGAGGCAATGAACCAATCAGGCCTTCAATCGAGGGGTTGAGAATAGGGTCGCGTACCCTTCTCCGCGAGGAGAGTAAAGACAAAGGAGTACTGCTTCAAACGTACAAAAAGAAGGATCGTAGAAGAGAGGTGCATCTTTCTCTCACAATCAGTCCAGTCTCCAAATTAACGCTAAATTTTCATCGATACTCTTCACCAGCTACGTGCTATTTCCTCAACTTTCCAAATATACCATGTGCAAGTCATAGGGGAATAGAAGGGAAGATGAAACGGGTCTTTATAACGAGATGAAACGTCAACGTTGTCAGGTGGAAACCAGGAGGAAAATGGAGGCGACCGAGGGAAGTCGTAAAGGGAATATAAATGATTGCATAGCACCGCTTTGCATCCCCCTGTCCTCTCCTCCACGCTCTCTATTTTTATCTGTTGGACAAGGATGTAAAAATCGAGAGAGAGGAGAAGATTAGACGCGATAAGCACTCCTCCGTTACCACGATGCATCGATAATGCGATCGACGATTCTGCGACGAAGTTGTACGAGCCTCACGTGCCTTCTGATATTCCATTCTTCTTCTCTTATCTTTCGCGTTATCGGGCGTCGTACTTTACCGGCCGCGTCACTCGTTAACGAGTATCCTTGTCGAACAACTTACCGGAGAAATGAAATATAGATCTCTATAAATCTCTTTTTCGTTGGATCTGCGTGAAAGTTAAGAGGAGCAGGAAGGGAATGATGAATTTCTGTTTGGAGGGACGCCCGAGGAAACGAACTGGGGGCAACTGCGGCTCGAGTGTTCCGTTTCGCTGTCAATTTCCTTGACAGATAACTGCTCTTCCGTTATTCAGGATCTCGACGGGAATTGTGGCGTGGCGATACAGGAGGTCGGCGCGCGTGTACATCCATCAAGAAGGGTTACAAACGTACCTTGGAGCCTATACAAGCCGGAGCTGCTCGGAGCCGCTCGGAGCCGTTGACCCACTTTTCCGCACGCGGTTAACGCGCTCGAGAAAGAATCGAACTGGCGACAAAGTAAAAATACCCCTGTTGCCGGACGTTTATCCCCAAATCTGACGCGAATTTGCCGAATTAGCCGGCGCAAAGTTGCATTCGCAGATACTGTAAATTCTCAGATTAAAAAGTTTTAATCGGACGCCGGCCGAAGGACCCAGCCAGTGGCTCAGCAGCACCGAGCTTCGTAACTTTGTAACACGCCGCCCACGCGATTACGTGGTCGTTGAAAACGACGACTGAACTCGAATGACCGGTTTCTCCGATAGGTGTACCGGGGTGTATATACCGAAAAGTTTCCGGTATTGTTTCCGAAAAAGTATTTTAAATACGCTCGTACCGTTCTCGTTGGATTTCCTCGAGCAACGAGAAGTTTGCTATTAATCGACGAAACGATCGTGGGGCAGATATTTGAAGGTTCGTTTCGCTGTTTCAGCTGGTGAATGGCATCGATAGATTCAGGTACGTCTCGGAAACCGAGATGATGCGGGAGGTAAATCCAGCGAGTGCCGCCCCCGTGCCGGATACTTCTCCAGGGAACCATACCAGTAAAAATGCCAACGGGAACATTATCACTCTTACCCTGAAGAACAACCATCTGATCGTGGAAACGGAGGAACGAGTAGTGAGTATCTCGGAGATCATCCTAAACTTATTTTATTCGAAACGGTGCATCGTAAAGAAACTACGGATGCGAACTATCTCTCGGCGGATTTTATTTCGTCGACGGACAAATGACTCCTTCCGCGGATCCAGTTAAATAGAATTTGTCGATAATTGGAAGGCTGATTCATTAGCGATTCAGGATAGAGCAGAGGCAGGGTGAATTTGTGGGCCGCTGAAACGTCGATTAATCCGCTTGGAAGATGAGGTTGCCCCGTGATGGATGCGAAAAGCTTGTTAATTAGCTTCGAGAGAGAAAGAGAAATTTGCCTTTAGTCGTGGAAAATCGAGCCACGAAATCGGTAGCGGCGTTCGTATTACCAAGATGACGCAAGCATTCTAGATAGACACGGTTGAAAAGACTCTTGTGGAGAATTTAACGAACATCGATCCGCCCCCTTTACGGTCTACCGTGCCGGAACTCTGTCTCTCTCGACCTTCGAAGATGCGACGAAACAAAGGCAAGCGACTCCTCTCCGTTGGTCACGACGTAAACGTGTAAGTCGCGGAGCAGGGAATAATCGGCATCCTGTGTACAATAAGGGGTGCAACAGGTGCGGAAAGGTCGACGGAATCGATAAATCGGGTGGAGAAAACGAGCTCGTTGCACCTCTAATTAATTAACGCGAACGTTTGCTCCTATCAAGATCGTCGTTCTCACGTCTCTTAACTCCGTAGATAAGCATCTGCCGCGATTTTCCTTCGCGAATACGTTTCCACGTGGTAGAGGTACGTGTGTTCGCTCTTTTATCGCGTTTCTTTCACGCGGCGTAAAGCGGCAGGTCAGCCAGCAGCTGTACGAACGGATTAATATCTCTCTTTGTTCGAACCGAGTCGACAAGGGCATCGTGAAATCGATCCACGAGCCGGAGATTCGCGCAGCTGGGTCAGCCACTGGCTCCTCTTTGACAGGGATAACAGGTTCGCAATTATCGGGACTCGTACGGCCCTGTAAGGTCGAAGGTTACCGGGCAATTTCGCCTCCGCCTATCGTCCTACTTACGGGCTCAGGCTTATCCGTGGAAACTCATCTTGCCGGGGGATTCTCGAAATCCGTCGGGTTACCCCCTCACGCGCTTTCTCTTCGCTACTCTAGCTTTTTGTCTGGATTTCGGCGAAATTTCATCGAGACAACCGTTCTGCGAATAAAAGTAATCCCCGGTGAATATTTTCCAGGCGACTCGTGCCAATTTAACCCTTTACCTGTGCTTCGGGGGATACCCATTTTTCACGTATGACAAATTCCTTCGTGCAGACGTATACGCGGGACAAGAAATTTCATTCTTTTCATTCCGTGTTTGGTGGTTTGTGTGTTGGGTCGATGGAAAAATTTCCCCCAAAGCCAGGTTTGCCCTTCCTTCTCCGTTCTCTCCCCTGAAACGCCCTCGGGGTCATATCCCTCCTTCTTTCTCCTCCGGGTTGACACGAATACACGAACAAAGTGCGCACACCCTAAACCGTCGAACGCGATCGAACAACGAAAGGGCGTGGATCGTAGCCGGTGGATCCCTAAATCCGCTGGTAAGTCTGCACGTAGCCTGTGCACGAGTCCGTTAATCGACAGATAAACGGAACGAACTTGCCGGGAGTTGAACGTCCGTGCTTTCTTGCTGATAAAACGATACGGTCCAGCGATATCGGCGGAAAGAACCAGAGGATTATCACCGGGAAAGCTTGTCAGGGAATTATCGACGATAAACCACCAGGCTGCGTTTCGTTTATACTCGTGCAGATTCGTAGTCGAGCAAACGGTCTCTCGGAAGAATTTACAAAAGTAACGAGTAGCTTCTTATTTTTCCAAATGGAAAGAAAAAGGTCGGAGAAGAGATGGTCCGGTGGAAGTGTGTAGGAGAATCGATAGGCAATATCGGCTCTCTCTCCGTTGGAGAAGGTGGAAAAAGCATCGAGTAGACTAAACAAACAAACAGAGAAACGCGCTGTGCTCGGTGGTTGGTTGTTCGAGCCACGACAACAGTCTTAGCGCACTTCCTTCTCGAAGGAATGCAAAAACCGCGCGGTGCGCCTGTTGGAAAGGCGGGACTGGAGGGAGTCGAAGGGGTGGATGCTCGGGATACTTGGACGTAATACTTGGCTGGGCGCCAAGTCGCGGTGTTCACCCTCAGTCACGTGGAATACCCTCAGAATTCAAGAAATACTCGCACTATCGTGCCCACGCTGTTTCTTTCGAACGGTGGTAGGTATACCAGGTTCGAAAAGCATTCGAGTCGCTGCCTTCCCTGTAAAAGATAGGAAGACCAAATTGATCCCTTCGAATACCGGTACTTTCGTTTCTCTTGGAAATATCGTCCTTTAAAATGTCACACGTGAATGATTCCTTGGAAAACTGGCGAAAGAAGAAGTGGAAAGGATTGGCGAACGTCGTGCTCGTCTGCTTTAAATTCTTCTCCCCGATCTGGGTCAATTCTTTTTTCCCATCGAGATCCACGTAATTGTCCCTCGTAAAAGAAAACGCTTCGTTTCTCTCCGCGAGTCAACGAAGAATTGCAAATGCACCGTGACCCCGCAGTGTGCAGTTCTCTCGAGCTATAGGGGTTTATTCGATGAATTAGCTGTCTGGTGTATACGTTCCCATTGTCCTACCGTCGCATTACCATCCTCCGCACAGTTTCCACAATTGCACTTGAAGTTTAGGCGTATTCGAGACCGCTGATACGGTTATTGGACACCGGGAACATTTCCACCTGCTGTGCTTCCGAGTGAACCCGCCATGTTATTAAATTTCTTTTCATTAAACTCCGCGTCTGAACTTTGCAATTAACATTTTCATCGACGTTCCGTTTCAATTCACTCCACCTTTCAATTAGTAGCTCCTCCCAGCGAATAATTACGTTTGATTGGTACATCTTTGTGGAAAACTAGGAGAACAATTTGGGTTAGGAGAGATTATAAACTAGCTGTTGAAGTATAAATAACCGTTCGAAGGGGGCACGAACTAGAGCATCTGGGATCAGTAATGCGTGATCGGTTAATCTCGCACCCTATTGTGCATCGATTAATTTATTACGTGGAAGATTCAATTCTCGACGAAGCGTTCCCCTTGTGATCTCGATAAGCAAACATATTTATACGTGGCAACCATCGTAATGAGGTAATATCGCTCGTTATATACACGTATGTACGTGTTACATATTCACTTATCAATCCCGACAGTCTGTCCGTTTTCTTTGCCGTTGCTAAATTTCCGTTGCTCTGCATTTGCATTTCAATTTACCAGCAGCCTGTTCTCCTCCGTTCACTTTCCAGAATAAACGGCACTTTCGCGCAAACGGTCCAAGGACCGTAAAGTACAATCTTTAATAATCGTCGGACTGGTGTAGCTGTGGACGCACATACATGTGCATGTAGGAAGGTGGCGGCAGAAAGCAAGGCCAGGAGGATTGCACGGGGTCAGGAACTTGACGAAGAGGAGGCGAGTTACCCCTCGAGTTCTCGTAATGTTCGTGGAGGCACTCGGAACCGGAAGCGGCCAAGTCCCCTGAATTATGGCTGTTTCCAGCGACTTGGCTTTTCGAAAACGGTCCCGCGCGCTCCGAGGCTTCTAAAGTGGAACGAATGGCGACGCCGTCCTATTTTCCTTTTGAATATTCAACCTCTGTGCAGGGCGTTCTCCTCTACGATTTCACTACCCTACACACGTGTTCTCCTTTTTCCCTCGGACCCTTACGGTTTGGCTTGGATATCACGCGTCATCGAGAAATCTACGAAGCGTCTCCGGTGGACGATTCGCCGACGGGTCGTAGGGGACCGAGGAGCTCGATTTCTGAACCGAGAGCCGCCACTTTGACCGTACGGTCGTGAGAAACTGCGAAGCTCGCGGCTCTCCGCTTCTACGACTCCTCGGGGAGCTAGTTTCTTCGACGAATCGAGAAATAGAAGCCACTTTGCCTTCTCCTTTCACCGTTATCGCCCCTTTGTCCTCCTGAAAGGAGGAGGACAAAGGTGCTATCGGTTCGAACGGTTCCTCCTCTCCTCCCAGCCGGTAGAATCTGTACGAGCACTCGGAAGTTTCTTGAACGAACGCCGCGAGGTAAATGCGACGTGATTCGTCACTAAAAGGCTTTCCGTTTCGGCTGAATGGAACCACTCCTCCCTTTAAATTAACCACCGCGAGCTGATGGCCGGCCGTAACGCCTAGGTATCGTCGAGATTGTAGTACTTTACGTCGAACCTTTCCAACTTACGCGTATCTATCGTTCGCGTCGCTTACAAATCAGAAAGATCTTCTCCGAGGCACCGCGGAACGCGAGTTTTACGGATGCAGCGCAAGTGCACCCTACTTTCTTCAATTTGATACAGTTTCGAAAGGAGTCGAAACTTGGATCATTTAGCTGGAAGTTGGTACAATGCAACCGTCGCGTCGAGTCAAAGGCATCACGTGGTTCCAGTTCCAAATGACACGCGCTCGCGTAGAAAGCTTATCGATCGTGAACTCGATTGGCTGGCCGTGGTCGCGAGCGTCGTAGAGGATAGAAATAACGTTCGCTTCGCCTCGGAGAAAGAGAGAGAGAGTAAATCTGGAAGCGTGGCTCTCGCTTCGTGGGTGCGTTGCCGATAATTCGAGACGCGTGAGCGACGTGGTCCGCGGGGAACCGTTTGCACGCAAAGTCGGCGAGAAACGCGCTTCGGAAAGAGGGAGAGGCTGGAAACAATAGCGAGAACTAATTCTCCAGTCGAGTAACTTCTATTCTCGGTTGCGTCTGTAAACGGCCCGAAGCGGGGGGTGGGTTTGGTTACGGAGGTAAACTGGAAACGTCGATCAGAAAATCCATAGAGTGGAAATTAATTTGCTAGTTTGGACGTCGTCGCGCGATCGCGTAATAGCTGCGACGAACATTTTATAATAAGTGCATACTCGTTCTTCTTTCATCCCCGTTACCTCGAGAGGCAAAGAAACCTGACGTCGCGTTGCACCGACGTTGAAGCGACATCGAACCGCGCTAATGAGACGATCATTCGTCAAATGTTCACCTCCCTTCCGCTAGTCTCGGTCTAACGGTCGATTCAACGACCCCGGTCCTTAATTAATTATATCACCGCGGTTTTTCCTCTTTGTTTCTTACGAGCCCGGGTAATAAACGTTTTTTAGGTGAGAAGAAGTTAACGAAGCTTGGTCGTTCTCGTGTTTTAGGTGACGACGGAGGATAATAAAAATCACAGGTACCAAGATAACGGTTGCCTGTTCGTGGTGGAAGTGCAACCTAGTTATCAGAACGAAGATAACGAAGCTAATAAAGGATCCTCGGACGACTTGACCACCGATCAACAGGCCCATACTTGCAAAGAAAATGTTCCGGAGGATCGATCACCTGGTAAATCATTCTCTATCGACCTTACGATCTTACCATTTCCTTGGAAATTTCGTTTTAAATTGAAATTGTGCGTGCGCGTGTGCGATGCAGGGTTCGAGAACACGAGATTATTTGGAAGCACGAACACAGGGTTGTCGCAGTCGGATCTCTCGATCTCTAGCCAGGGCTCGGTTAATCCTAGCTATCGTTATGGAAATCAGGTGGAGTACGATGCGGGCCATCTGGGCTACCCGATGTACGGGGGTAGTTACGAGTCCGATACGCTCTCCCGGAAACTCGAGGGTGGCTCGAAATGGGTGGAATTTGATAAGTCGCCGGACACCGAGAAGACGTTACTGAACGTGTCGAAAACGTCGAGCATCGAGAAGGACGCCGAGGAAAGTGTAAGTAATCGTGGTTTGACGATGGAAAGGAAGAATTACCAGCGTTAGAGAAAAAGTACATCTATGCAAAAGGAAAAAAAAAATCTGTTTTCTCTTCTGCAGCCATCGATCACGGGGAAACCGAATAATCTGGACGCTTCGCAAGGATCCGGAGGATCTATGGACCAGCAGGACTCGACCGACGCCAGTATATCCACGGACACGGTACGGTCTAACCCGAATCTCCAAGTGAACGGCGCTACCCCGAACAAGTTGGAGATCATGGAGCAGAAAGCACTGAGCAACGACTTTGGGAAATCAGAAACGAACAAACCGGTGATAACTGGGGCTTTGTTGAAGGACGACGTGCAGGAGGACACTTTCCAGGAGCAACAGAGAAAGCTGGGTAACGGTACGCTAACTCCGGAGCATAAGGGGGACAGGGCAAAGGAGCAGAAACCAGAAGGAAGCACCTTTGTGCCGAGTCATAAACGAAGCGGAAGTATTCCGCCGCGGCTGATCGAGGAGACACTGGAACTCGAGCGGAAGAAGTCGTTGGATATCTACAATCAGATTAAGAGCAGCACGAAGAGCATACTACCGGGTCTCAGCCCAAAGTTCGAGCTGCTTCAGAACGAAGTGAGCCCCATCGAGGAGAAAGAGAGTTAATGGAGAGATGGTTTGTATCGTCTTTATCATGATCCATCTTGAACAGTGACATCGAACGTCGAATTAAGCATCGAAAGAGACGCTTTGTTCGAGGACTCTGGCGCCGTTTGGCGCTAAACAGTGGACACTGGTCCGCGCTGTAACGATTTTCTACGAGAATTCGAAAGCCTCGAGGGAGATTCTCCCCTTGGGAATATTCGTTAGGAGCGAAATCAAAATAGGGTGGTCGCGAATCCGATTCGAAATCGAATACACGATTTTTATTTCACGAAATCTCCAGACTCGTTGTTTCATCCGAGGTTTTTGGAGAAGTTTCGCGGTATCAGCCATTCCCATCAGGTATCCCATGTTACTTACGTAAGAACAACGTCGCTCGAGCAACTCTGAAAAAAAAAAAAAAGTGTGCGATGGAACGACGTGGCGAGAAAGAGCGAGGATAAGAAAGAAGTCACGTCTGCGGGTTACGCCTACGATAAAGTCATCGAGGGGGAAAATCACGCTTGGCGGATCGATGCTGGAAGCTGCCATTGACCGAGGCAAATTGGTCGTATCCAGGTGAAACGGTGCTTCCTATAGTACACGGAGGCGTTTCGAATTGACAATATATCCTAATCACTCGCCGCAGTTCCCAACCCTTAAACTCACCCTCCACCCCCCCGGTTATTTCTCTCTGTCTCTCTTCCGCACGCTTATTCTCCCACTTGGACTCCTCTGTTCTCCCGCTGTCCGCCCTCGGAATTTGCCAAACCGAGGATCTACGAACCGCGGAGAACAATCGGCGGCTAACGAACTCGACGCGCCGCTGCGGATTCCGCGTCTCTGTCTCTGTGTGCGCCGTGACCGCAACCGCGCCGCTAGATAGAGTACCGCAGTTGTCCGCCATTGAAACGCGATGCGTCGAGCGAGAAAAAGAGATCCTTAGGATGGCAATCGCGGAAGATCAGAAGGGGTGGCTTTTAAATGCCCGAGGAAGGGAAGAAAGTCGAGTTTCTTCCAACTCCTCCCTCGCTTGTTTTCCCCTTTGACGATTCTGTTGTTGCGTGGCTCTCGAGATGGATGTGTCTTTTTCTTTTCGTTTCTCGACGAAAGGCAAGGGGGATTTCGAGCGACTATCCACGATCATTTTAGCGCGTACGTGTGCACGAATGTTCGCGTATCACAGGACCGGATACGTATGCCGAATTTTGTAATAGCGCCAGGTTTCGCTCGACTAATGCAGTTTTACAAACGAACCAGATTTGCTAAGAATTTTCTAACGTTGGGGAACATAGTTACGGAAATAGCAGATAATTAACCATTAAACGGAACGCTACTAACGAGCGTCCAGATCGGTAGAACGTAAGATTTCGAGCGTGGACTTTGATCGTCGATCGATTATCACGTCTGATAATTTTCTAATCGCAGTTCACAGAAACACGCTTCTGCGGAACGTCGATAGAAAACTTTCGGACGGTACCTATACGTTGCTTATCGATAGTTTCGTGGGACACGCTCGTTTTAGTGGCTGTTGTACGCCAGAAACAGCTCGATCTAACATTTTACTCGGAGATAATCGGAACCGGTGAACGATCCTAGGTATACCGTATCTGTGAAACGGGGAAAGGAAAGGGAGGTAAAAGACACGAGGTTCGCGACTCGAGGAAGTCGAACAGAGAGGCTTAAGATTAACGTTAACGTGGATTCTAGTGCCAAAATAGTTCCTTAAGGTTTCTCGAGGGCAACTCGACGAGAACGTAATGCCGAACGACTATACTCGATGATCTTATTATTACTTGTACGTTTCGAGCAGATGCTGCGTTACCAATATTTCAGATTTTATACGCTTCTGTTGCATAGTGCGAACGTTGTTGTTGATATGGTGCTATCGTGTACGAATCGACGTGACGAGGATTTCACATGTACGTCCTCGTTTGTTCGTTCGTCACGTCACATTGGCTCTCACACGCCATCGTATTCTCGATGAGAATCGACGTCCTCCTCGCGGTACTTTGGAACTGCTATCGTGTACGAATCGACGTGACGAGGATTTCACATGTACGTCCTCGTTTGTTCGTTCGTCGCGTCACATTGGCTCTCACACGCCATCGTATTCTCGATGAGAATCGACGTCCTCCTCGCGGTACTTTGGAATCGAGATTTCTCCTCGCTTCCGAGGGGCACCGTTTCGAATGCTCGACCGATCGCGTACAATTCGTATCTGTTTCTAATTTGAATAGGAAACGAAGAATCGTAAGTTGAAAAATGGTCGACGAAACGGCGTCGCCTCGAGACGATCAGACTCCGTTCCCAAGATACGTTCCCACATCTCGCGTATGAAGCCATTATCGAGCCCGAGCCGATGACAAGCGATTACACACACACACACACTCACGCATACATACATACATACGCTGACGGAGCAAAGAAGAAGAAAAAAAGAAGCCATGGAAATACTCAACCGATTCGACATAAGTTAATGGAGTATAGCGCATTTAGCGATTAAGTAACGTACGTAAGAAAAGTTAGCCGTAATTACACGATCCCCGAAAAGACACCACGATGAATCAATTCATTTTTCGACTCGCACGTATTCCTATTTGCCCGAGTCTCCACCCGCTTTTACACAACGCTAACGAGCAAGCCTCTAGCCTCCAGGTTTAGTGATTCTCGTGTGGCTGTTACTAGGTGGTATTAGAGGTCTAACTGTGGACAAGTATAAATTTTATATAAGACCTGAATGTCTCGCGTATTTCTAGAAATATTCACAACCCACGAGTAGGTTACCGGCCGATCGATCGGTCATTTAGATCGTCTTCGAGACGATCTCGAGTCGTCTCCTCTATCAGAGGTTTCCCTACGGAAGTGCCAGCCAGACGGGGCTCGAGATCGACTCGAGGCCGAGTTACACTTTGTAAGAGGAAACCATTCTCCGTTCTTTGACGTAAACACGCTCTGGTATTCTATCACATCGCGCATCATCAGTTCGTAAGGACACCCTAGACGTAATTACTTGTAGAGACTCGTCGAACTAAGTACATAATTAACGATTAAGCGAGAGACGCGGATCTAGAGAGATCCCGGCACACAACCGTTCCATATGATCAATTAAATCCGAATCGTAGCAATTAAGCGAATGGTGACAAAGAGAGAGAGAGAGAGAGAGAGAGAGAGAGAGAGAGAAAGAGTTAGAAAAAAAAAGAAACGAAGCATGGGCTTGTGGACGATATTGAGCTTTCGATCACGGATTACGTTTCGTTCTCGTTCGGTTAAGTTTTTCAGCACCACCCCACCTCCCTTCGTTTATCCTCTCGCCCCCGATTTTCAGGGGCGGATCGAAACGAATCAAAGCCCGAAAGTAACGTAGGCACATGTGTAAGTCTTTTAGAACGAACGTGTGGACATTCATTTTTCGCTAAAGTACCACGTTGTATATGTCAATTTATTTTGCAAAATAAACCATTGGACACGAACCTCTCAGTTCTTCGTGAATTTTCGCGACACTTCCAGCTGACAGTTTACTGTCCGTTATTGTTGTTATCATCGTAGCTATCGATTTCTGAAAACAGCCCTGTAGTTAACCGCAGAGGGTAAAATTCTGTCGGTAACGCGGCTGCCAGGCGTTCTAAAGTAGACCGGAAAGGGTGTGCACCCTCTAAAGGGTAGGCACCATCGACCAAACCGGTAGTTGCCCCGCGCAAAGGGTGGAACTGTTTTACTCGCTGCGCCCTCGACGTAACACGCCACCTAGAATCGGCCGTTTCAAGGGTGGAAATTGGTGAAACTCGACAGATAAAACGTTGGAAAAGGGTGAGAAAAAGAGGGATTGAAAACGCGAGGCCAGCGGCGCCTGCGGCGACACCTGCGAAACGCAAAATATCACTGAATTATACATGCGCGTTTTTAATTCGGTAATCAATAGTAAAAACCGCTAATATATCCCCCACCATTTTTCCGCTATTTAGGATTCGCCAATGCCCATCTGCCGACAACCCTTTACGTACGCGCGTGGGAGGAGCCGCGAGATACTGCCTCTCTATTTTCGCGGTCGATCGGGGGGGCATTTCGAGAGCTACCGATTTTTTCCTCCCCTTTAATGCGACAAACCAGATAACCGGACGGAAAGCTCCTGGCGTTTATCGATATAACGAATTTCGGTAGGTTCGGGAACGGGGGTGAAATTGGACGGTGAAACGTGTGAAGAATTCGACGCAGCGACAAACCGTGTTCTCTGCCGTGTTAATTAAAGCATACAGGAACGACAGGGACGAGAATTTTCAGATAGACGGAAAGATCGTTCGGCGACGATACACCACTTGACAATGGACGTTTATTCGATAATTTTTCCAAAACCGAGCCAATTACCTTGTGAAAGAGACACGAAGCGTTATACCGGGCTGCTCGTAGGCAGAGGCACGCACGTCCTTCCAACCATACGTGAACGCCACCGTAATTACTGCTTATTAAAGACGATTGCAAAAAATAAGGCAGGTGCTCGAAGTGAAAGAACGAGAGAAAGAGCAAAAAAGCGGAGAGATGGAGAGAGAGAGAGAGAGAGAGAGAGTTGTTTAATACTCGAAAAGCCTACGGGCGTGTACTCGTATGCGGTGTATGTAC
>NW_017100229.1:1984190-1984585 GCF_001263275.1 Habropoda laboriosa | reverse complement strand
TTATTGTAACCCGGTTGTAGCCAGGTAGTACCCAAGCGCTAATTTCGTTGGCTCTTTGCATATTCGTTGTAGCGAAGGTGGCTCGCAGAGGAGAGTAGAGCGGCGGTTCTTGGTGGCTCGTTCTGTTCTTCTCGCGAGGAGGCAGAGAGACGACGGGCGTGTGCTAGCCGAGAGAAAAATTGGCGTGGTACTCTGGCGGCGAAGTATATACACGTACACCACGCGACGTCCCACCATCCGCGAATGGAGCGAAACGGGACTGCCCACCGACGCGCGGCACCGCGCTCTTGGCCAATTATTTTTACCCGCGGAATCGAATTATCGGGCGCGGCGATTAACGCGGATTTAATCGTGCCGCTCGTGTCGTCCATTCGCGACCCATCTACGAAGAACAG
>NW_017100229.1:1979169-1983948 GCF_001263275.1 Habropoda laboriosa | reverse complement strand
CTTGAGCGTCGGTACAGATACGGCATTATGAAAACACGAATGTACTTTTAAATCAATACCACCATCGCATTGTGGGGAGTGCAGTGGTGGGGGCGGCACGCTCGCATCCCGGAATACAGGAGAGGAGAGAGGAAGGGAGAAAGGAGGAGGAAGAAGGAAGAGGAAGGTCGGTGGCGCTGCCGCGGGAATCGGTAGAAGAGCAAGGGGTGTGATAAAAGGATAGGCACCAGCAGGCTCTGGAGAAAGAGCACGAGGAAGAGGAGGAGGGTGGCAGGAGGTGGCCGCGAGGGTGCCGGAGAAACGATTCAGCCGGGTGAAAAGTATGAGCACCGGTTACCGGCACTGCTCAGCCTCGTAACGAGAACGAGGCGCGTTGCACTTGCCGCGAGAATGGCTTTTGACAGCGAGATCCGTCCTCGTCGACGGGCCTTGGAGACGTCGCTGCCGCGGGACGCGCCGCGTGCTCAACTTGTTAATCGTCGTTGCGAACAGTACCCGGAGCGGGAAGGGAAAACGCGCTTCGTTCTTTTATCACTCCGTTGTGTTTTTGTTTCGTTTTCGGCGGTGATAGGAACAGAGGAGAAGCTCGCCGCCGCTACGTGTAATCGGGACGCGAGAAATCGATTAATTCGGTCAGCTGGATTTTGATCGATGCGCGACAGAGAAAGTGGCCGAGAGATTATGAAAAAAAAAAAAAAATGAAAAAAAAAAGATAGACGGGTCGAGAGAAAAACGCGATGGAAAGGAGGGCGGATGAGCGGGAGGGAGAACGGGAAAAAAATATGGAAAAACTGCGTTGGTTCCCACGCGAGAACGTGGCTGTGCACACGGGCAAACGGCGAACAAATTGGCAGAGAGGAATATTTATTTTCAATAATATCGATGTCGCGATTCCCGATGTACCTTTCGTAACCGTTTTAATGCATCACCGACCGGCCAATTTATACTCGACACGAAATTAGAGTTTACGTTAATTATTTTAATTGGTTTTGCTAATTAAGCGCGACCATTACGTAGGAGCGGACAATGGTCACAAAATGGACATATTATTTGCTAAACACATTATCATTGTCGATTGGCACGTCGAGTGACGAGTCCTGTCAGGCGACAGTCGATCGGTGACGTTGCCCTCGCACTAGGTTAATCAACTTGATTAGAACATCTTTCCATCCCCGACGATCAACCGCTTTCTCCTTACAACCTGTACCTGGCTATGCCGGTAGCACGTCGGACGACAAAAGTGACACTATAGCTGTATCGCATGAAAATCGGGTTAAAACCGTTCGTCCTACGCGACGATAAACGTCGGAAACGGATCGCTACAGGATCGCCTCCCTGTTGAATAGATATTAATTGGGAGAAGGAACGGAGGCAACCAGAGGCGGGAGAACAGGCGACACCTGATCGAAATCGGACAAGAGCTTCCCATTCAGCCACCCCCTATGTTCCCCGCGGCCTTTGTTTACAAACAGGACACACAAGGTCGGCGATCTTGAGGGAACGGAATGACTGTCGTGGAACCGGGTGACTGTCGTCCTCTCCTCCATCCCTCCCGACTAAATTCCTTCGCTGAGCTCCAGCTAGAAGGGGGTGCAACGGAACAGGCTGTGTTCGCCGGATGTGTCGACACGGGGGTGGGTTTTCCGATACGTAACCACCAACGGTGCGGCATCGGTGGCAACCCCGTCGTTCCGCCGACGTCCTCTCCGCAGCTTCTTATCCGATATCGTGCCACACCACCACACTTGTTACACGCTCGTACGCGGTGTGTAAGTACATAAGTACGTCTTGGTGATGGTAAACATATGTCCGTGGGCCGCGCGGACACAACGTGGAACGGGCACGGACAACCGCACGCTCTCACACACGTGGAAAGGATGATGAAAGCGTGCTCGGCCACCTGTATGCTTTAACCGTGGATCGAACCTTACCTGTTACTCGTCCGGCGCAGCCGAGGTAGTCGGCCCGAGGCCCTCGACCGGGGATTTCCGTTTCCGGTTAAAGACACCACTTACCCCGATTATTCTCTCCTCGGTGGATCCGTTTTCTCCCCCGCCCTCTCTCATTTTCGATCAGATCACCCTGGAATTCGTGTACCGTTGTCGATAGACCGGCTAGATGCGTGCGATATTGGGCAACTACGAAAGATTCGCGTAAAGGGTGAGATACGGCTGGAAGAACGAGGATAGAATGAATTTTTGAGATACAGGGGAGGAATACCGGGTGTATGCACGTGTACGCTTGGAAAGGGACGAAAGATCTGTCGGCGAGAAGTGGTTATTTTTGAAAATTAGAAGAAAACGACACGGAGATTCGTAGAGAGAACGCGTCTGTTGGAGCGAAATAATTTGACTAACAAATCGGATCACCGGCGCGGCGTGCCGGTGGAAAACGGTTCGATTTAACGAATGGCTTGCCGTTACGCGGGAACAACAGGTACACCGATTATCCTTCCGTGATTCCGGGAGCGTTTCGCGGCTCCGGAATCGAAGCGGTTTGTTCTCGCTTGGATCGCGTGTATGCAATAATATTCGGCGTTATACGCGCCGCGGCTACAGCCCGGATTAAATCGGAGCCGAGCGAAATTTCAACGAAATTCCGCGGCGAAAGTGCGGCACGACGAAAAGGAAGAAGAAAAAAAGGGGAGGAGTGAAACGGACGATCGAGAGAAAGTGTATCGATACGAGGCACTATTTCGAAGCACTTTCCAGAGTTCGAGGGACTGGCGGCTGGTGATGAGGGTGGCGGTGTTCCTGGCAGGGTCCCCGGGCACGTGGTGCTACTATTGATTTTAATTTTAGTGAAAGAGGTGGAAAAATTAGAAGGGTGGCACGAGGAGGGCTGACACACGGTAGGAAGGAAAAGGGAGGGTGGCTAGAGAGATACGAGGGAGGGAAAGGAAGAGAGGCAAACGAGACGTTAATCGAACAAGGACAACTGGAGAGGAGCCCGTGTGAGAGACCGAAAGAGAGAGGGAGAGAGAGAGGCGAAGTCGGGTGAGAGCACCGTTGAACAGTTTCGCTTTCATTTCCCTCTTTAGCCGAAGGCAAAGGTAGTCGCTCGGAGGGTGGGAGGGATCCCGGTGCCCGAGGGAAGGCAAGGCAAGGCAAGGCATGGCATGGCAAGGCAAGGAAAGGAAAGGAAAGAGGGTGAAACGGTATGACGGGAGGATGAGAGGGTTAGATGGCGGGAAAGAGAGGAAAGGAAGAAAGACAGCCGCGGAGTCGGTTGGAAAAAGAGAAGCGGAGGCTAAAAGGAGGGTGGTACTATTGAATGAGAGGGTGGGACGGGGCAGGGCTGGCGAAAAAGAGGAGAACATACCCTCGACTGTGTAAAACACAGAGGTTCGCGGTGGCGAGGCGAGTTCGCGTTTAAAAAACGGCTTGGCCGTCTCTCTCTTTCTCGGTCCCGTTCTCGATCCGCTCGCCACCCCTCTTCTGCTCGAATCTTCTCGGTGGTGCCCTTACCCCTTTCGCCCCCCACGTGGCTCTCTCTATTCGTCAGCAACCGTAGGACGACCTCCGCGATAATTCTCGCTGGTCGGCTCCAGCTTCTCCCGTCTTTTTTTTCTCTCCTCTCCTCCTCCTCCTCTTGCTCTTTTTTCTTCTTCCTTTTTTTTTCGCTATTTTCCACCGGCAGCAACCGCGTGTGCGGCACGCCGCGGATCACGGACAAATGCGTGCTTTACGGGTGCATACGCGTAACACGCGCTTCCACGCGGCGAAACGGGAAAGCGAGAGTGAGAGACAGAGGGCGGAACGGAGAGTGGGAAAGAGGTGTGCGGTGGCCGAGAGCGCGAGAGAGGGTGAAGGATGAGTTCCTTTGTGGCCGCCTAGATTAAAGGCAGACGCTGATGGGCCGTCAAAGGAAACTATTAGCGTAGAAGGTAATGCAATATTTTTTCCCTCCCCGCGGGCTGGATTTCTCCGGGAGCTGGGACGACGACGACGACGACGATGACGACGATGGACGAGGAGAAAGAAGCACTCGAGGAGAAACGACGACGTAACGACGTAGATACGCAATCGTAACCTACGCTCGCGTACAATACGAACGCGCTTATACCTGTGGTATAATATACATATTATATTGGCTACACGAGCTGACATTTTGTAAGCCGAGGAATTTTTCTTCAGCCATTGCAGCCGTTCGCTACTTATTAATATCCGATTAATAATGGCGTTACGCATCGGAACTCGTTCGAACGAACGAACGAACGAGTCGCGACGGATAATTAATATCATTATGCCCTGCGAAACACAAAGAGCGGAGTTACGACATTTAATTAACAATATTACGAATCGCGGGTATGGGCGATGGGGTGGGTGGCACGGGGCGAGACCAGAGGAGCGAAGAGGAGAGAAGAGAAGCAGGAGGAGGAGGGGCGGCGAGGGGATATAAAGAGAAACAACGGTGTGTTTTTCCTGGCGATAGGCGAGCCAGGTATGATCGAGGGGGTGGAACCGACCGATGAGGAGGTGGGGGTGGAGATCGGCTGTATAACCGGCGTGTCGAGAGAGATGGCGGAGGGCGGGAGGGAAAGAAGAGCGACAAAAAATTGACTTTGCCAAAAGCCGGCATCGGTCGTGATCGTTCTCATTGGCCGGCAGCGAAAAAATCCCATCGAATCAGCGGACGAGGTGAGATTTGCAATTAAAACGCGGGATGGTATACCACCGGTCGGGCGGCGGGCGGCGGGGCGCCGGGGCCGTTAAGCGGGGAAGGGGTAGGCGGATACCGCCGACCGAAAGGGCGCAATAAATGTACGCATTGCGCAGA
>NW_017100229.1:1962679-1979064 GCF_001263275.1 Habropoda laboriosa | reverse complement strand
AGAAGGAGAAATCTCTTTCCCCTCTCGCTCGTGCTCCTCTTCTCTCTGGACCGGCGGAAACAGCGGGGCGAGTGGCGGCAGAGCACGCGGCAGAGAGAAAGAGAAAGAACAAGACTAGGCGGGAGAGCGCAGCAGCCCGGGAAAAGAAATAATCTGCGAGCTGTATTGACGTTTCTAGTCTAACTCTGATTGAATTATGCATGAGCACACCGGAGATGCCGAGAGAGGCCGCCCTTCTTTCTCTCTCTCTCTCTCTCTCTCTCTCTCTCTCTCTGCCCCCCTTCTCACTCTCTCGCTACAACTCTCTTTCTGTTCGCCTGCTGTTCCCTTACGAGCATAATTTCCTCCCTTGCCTTGCGTAAATATAATAAGAGAGTTACGCGCCTGTGCCGGATGTATCTAAAAAAAGGATTCTCGTGTCGCTAGGTGCGTGTAACGTTGGAGAAAATGGAAGGAATAGAGCTATAGATCGGCGGTAAAGAAAATTCGGATTCGCCGAGGTGTCGCCTTTGTCGAAGCTTCTCCCTTTGTTTTCCACTGTCATAGTCGCGTAATTTATACACGTGTAGATCGGCAATCATGTTGAACGCGTACGAGCGCGCGCGCGCAACAATACGAGCCGCGCAACATTCGTTATCAACGTCCACTACCTCCGTTATCGCGAAACGATCGAAACGATCGCCAGTTACCATCTCGCCAATTTCCCCCCCCCCCCCTCTCCAACGATGAATTATGGCGATACGTAAAACGTCGTAGCCTTTGATTTACGAAGGGGGTGGTGGAGGGTGACGCTTTCAATCGGGATCGCGGTGGTAAGATCGACGCAAGAGGACGAACCACTCGTTGGTTCTCTGATGCGCGTCGGTACGCGCGTGCCTTTGAAAATGCCAGAGGGAAAAAGCTGCGCCGATATGAGCAAGCAACGAATATACGTACTACGTACACACAAGCCGCGCACACGGTTACGAGTTGAAAAAAAAAAAAAAAAAGGAAAAAAATGTTGAGGCCTCTTAGCTACCCCCTGGCAACGTCGTCGCCTGTAACTCCCCTTCAACGTCCTTTCCAACCGTGCCAGAGTCTCGAGTAACGCATTTTTTTTTTAACGTTTCCCTAACTAATTTGTCGGGAATGCTTGCCGGTGTCCTAGCGCGGCTTGCATTCTTACGGAAACAGCCTCTACTCCTCTCGAGTGGGCTCGCCTTCCTATCTCCGTCGTTTTTCGCGGATGTTGCACAAACGAAGCACCGGTTCACGCCCTCCGACCGCTTCTTCCTTCGATAATTTACGCGAGAAAATAGTGGGAGAATGGATGTAGGAGGGTACACGTTATACGCCGCTCAAGATACAGTTATCGACGCAGTTACTTTTCCGCTTAAACACTGGCTAATTGCTTTCTTTAGCAATCCTGCTACGGCAGTCTCGTGTAGCATCGGAGCAGAGAGGCGGCGAGTCGTTGGGGGATGTTTTTCTTGTGGACGCCGCGATATTTTCTAGGCGAGCGTCCAGCATCGAAACAACTTCCTTTCCTTCGCGTACGCACAGGAAAGGAAACCTCGAGGTTCCGCTATTAATAGAGAAAACCAGGCCAGGGGAGAAATGCGAGGCTGGCAACGGTCAACAGTGCGTGCAAGAAGGGAAGGGTAGAAAACGGTCGACGACGTCAACGGGAAGGGTTGGTTCTCCTGGTGCGTAGATCCCGTGTGCGTAAAGAAACGTGCGAAAATCTTGTCCCACGGTGTCATCGACATCTCCTTGGGGGAAATCCCTTTCGCGCTCGAACAGAAAGGGACCCGATCAACGGACCGATACCACGAACCATCAGTCAGTCGACGTTTCGCGCGCAACTTCTCTCCGATACTCGCCACACGGATTATCAATAATTACGCCGCGCGTATTTCCATCGCGAAAACCGCTAGTTTTCAACCGGTATTTCACTCGTAGAATCTTTCGATATTCCTCTCAAGTATTCCGAACGATTAAACCGATAGATACGCTCGGTAACCACGGGGTAGTAATTCGGCTCCACGGACGAACCTAAGGATTGATAATCGGATATTTCAGACGCGCGATATCGGTTCTGGCCGTTTATCGCGTAAACATTGCGTCGATAGCGACGGAACGCAATTGATAGTCGTTTTCCTTTGGTTAATTTATTAATCGAACATTTACGACGAACCCGAACCGCCGCTACCGGCTCGGCCGGGTGGGGACAGAGCGAGGGGCGGAGAGGGTGAACGCAATTATCATAGAAACAGAAAGACCTCTCCTCCGTGTTTGTTTAACTGTCGAGATAATTATGAAATGCATTCGTTGCTACGGCAAAATAACGATAGGTATATACTTTCTACGGTAATGCGACTAATTATTATAAATGGTCATGTTAATTTATAAACGAAATTCATCGAATTACGGGTACGGCCGGAGGCACCCCGCCAGAGGGCGGGGGGAGGAGGAGGAGGTGGATGAGGTGGATGAGGTGGATGAGGTGGATGAGGAGGAGGAGGAGGAGGAGGAGAGAACAGGCTGGAACTAGCGCGATAGGCAGGAGAGAGGAGTCGAGCGGGGGGTTTGAAACGCGTCAAATGGAAATGCATGTTTTTTGCCGCTTTAGTAAAATCAGGGGGCGCAGGAATTACGTCCCTCTGATGCTCAGCGCGCGAGTTTTATTATGCATTTACACACTTATACCAGCCAGTGTAACTACGCATCGCTCTCTCTGGCAAGCCAACCCGCGACAGGGGCTGGCTGCCAGAGGGATGTTGGATCTCCCACCATCGCGGTCCAGGTACATCCCCACCAGCCGACCGCCGATGAGGGAGTTTCGCGTCTAGTACTAAAAACGAGGATCGATACTAAAATGCTTTAAACTCCTGAATTTTATATCCGACTCGGAAATGTTGCACAGAGGCCTAACGCGCTCCACCCCGCGGCCTCTAACTACGTTTTCCTGCTTTTCGTTACACGAGGACAGTGGAAACCAGAGAGCATCCTCGTCGCCTCCGATGCAATCCTGCTCCTCTCACCCCCTTTGCCGATTTTTTTCTTTTCGAGGGATCACTCGAATCGCACCACTGTTTCGAATGTTTTCCGCTCAATCAGTGGCAGAGATTGACTCTCCCTCTGACTTGCTTTATTTTTTTTCTCTTCTTTCTTCCTTCCTGCCTGCTTTTCTTTTTTTTTTTTTTCATTCCAGCGTATCGCTTTCGCGAACCTTGTATCATTGTTCATTCTGTTTCGTTCACCGTTGAAGGGCACCGATTTCTGCCTAGTACGAAGAGAGAACAGTAGACGGTTCGTTAACCGTCGGCCTATTTTCTTTTCTTCGCGACAAACGAAAGGACGAAAGAAAGATTTTGCAACGAGAAGTGGCTCGAAAGGTCCACAGCGAGATCCTCGACTCTCTGGGTGGGCACTCGAGAGAGAGAGAGAGAGAGAGAGAGGTGGTCCAAAGGGCTCTGTCGAATGTCTGCCACCCGCTCGCTACGCAACTTTTCTCCCTTGTTGGCAAGCCGACCCTAGAGCATCGAGCGAGAGTGGAGAACGCGAGAAGAAAGTAGAAGGAAGAAACTGAAAGGCGTGCCGTACAAGAGAGAGTAGGATGGAGCAAGAGCTAGAGGGACGGCGGGGAACGAAGCGCCCCTTGTTTCATTCCGCTTTTTAATAAGGACCTCGTTTGGAACTCTAGGCTTTAAATAGATCAATACCTACGTACTTCATCCCTGGCAACGAACCCATCCCGCTCCCGCTCGTTCCAGCCCCCTAGCCACCCTTTTTACCCCGCGTTCAACTTCTCTCTTTCTCTCTTTTCCACCCTCTTTCTCTCCCACAGCCCTGCCTCTCTTTCTCTTTCTCTTTCTGCCACCTCCACCTCCTCCTCCTCTTTCTCCTCCTCCACCTCCTCTTCCTCTCCACTCTACTTCCCCCTTTTGCCTCTCGCTTCGTTCCACTCTGTCCTTCCACGTTCTCTCGTAACTCTACCTCTCTTCCTTCCTCTGCTCGCCCGCCGTTTCACCCTCCGAGCCCCCGCCTTCACCCTTGCCCTACAACCCATCCGCGACGAACCTACACCCTTTTTCGCGATTCCCCTCCGCGACCACCCTCGAGCGGACGCGAGCGTATCCGTTTGCAAACGTGGCCTACGCACCAACTCGTCCCGCTAGCGTATCCGTATACTACACCACGCGAGCGTTGCCTATTAGTGTGCACGGTTCACCGTGTACTCTCCACGGTGTGTCTCTCCGCAAAACACCCTTTTTCGCCCGCGTCGCTGCCGATAGTGGCACCCGTTCGCTTGCTGCTACTGCCTCCGCCAGGCGTCCTGCTTTTTCCCTCTTTCTACGCTTTTTCCTTTCCTCCTTTCGCGTCGTTTTATGCCTTTTTCCTTTTTTCTTTCGTTCTTTCTTTCTTTCTTTCCTTCGTTCGTTTTTTTTTTCGCCTCGCTACCCCTCGCCGTCCGTTGCCAGCCGTTCCTCGCGCCCCTCGACCACCCTCCAGCCTCGTTCTCTCGGGCTCTCTCTCTGCGTGAATGGGCGAAATGTAGGTAGGAGCCCGTTTTCGCTTTCTATACGGCACCCGG
Source organism: Habropoda laboriosa (assembly GCF_001263275.1). Classification (NCBI taxonomy): domain Eukaryota; kingdom Metazoa; phylum Arthropoda; class Insecta; order Hymenoptera; family Apidae; genus Habropoda; species Habropoda laboriosa. The sequence continues at coordinate 1,974,488 of NW_017100229.1, read as the reverse complement.
CGAAAACGAGAGTCACGTACGCTCCCGGAGTACCGACGCCGGTAGCATCACGCACAACCGACACACGTGGTCGGCCAACCTCTCACCTTTACGCCACCCCCGTTTCTATCCTATCGATATTCAAACGTATCTACGCACGTTAGTCCAACTGTTTCTCCGTTAACCAACCCGTTTCCCTTTTTTCCTTATATCGCCACGTTCGAGTCGTTGGAAATATTCACCAATAGGTAGAACTGCGAGAAAGTTACTCTATCAACTCCTTCGTGCTGAGACGCCGTTGCTCTCTTTTCTCGTTAAACCCGCATCAGAAACGAATATGGAAATCGGTCAGCACGTGCACACAGGTTCGACTCGCGACCGGGAGAAAGCGGAAGGAGGTGAAAGAGAAACGCGCTCGATTTTAATGCAGTCGCAGCCGTGGCGGGAAAATGACCAGTCTTAGCGGAGACTCTTTAAAGGCGAGGCTTGAAAAATCACGCTGCGAGATAGAGTACCCTCCTTCTCCGAAATAGAATATATACATACACGCGACACTGTATCATGTTTCCCGTCCCGGGGTACAGGATAGAATCGAAACGGATCGTAAATAGCCGGAATGATTGATCGGCCGCCACTAAACGCGTTGGTCAGCGATGATCGTGGCGTTTGTACACCGTTATCAGGCAATTAGTAGTGTAGCCGGCTCTTAATCTACCCAATTCTCTGCGCCAGGCCGCGGGAGTACGTTATCCACGATATCAGTGGCCACGTTTTTTCGTAACTCGAATACGTTTCTTCTTTTTTTTTTTCATTCTCTCAACGATCAAACTCGCTATTTTTTTTGCCCCTCTTTTCCACCAGATCGACAATATGCCACACGTATATGACGCGACAGAGGGCGGGACAGGGTGGGAGGCAAAACGAGCTTCCACCAGACGCATTTTATCAATTTTAACGGGTCGTCGTTGATTCGAGAGGCGAACCGAAAATCATTAATTGTTGCTGCCGCCAATTCGTGTAAGTGATCGGTTCAATAAATATGTTTCAATTAATTAAAGCGAAATCAAGTTTGGTCCATCGAACTTTTCGCTATTCCGACAATCGTCCACCGACAGGGTTAAATTGTCGGAGGCCTTACCCCGTTTCCAGCGTATGCTCCTCCCGTACGTTTCAACGGAGCGTTGAAGGCGAGTCACGTAATCGCGCGATTTGTATTTTTTTTAGGGTCAAAGGGGAGCCGTGGACGGGCGAGAGAAACCCGAAGGGTGTCGGATTCTCTCTCTCTTTCTTTCTCCTTTTTTTTTCACGGACGTTCGCCCGGAAAGGGTGATTTGCCGACCTGACCTCGAGAACCGTGAGAGCGTCCTTGACCTATCGACGTCGACGCCCGGCGTCGCCAACCGGAAGGTGTCTTCTCCTCTGTTCCGCGTTCGCCAAAACGTCCATCGAGGCGAGGAACGATCCGTTTATTCCCGTTGAGCGAGATTCGAAGAGGGGATCCACCGATGAATCGGAAGTGCGTGTGAAAAATGTGTGTCGGAACGGTCCTTTTTATTCGGCAATTCGAACAGGGACGAGGTAGAAGAAGGAGGAAGCACGGAAAGTACAAAGAAGTGGAACGCTTAGCTGAAAGATCGAGGAGAAAGCTGGCGATTTCCATAAAGGACTTTGCCGTGAATCGGAAGCACTTTAAGGGGCGTAGCAGAAGAAACGTTGTAAAGGCGAAGTTGTCGTTATAGCTGTCAGGGATGACGGCGCGATGGTTGGCAAGTCGGTAGTCGGTGAACCAGAGGCATCCAGCGTGCGCGAACAGAGTGGAGTCGAGCGGAGACGAGAGGAGACGAGACGAGACGAGACGAGGCGAGCCAGGGCGTGCATACATCCGTGGGCCGTATAATTTCCGCGGGTCGCCGCAAAATCAATAAAAGAAACATTACATCGGCGGCTGGCAGTACTGAGCTTGGCAGGGGCCATGGGATTGGATGGGGAAAACGAGATGGGAATGGGTCGCGCAAGCGTTGCTAGAAACTCTGACAGCGGCACGGGGCTCCGGTGGCTCGACCGTTCGACCATCGAAAGAGGAAAAAGGAAAGGGAAAGAAGAACCGGAGGAGCTGGAACAGCAGCAGCAGCAGCAGCAGCGGGAGAACGAGGAGGAGGATGAGGAGGAGGCGGAGAAGGAGGAGGAAAGGAAAGCAGCCGGAGGAAAGCAGCGAGTCTTATGAAATATGGCCTCCTTACCAAGGAGTCTGTACTCGCGTTCCTGGGCTAGGGAGCGGCTGCGAGAGGATACAGAGAACAGAGCACCCAGGGAGAGAAGAAGACGAATACCGAGCTCGATGAGAAAGTTTACGCGAGTACCTGGTACCTAGAGTCTAGGACGATTCTCCAGCCTGTCCCATGCCAGCTACTCTTATTTTCACCCTATTTTCACCTTTACGAAAACGCTGCTAACTTGTGAACGGGCAAGCGGAATTAACTCGTCCTTCCGAAGGATTAATACGCTAAACGATATAATTTCTTTGTCGATCGCTTTCGGGTGGATAGGAATTTTCTGAAAAATGAAAAAGTACTCGGTGAAGTTTAGTATCGTATCCAGGAGTAGACAACGGTCTCTGGCGTCCTGTTGGCAGCGGCAAAGGCTCGCCGCTTCGTTCCGATTGCGAGCAACAAGGTGCACCACTTGTGGCTCGAGCGGCAAACGAAACACCTACGTCAGTATCGGTTCCCCGAGCAAAGCCGAGCGAAGTGAACGGGGTGGGACTGCGAGGGACTCGGGGGGTTGGTTGCCTCGACGATACAACACGGGCTCGAGTAGCGACGTACAATCGAACGAGAGTTGGTCGATAGAACGAGGAGACGAGCGTAAGAGCAACGCGAATGCCGGGAATATCGGACAGAGGAAATGAGAAACCCGCCCTTTCGAAGGCCAGACAAAAGGAAAAAGCAACCAGAGGGGAGAAACAGAGAGAGAGAGAGAGAGAGGAGCTTGTCCGTCACTCAGCGTTGGATATTTATCGAACAACTCGATTCCTTGCTTTGGATCGATCCTTCCTCCTGGCGCTGTCATCGAGACGCGAAAGGATTTTTCAAAGTTAAGGGCGCGCTTCATCCGACCCTCGAAAAGAGCACTTTTCCTAGCACTTAGCCGTTACCAAGTGGCAAGTGTAATTGCACAGGCATGTAGGTATATCGCCGTTCAGCGAGCACTTGCTGCAAACGGTTCTTTAACGCGTCAAAGCTACGGAGCACCAGTCTCCTCGAACTGATCGAAACGGGTCTAGAAATCTATAACTAACAGTCTATAAACTGTTCGACGATATTTATTTTTGGAGTGCCGACTCTCGGTTTAAAATTGGAAAAACCAAGGGTGAGAGTTGGAGATATTACTGCGATCGTGTCAAAGATGAGAGAGGAATATCGTGAAAGAAAAAAAAGGCGTCGAGTGCGGGACAAGTCTATCAATTGCTCGGTACAATTTCACACATGGACTGCCGAGCAGTTCAGGGTGGCGGAGATTCGGCCAGACTGGTTTTCATAGGGCCGCGACGCTTATCGGGCATTATATCCGCGGTCGAATCTCGGATAACGCCAGGCTCGCGTGTAGAGGCTGGTTTTCAACGAGTACACGAGCGTTCTTGGTGGAGTGTGTGCGGCAATAAGCGCACCACTGGTCGACACCGAGTCTCTTCTCCGTGCCCGGCGACGTCGTTTTATGCGGCAAGGGTAATAAATCCTTTGTCAGAAACGGAAATATTCGATGCGCATGATTTTCGCTTGATATTCATCTCGTACGTTGAATATGATTTTAAATTCACGTCGATACGCGTTCGCTCCAACTTGCGAATAATTACATATTTTATGTAGACGCGGCGGTCTACATTTCGCCATTTTTTTCGTTCGATAACATGGCGGTCGTGAACGATCGTCGATCGATTCAATCTCTCTCTCTCTCGAGAATGTCGGTTGACGCCTATGACGCACGAATATTCTTCTTGTGCTCTTTTTTTCGTCGTCTTCCTCGCGTCGCGTTCTCAAAGCGTGACGCGACAGCTGCACCGACAACTTCACGAAAATCGCGTAACTGTCGCCGGTTTATCATGTAGCTACAGGGCAGGGGTTGTGGATATCGAGTGTCGCCAACACCTTGTCCAACGCCACTTTTGATCCTATCGCTTCACAGTCACCCATTTGACTAGCATAAGCGAAGCAGCTACTCTGAATTCTACTGAAGAAGCTCGCCTCGCCAAAAAATTTACCAAACCGTCGAAAGAACGTTCCTTCCTTTCGTCGTTCGCTAATCGAAAGGAATAATTTGACGGTGAGATTTACTTGTACGGTAAGGGTATTAAGTACGACGGTAAAAGGGGCCGAGACGAAAATTTGCGAACCACTGAAGAAACTAGTTGGCGTTCTTGCGGCCAAAGAAGTCGAAAACCTCCCGTGAACCCTACGTACCCCCCACCACCGAGCCAAGCTCCTTTCTTTCGTTTCGTTGGGCCCACTCCTCGATGGCCCGGCCCGAGCGTGCACCTAAAATGCATGCTAGGCTTTCCCCTCGGGCTCGCGCCCCCGCCCACCAAAAATTCTCCCCACCAAAGCGTTGCTAGGCATCTTCTTCTGGTTGCCACGGCCCCGTGTGCACTCGAACCTCCTTTCCCTCTGACGATCGGTCCCCTACCTAGTGACGGGCTCGACACGACCCGGGCCCATCGCAGCACCTTCCCAATTGCGTCGAATATTACTCGAAAATTCGTCTTCTAACCACTCGTCAAACTCTTCAGGCATAGACGAGAAGTTTGACGAGTCGAGAGAAGGGAGAAAAATTTCATCAAGATCCAGATTATTCGTCAACGTTCTAACGCATTTCGATTCGAGTTTCTTCCAGACGTCGAGGACGACGTTAAGCTAAGAGGAACGCTTGGAGATTTCCACGTGTCTCGGTTGGAAAATTCACGCAACACTCGAAGGATTCGAGACACGAGCGAGTTCGCACAGCCAAAGTCTCTCGAAGACTTGCAAAAGTATAAGAGAGAGAGAGAGAGAGAGAGGGAGGAGAAGAAGAAGAAGACGAAGAAGAGAATTGAACGGCCATCGCTACCCCTACCTCGAAGCAACCCCTGTCCCCCCGCCGGTGCTGCAGTGTGTACCTACGGTCTCTCGCTGGCAAATAGTCCCAAAATGCATCGGTGCCCCGTTCCTCGTCCCTCTAACCGCCCGCGCCGATGCGAGCGACCGAAACGGAGGGGCCCAACGGCTTCGAACGTCTACACCACCACGTGTCCACGTAGCCAAACCACCACTACCACCGTCGTCACGATCAAGCCACTGCGATCACCTTCTTCTACCGCTTTAACTTTTGCGCTGCTGCTCGCTCCCTTCCCTCCCCTTGCCCCCCTTCTTTCGTCCTCCTGCCTGTAAATGCAGTTCCCCAGCCTTCACCGTGCACTCCCCTCTAGTTGCTAGGTCCACTTGCCCGCTTTCTTCGCGAATAGGCATGTAGGTATATAACTTATACCCACTTGCACGATCGCTGGTATCGGAGGACCGGCGTGGGCAAACCCCACCTTAGGTGCAACGGCCTAAATGCAAGTTGTTCCCCGGGCTACGTTTCTCTGGGCCCGTTTGCTGCCTCCTGCTACCGACAGTTCCAGCCTACCTCTTTTTCCACGCTCTTAGACTCCACGTACTGATTTTCCTTCAATATTTATTTGAAACATTTTTTCATCGCTGCGAGATGTTACAGTATTCGACTGGGAACGTCGGTGTCTTTCTGGACTGACAACGGAGCGTCGCGCGACTGATAACGCACAATTCGGCGCATCTCGATGCAGAAATATCTCGACACTTTGCTCCGCCGGTGAAGTTTTCGAACGATAAAGCAATCGAACGCTCTCACGATACCCGCAACTGCGTTCTTTCCACACGACACGACGAATCTAATCAAACAGCCGACGCCCCGAGTGCAAGGAACAGGCACGGAGCTACGGCTTGGCCACTCGTTGCGTGAAAATTGCCAGACACGCCGTTCTCTTGTCCCTTTAAACCGTCCTGGGCTGTGCTTAGAAGCGTTTCGAACAGAGGCCCGGCGAAGCTCCGTCCTCCCTCCCGGAGTACAATCGGAGGAGGAAGAAGTCTGACCAAAGATATTTTCTGCTCGAAGGTTCGATACGCGACGGTGATTACACGAGGGTGAAACGTTCCCAGGAACCGAATTCGAACGGTCGTTGTTTCTGGTGAAAAAGTGCGAGGAATTTGGAGGGAAAAGCAGCTCCGCGGTGGAAGAAAGAAGCGAGAGGGTCGGCAAGAAACGGACGGTAAGAAAAAATTGCGAGCCAGATGCGGCCCTGTCTCTTTGCTAGAGTCCCCTCTCCGAATCGAGGCTGCACCTAAATGCGCTATCCCTCCGATGGCTCGTCGTTGCGCCTCGGTGTGCCCCACCAAACGCATTCCTCCTATTTGGGCCCCCCACCATACGGCGCGCGGGCCGAAAAGTGCAACGGCCTAAATTCACGTAGGGGAAGGTAACAAGGGCCTTGGGCTTCTCCCACCCGTGGCCCGGTGCAACAACCTAATTTCTAGAGGCTCCTCTCGCCCCTCGACCGGCCGTTTTCGTTCGCCTCCGCCGCTCCTCAGGCCTCCTCCGCCGCCGCCGTTTTCATCCTCCCCGTGCCCTTCCCCGCGGTTACCCTCTGGCCCCCGCGCCGCTCTCACTACTCGTCCACCGCCGAGGAGTTTCAGACGTTCCTCGTGCAGCCGCTCGAGGAATCATCGTGCTTCTTCTATTTAATGCAATCGCTAGTCGGTTTTCGGCAGCGTTACCCACCTCCTCCTCCACCTCCTCCGCCCCTCCACTCCCCCCCTCGGACAGCCACCAGAGCGCTTGCGAGCCGCGCCACGCTGCGTTCCGCTTCCATCCGTTCTCCTCTCTCGTCCTCACTCCGTTCCTCTTTCTCTTCTTTTTCTTCCCTTCCGTGCAATCGTCTCGGCTTACTAGCAGCGAGTCGTGCATGCAATACGATGCCCTCGTGTACTACGGCTAGCACGAAGCCCTTGCCTCGTCCTCTCTTCGCCTGCCTCGGCTTCGACGCCCGTACCCGATTCCTCCTGAGAACCGGCGGCCTCTGAGCTTTTTCAACCGACTTCGCATTCTTCCCGCAGATCAACGCAACGTGTGCGCCCGACGAGACCACGGAATTTAAATGACCCGGCGAATTCGCGATCGAGAAGGCCCCCTTAGAGCGAAAGGTACGCCGGAATCCGTTCGACGGACCTCCTTCTAGGTCTATGGCCACGAGATTTATTCCGGCAGCTTCGAAGAAGGTAGGAGACTCCGGGTTCTATGGTCTCCCGCGAGGAAAAGGCGTAACGTCGTTACACAACGGCGTAGCTGCAAGACGTGGCTCGTGTTCTCCCTTCCCTCGGCCACTGTGCAACTTTCGTTCGATAAAACGCCCCCTCGGGGAACGGAGAACCTTCCGGGGGCCTGTTCTCTACACGCTTTCGAATTTCACGCGAAAATCGGCCGATTTTTTCGCCGAGGCGTACTCCTCGGAGGAATATTTGAAAGCGGCCCGTTCTTTCTTCCCCTTCGAATCTCTCGCGAAAGAGGAAACTGTGGCGTTGTTGTCGTCCCCGCGCTAACATCCTCGCGTAAAGGTGTCTCCTTTACCTCTCTCGGAGAGAGAGAGAGAGAGAGAGAGAGAGAGAGAACGAAAGAGCGAGAAAGAGAGACTCTGTGTTCTTAGGCTCGTGCTCGAGAAGATCAACGCCCCGACAAAAGTTCTTTGAGCCGGGGACCACCTGCCCGCGAAAGACCCGCCCTGCGTGCATCGACTCTGGTGCATTGCCCTCGTCCTTCGGTGTTCGCTTCACTTCACTTGACTTAGCCACTTAGAAACGACGTTGCTTCCAAACGATCCGCTGCAACCAACCTCCGAGACTGTCTAAATCGCGCAGTTTGCCTTTCGACGCCGCGATATCTGCCCTTTCCTCCACACACACACAGCCTTAATTCCTCCAACTGGATCTTCAGCTGGACCACCGTCTCTATCCGTCGACTTTCTCTACTTACCCTTAATCGCTCCACCAGGCGTCTATCAAGAGCGGGACAATGGTCCGTGTTAGCAGTCCAACTCTAATTGAGGGAGGGATCGACTTAGATTCTACGGGGAAACGGTTCGACTTGGAATTAGAAACTAGCGGAGGTTAACGTTGAAGTTTAACTAGAGTGGCTTCCTCTAACGTACCCTCCCGGTTTCACCTTAAAGGACAGAATCGAATTGACGATACTCGTTGTAATTAAACGAACGTTTCGCTTTACTTTCAATTGGTTTTTTATTGCAAAACTGGGATACGTGGTTGGGTGAAGGGTTAGGTCCGTGCTGGAAGATTAAGCAAGGGAGCGATTGGGATTGAAATTTGCAAGTAGGTGGAGAAAAATGGAGTGTAAGGCATCGATATAACCAGTAGCCAGTAGGTAGCATGGCCGTGCAAGTCGAGTGTGTTTCGAGGGTTCCGGTGCAACGGCCTTAATCTCTCTAGGGCCGAACTCCCTGGCAGCGTGCGTGACTATACCGCGTTGCTGGTGTGTGTAGGTGTGTATGCGTGCACGCCACGAAGCGGAGAGAGCTCGCGTGTACACGCGTCCCGTTGCGTGTGCAGAGTGCAGGCCCGGCCGGCTCGCAGAATGGCCAAACTTTATTTCCAGAATGTTTGATTTGAGAAAGAAATAGCCGTGACCCGGCGCGCGGTGGTTTCTCGCGCTCTCGCTGTAAACTACGCCGAATTTAACGGGTTCTTGATCCACGATTCCCTCCCTCCGGGGGAAAAAAAAAAATAGTCGCGAGAAGCTGGCCGATGCTACTTGCACTCGCGCTAGCGTATTAATAGAGCGGCCCGTTGCAGAGGAGAAAACTTGCAAGTTTACAGGCCGAGGCACACCCGTTAAAAATAGGACACCCGTTAAAAATAGTACACACCCGCGAGAGGTAGGAGAAAACGCATAGTGTTGGAAGCTCGATCGGCAGGAGGGCGAGGAGATATTCTGGCATCGGACGAATGATTTTTCTGAGAAAGCACGATAGAGAGATATATAGGCTCGCGTGACTATGCAGCGTGGCGAGAGAAGAGAAGAGGAAAGGAAAGGAAAGGGAATCAGAGCCGTGAATTTTGGCTGGGCCTGGTCACGGCTGGTGAACTCGCTGAAAATTTTTTCCATTCTTCCTGGCGGACGATTGTTTCGTTGCATCCTGCCGGCTCACGTTCTCCCACAAGCTTTGGGAATGGAACGGTCGTCCGTGGTTTCGGCGATCCCTATCTACGAATACTCTTACGGCCATCCTTACGGAGACGAAGGGAAAGGGTTCGCGGAAGAGAGGAGAAGGAGAAGGAGAGAGAAATATTCATCGGTGGAAAATGGGGAATTTTTTTCATTTTTCAGAAAGCCAATCGCTTAAACCGGGAGGTGATTATAGGATCAGCGAAGCGGGGCGAGGAGGAGGAGGGTGGCTCGGTCGGATCTGTATCTCGTTTCGGCGGGGTGGCGCGTTATCGACGAGCCGGGCGCATTATATTTTTGCAATTTTATCAAAAAAGAGAGGCGCGCGCGAGCTCGCGCCGAAATAAATGTGCGAGCCATCCGCCGTCGAGCGTGATCAGCATTATCGAATTAGCGCGGATGGTCTACGGGAACGAAATTTTCGATGGTACCGGCGGCGCGTTTGCATTAGCGCGTCCGCTCCAGGGAATATTGCGTTCCGATTGGACGTGCACGCGGAAATCGTGAATGATAAATATTAATTATTTTTGTTTGCCTCCCGCCGCGCGTACCAGCATTAATAACACTTCGATCTGCCCCCGCCCCATCCGCCCACTCGAACAAAACTATAACGTTGCCAGCAAACGAATCGGTTAGCACGGTACCTGTCCATTCGACCTCGCAAAAACGTTAAAATAACAGAGATCTCTCGCGCGCCCGCGACCAACCCTCCCACCGACGAACCCTCTATCGCTCGCTGCCTCGCCTCATCTCTTGCCCCATAACCCCGCCTTCTCTCGCCCCCTACTCTATGCTACATCCGCCACCCCCGGGGACTACGTAACCGTGCTACAATGATCGTCGCGCGAATACGTAATTTTCGCAAACAAAGTAGCCGCGCAAATAATAAAACGCCCCTGTTTACCTTGACCGATGCATTTCCCCGCGCCACCCACCCTTCCCGCCGATACGTGTGTGTATCGAGCTGAGAATTTAATTGCAATACCGGTCCGGCTAAAATACCGCCAGGTTCCGGCTCCAATCGGCTTCCTTTTCTATCCTGTCGCGAAATTCCTTCCTCTTACCTCCACTTTCCGTATCTACGTACTACATACTGCGTAGCTGTTGCCGAGGTAGGAAGGAGGAAAGGAGAGGAAAGGAAAGGAACGATCGAAAGCCCGGCCTGTTAATCGCCTTTACGCAGACAGGATCGTGGGGTAATTAATTGCAGCGGCAACGGTGGATGAAAGGGTCGGTCGAAAGGTGGTGCTCCGGCGTCGTAAGCCGGAAAACCGCGCACGCGACACATGGGAAATTCCCTTCCGGCCTGGGACGGTTACTCGCGGATGCATACAGCTTCCCCTTGCTCTACGTCTATTGAAAAATTCCATGCATCCGTGACTTTGCAGCGACAGAGGGGCCGCTGGCTGGCTGGCCCTGTTCCTATGTACCTGCCCTGTACATGCTGTTCAAATTTCTCCGCAAAGGGAGTGCCTGTCTTATATTTTATTCGCCGAGACCAAGTTGAATTATCTCGCGCGAGAGCGCGTGCGTTGATAAATAAGAAAGATTCTATCGGCGCAAGTGTTTCCGCGGAAAATTTACTCTCTCGCGGTATGTTTGCGATCTGAAAAATCGCCGACGTAAGTAATGGTTTTCGCGGGAGCCGTCGGCGGGAGGCCGGTTGCAAAAGTCGTTCGGCGGTGGTTGTTGCGGCGGAATTTTATTCGAAAATTGGTCTCTGTTGGTTGGCGGAGAAGTGTTCATCGGAGCGTAGAATAGTTAGAGGGTCCCCCCAGACAACAGCCTTACGTTTCGGGCATGGCCAAAAACCTGCGAAAAGGAAGTTCACATGGGTAAACCGCGCGTTGCTAGACCGAGTACACATACCTAATTATAACTATCTCACATCTACCGCGACGTATTATTAAGCCGAAATGTACCCGCCAGTTTGTTTACGCGTAGCCCGCGTTCAACAAACGTTACTGACAAAATTTGCAAGGATGCGCATAATAATCGTCCATTATGCAGTCACTTACGTCCGGGAAGAGGGGTTCCCACGCGTTGTCCAATCGCATGATCGCGGGTCCCGCGCGGGTCGCGCGGTCGATCGATCGAAATCGACTTTCGAATAGAGTCATCCTGCGGAAAATGTTTTTCGTCCGATTTCACCGCTGATCGGTGGGCGAAAAAATACGCGCACACCGACAGAGAGAGGTGGAAAAAGAACGCGAGGGAATAAAAAAAAAGCAACGAAGATGATCCCGGCGTGGCGTGAAAATAAAAACTCGACCGCGAAAAACTCGACCGGATTAAAAAGCGTCGGGCGTGAAACAAATTTAAAACGTTTAACCGTGAACATCGATTTTTATACGCGATATAGAAGGCAGATTTTCATCGTCCGTGAATTTAACAAGCTGTGTACACGATTTGGCGGGCTAACTTATGCCGCGACGCGATGCTCGTTTTCCCATCCAGTTTTTTTCCCCCCTATTTTTACCGCCGTTGCTATTCCTCCTCTCAACGGGGGAAAAATGATTCGCGGATTTCACGAGGAAACGATACCGTCAAG
>NW_017100229.1:1952287-1962640 GCF_001263275.1 Habropoda laboriosa | reverse complement strand
CGTTTTCGCTGGCGCGAAGGCTGTGTAAATTCGTATCGTCGGTCGAGGACGGAGAATAAACGGGAGAGGCTGCGAGATGCGCAGCTTTTGCGGTGAAAGTTGAGAGATATCAATGAATCTCTCGATAAATTCACGAACCTGTTCCGTTCGCGTAAAGCCTGTCCCCGGGAGCTGGCGCGAGTATTACGCGGTTCGAAAGAAACGGGAGGTTAGGCATCGAGGAAATTTACGGCGATCAGCACGGTTACGTATGTAATTTATGCAACGGTGTCGCGAAATCTGCAAGCAAGTCTAAAAATCGCGAGCTCGCGCGCCTCTATGGGCCTCCGTTCCGCAGCGATTTCATAACCAGTCTTGCATCACTCTGCCTCGAAAACGTTCATGCTTATCCGATGAATGTTCGGCTGATTGTGTTGCTCCACTACCCGGCTTTGTAGTGTACGAGGTCGTGCTTAATGTCGCGCGCCGGCTGCGCTCGTCCAATCACGCGCAATATGCATGATACGTACTTGTAGAAACTTGCGCGGCCGCCTCAAGGTGCAGCACGCCGGCCTACAGCACTTTTTGCACCTTCGATGAACAAAGTCCAGCCGTCACCTGGCCCCGTGCAACCAGCCGAAATCGGCCTCTCGAGCCTCGGTGAACTCGTTTCGGGTCCATCGTCGTCTCCTAATTGTAAAGACAACGCTCTCTACACGTGTTATTCTTTCCCCATCGATGCCGTAATATTCGAGAAAACTGCCGCTGAAATCGATAAGAACGAGATTACGCAATTTTGCTAAATTTTCCGTTGGGGGACTAGGACGACGGTGTACTCTATCTGCCGTTGCAATTATTGCTATTATTACGGCCGTTTGCTCTGATCGGACATCCGGCGCTCGTTACGCCCGTGAAATTTCATTTATTAGCTGGAACGTGTGCGGTTAAGCGACGGGGCTTGTCCATCGGGCGCACAAAAATTCACTCGAATCACTTCCCCAAGGGGAAGGCACTTCCGGTTCTTCATTATGCGTTAGAACGCACACGCGAATTAGGGCCCCGGGTACTCTCTCTCTCTCTCTCTCGTTCTTTTTATTTCTTCTTTTTTAGCACCGGGCAAAATTGCAGGAACGCCGGCGCAGCACTTCCTGCTTTCTCGCGTCGAGAGTATGCCTCTTTGACGTATCCTTTTACCGCGTGCCATCGCTTTTTGGCTCGATACCGCGACACCATTGTGGTGGCGAGATTAAAGACAACGCGTCAAACGGAGGGGACCTTTCGGTTTATTCGAGGTCTCTAATTTTATTCTAAACGCAATGCAGCCAGCAAGTAGAAAAGGCACTCGAGTGTACCACGCACGCACACGACGAGCCGTAACAATCATAATCTACTGGAAATTCAATCCCAGTTCTCGACGTTACCTGTATCCCCACGCGGATAGTTTAGTCGCTGACATTCAAGATGCAAGCGAAGCTAGAACCGTGAAAAAAGGAACGATTATTTTATTGCTCGATCAGTGAAATACCTACATACGCATCTGTGGTTGAACGAGAACGGGAGAGAGAGAGAGAGAGAGAGAAAGACCGAAAGTAACAGAGGAGGAGAAGGATTTATTTTTGATATCGATACAGAGAGACGGTCTGCTCGGTGAGAAGGGCTCGTCCCAAATACGTAGCTAAAGTTCAACGACCGGTGACTTCACTGAATGGCCAAGGGTCAGGAAGCAAGAAGTTGCTCGGTGGAGATGAGAGGAGCCCGATGGACGGTAACGAGTGCGCGGCGCAAGGAAACCAGCGGATTGAGGCGAAGTGACAGTGACAGTGACAGTGATGCATCGTTGTTCGGCTATGCTCGATTGCCAAATCTGATGAGCTGGTAATAAACCTTTTAAAACGGCGACGAGGGAGATCCAGTTTCAGTTCCTCGAACGCCTATTTCTTCGTCGAGCGGACCTTTTCACCACGATCGTTGCATCGGTTGCACACGCGCGCGCGTCATCGCATACAAATCATTTCTATCGCTGCGGTCGCTATGGTATTCCTTTGTAACGTTCTACACCCGAGGAGCCAGGCGAAATCGCCAACTGTCAGCGTAATTGAAGCTCTAGGAAAGGCGCGCGCGATTGCCTAACAGTTCTCTATGTGCATATTTAGACGAGTCGCTGCATTCTAGTCGGCAGAGGTTCGCAATTCGAACCCGGCCACTCTGTCGCACCGACGAGATCGCTCGAAAAAAAAAAAGAGAAAAAAATAACCTCGCTGAATCGCACCGTTGATCAATCGTGCGCCTGTTCACGGATCAACGACGGTCGCGTGCGATCGATCGCGGTAATGTTAGACACAGGATATACAACGACGTGGAAATACGAGCGACCGAGTAATGGAGTCGGTCTACAAATCGGCCATACGAATCACGGAGAACCGTCGTTCGCCTCTGCGAAACGCATACCGCGAACGCGTTCGCAATTTGCAAGGTGTCGTCATTGCGGTGGCGTTGCGAAAATCGCGTCGATGGCACGTCAGGTATTTCGAAAATATTCCATCGGCCCGAAAAACGTGAAAAACCGTCGCATTTCCGGACGACCGATGCTTCGATTCGTGCACATTCTCCGATAGGTCTCTGCGTTACCATCGTTCGTTTTGCGAGCAAATCAGACAAATTGTAAATTCCCGAAAGGCGAAAGCGGCTGAAAAGGCTCTCGATCGAGGACTTTTTTTCCCGCGCGGGGACCTTGTGGTCCAGCGAGATTTTTAACACCGGAGAGATTATCTAACACCGGCAGGAGTGGCGTGAATATAGCGTAGATCCACGGGTAAGAGGCGAAGTACCTGGCGGGTACCTCTGACGGAGAGGAGCGTGGAGGGACGAAGAGGAGGAGGTGGCGGAGGAGGAGGAGGGGACGCAGGTCCCTGGGGCCAGGGTGGCTAGCTTTTGAAGCTGGCCAGAAAAATGGTGGTAGAACGAGGAGTAGAGAGAGGGGAGCCGAGGCGAACGGACCCTTCGGAGCGAGATAGAGCAAGAACAAGGGCCAGGGGGACGGGTGTCGAGGCGGCACAGGAGGTGAACGTCCAAGGGGGCAACCTGTTCGGGGTTCATGGCCCTCTGTCGACTAGCAAACTCGCAGGAAGCCATCCTGCCCAATCTGCTAGCCTGGCCCGTGCGAAGGACCGAGTTTTGCCTAAAGGCGCCGCGATCCAAGCTGCATCCTCTCGTCAAGCTAGATGTTGCATGGTCCAAGGACGCCTCTCGATGCACGATCTAGGATGCAATTTTGTTCTCTCTCTCTCTCTCAAAGGGAACGGCGATTCTAGCGTGCTTCTGTTCTTTCCTTCGTCTCGATTAACTCGTTTCTCGGTCCCTTTTCGTGTTCGTTTTCTTTCTGTTTCCACGACGGAGGAAAGGTGCGAGAGAAAGGATCATCGAGCAGGAGAAAAGCGAAAAGACGATAAAGTAAGTAGGATCGCGTTCGGCCGGAGCGAGTCTAGAAGAGGAACCAGTTTTCGGAGCTATACTCGCGCCTCGGTTCCGTGGCTACGCGAAGAGAATTCTGGCTCGTTGCACTCGCAGATATCCTATTCCGTCGTACCGTGGCCTGGCTCGAGATTTATTTGCCAGAAGGACCGGCGACGACCGGGGTAGCCACGTTATAATTTATAATTCATTCACGTCGGGGCACAACGGTAGCTTATACGCGAGAAACGCTCCGAGAAGAAGTTCGTTTCACTTTGGCCGATCGGGTGAGTCAGGTCAAGGATCTCTGGTTATTTGCTTGGTGCAATTTTTGCGTCGATCCGCCGATGCGACGGGAACGCCGATACTTTACTCGCTCTGCGCGCAGTGCTACGTTTTTCTTTTTCCTCATTTCACACCCGAGATGCGATATATCGGGAAAAGAAACACTTGTTTATAACAACCGAGACTATCGCGTGAATTATCTTTCTTCGGAAATATCTAAAATAAACCTTCTTAGAGTAAGAGATGATAAGAAGAGATAGGCGGATAGTTAGGAGGAAAATATGCAAACTTTTCTAATTCGTCAGTTTTTTCAAGAAATAATGATTCACTAATGGGCGAACAATGTTATTCGCAGAAGGAGTAAAAATAAAGCTGCCCGCTCGATTCTAACCGCGACGAAGCCGCATTAGGCAACCGAGAAATTATAATCTTATCTCGCGTTAGTCACACTATAAACAGGCCGGTACACAGAAAAGCGATAGGTTTAATTCTGCATCGAGGCGATAATAAGCGAGGATCGGTCGGGGACACGGGAAACGAAGGAAGAGGCGCGCGGTTGAACGAGAGACGGTACGTCCACCAAGAGGGTCTCAGGTGGAAATCGTACAAATTGAATTCTGGAATTCTCGCTGGATGTTGTCGTTCTTTTTTTGCCAGCGAATTTCGGTCACAGGTAATACGAAACTCGTCGGCCAGGGATCCGGCTCGATTTACCGCGACAGACCGCAAGAGAGTCGATGGCTGCGAAAATTCGTAACCGTGGCCGCGGATTAGAAGCGGTCGTACGTGAGATTCCCTCCCTTTCGTCCTGGTGTCAGCCCGGTGAAAGGACATTTTCGGCTCGGAGATGCCGAAATACCTACGACGTGTCGAAGGGACGATCGACGAGAAGTTGTAACGATCTAGGTGGATCGTGCCGCGGCGAGAGGTGCCGCAGCATGCACAGTAGGCTAGCACGAGTAACTTGGACGATGCACGCGCCATTTTTGCGAACGTGTACGTGCACGCGCGGCCGAAAACGCTATTTCAGAAATGGTATTTTTAGAAATGGCATACATATCTACCCGATGCAGAGGTAACTTTTTATCGACGACGAGCCGTTTCTTTTCCAGGTCGCAGCCACATGCGCAAACACCGACGTACACCGCGCCGCATTCCTTCATTTTTTTCTCTATTTTTCTTCTCCCGCTTCTTTTTGTCCACGCGTAGAGTGAAACGGCGTGTTGCAGATGCAGGCGGAAAAGACCGAGAGGTGTCGTAACCATTGGAAAGTAGGGGAGGCCAATTGAAATTCGTGAACGACGCGATAGGCCCTATTTTTTATTAACGAGCACGCGATCATCGGCCGATAAGAGACGACGAGAAAGGAAGAGGCACTTTTCGCGCAAACGGGTGTACGGGTAAGATCCGACCTCGTGGACGCTCGTCTTACCCGCCAATTAGATTCACGAGTACGTGTGCCCGCAGCGGTGGATCGAAGAAGACGGTCAATTAAGGGCGGACTGAACGGGAGTTCGCTAATGACCCGCAAGATATTAATTGGCCCTGGGACGCGGCTGGACGCGGCTTCGAAGGCGGATCGACCCATAAACGAAATTCGAGATAGTCGTGGTTCTCGCGTGGAACACCTGCCGGCGATCTCGTCGACGCTCGAGGGGACAAAGAAACCACAACATTAGGGAACGTCTTCATTCTACACGGAGGAGGCGAGATCCCGGAAAGGGAACCACAGAAATCTTCGTTTCGACGGGATCGATGCTTCGCAAATTACGTAAGTCGAGTGTTTATCTTTCCCACTTTTTTCCTGTCGAAATTTTATATCTTCGCTCGAGAGCGTAGTTCGCGTTAGTTCACTTACTCTCTATCAGATTGCAAGCTTCAGGTTGTAACGAAACGTTGCCGGCAGAGAGATGGACATTCTCGGGTCTTTTCAGGAGCAGTGCGCGTGTGACGCAGGATGTTCTCCTTTGGTATTTCAACAATGCCTATGGTTTGTAACTGTAGACTCGGGGATATTATCTTAAGTTGTCAAGTAATTACGTTTTATTATAACTTGCAGCAATCGCGAGAAACGACTAATTGCAAGTTTAAATCGTGGAGAACAGCTAGCTAATTCTTTTAGGAACGGTAGACTCGAAAGCGTACTTCGTTATAGTCTTGACTGTTGCATTAGTATTTTATAAGACAGATATCTAGCTGTGAGAATCTGAGAATAGCTTGTAATCGAGGTCGACGTTTGATCGGGTTTACGCTGGCGCGAATCCTCGAGGAGATAACGCGCCTAAATTCAAGCGGAGTCGCGTCTTCCCGGCGATCGAACGAACATCGTGCTGATCTAGAAGACTGCGAAGTGGGGGACCGGCGAAAGAGAAACACCTTGCAGCGTATTGGCACAGATGTGTACGGGAGTTAGGTTCCCGGAGAAAGACACCCGGGACCTACTGACGCATCCGTGAAAAGGATCGATCTGGAAGATCGCGTTCCCCGATGGATATAGAGAAAGTACCTCTCTGCTCCGGTGGAAGTAAAAGGGAGCAAGGACTGGGGTGGTGCTGCAAAAAGCTCGCCCGGAGGATCGTCAGAAAAATCGGCACGACTATTTGATGCGCAGCTAACTGTACATAAGTTCGGCTATGCACGGCTAAATGCCGCGATAGGGTTTTGTGGTGGATCGAGGGGAAGTTTGGAAGCGAGAAAGAGAGACTTGGCGCGAGCGTGAAAGTTGGAAGGAGAGAAGGTCGGAGCGGCGAGGGAAGAAGGGTGTGCAGGGAGCGGGGCGGGGAGAAAAGGGAGTAAGGGAGGATGAGGAGGAGAAAGAGAGAGAGGGTTAGAGAAGGGTGCAGGCAGTGGCAAGTAGAAGGAGAAGACGGCGTGAAAAGCAGTTTGGGCGAGGAAGACGGCGAAACGGGCACGGTTAGAGAGACGTGGGCCAGGGGTCGAGGTTCGGGGTGTGGGGTGACGAAGAGAGAAACGCATTGACGAAGAGGCAGAGGCGGGAGGGCAGGAGAACGGTCGAGACTGGAGACGGGCGAGGGGAAGGAACGAACGAACGAACGAACGAACGAACGAACGAAGAGTTGCGTGGATGGAAGAGAGGAGTTGCTAGCGGAGGGAGTGAAAAGAGTGAAAAAGAAAGAAGAAGAGAGAAGAAGAGAGCGAGAGGGACAAAAGCAGGGGTTGGGGGACCACTAGCGAGGAAGTGGTGGGGCTAAAGAATTGGCGAGGACCAGGCTGCTCGTAGCAGGAGGAAGAGTCACAGGAGGCAGAGGAGGAAGAGAAGGAGGTGGAGGTGGCGGCGGTGGAGGAGGAGGAGGAGGAGGAGGGTAGTGGAGTGTAGTCGGAGGGGCAGAGGCGCGATCGGGGCTAAGGTGGGGGTTGCCGCCCCTCTCACGCGTTAACCCCGCCAGCGTGGAGAGAAGTGAGCGAGCGAAAGAAAGGGACAAAGACGGGGGAGAGAGAGAGAACGGGGCCAGTGCCCCTCTCCTCCTTCCGCGAGGTTCCTATGAATTTTGCGACACTCAATAAAAAGTGGTTCCACGAGGTTAACATTTCGGTAACTATACCCTCGCCTACCCAGGGCGCGCACGCACGCAGCACCGACGAGCGGATCCGAACGGACGTGTAGAGACAACGACGACGACGACGACGACGACGACGACTACGAAGACGGTGGACGAGGACTACGACGATACACCGTGTTACGACCACGACGATCAGGACGACAACGACGACGACGACGACGACACGACGATACGGCGCGACCAAGTTACTTCGCGCTGCGTATACGCGAGATCTTGAACGGCGCGTGAGGACACACGCGGAGAAGAGGACGCGCGTAAACGCGCGCTAATACAAAGAGGAAGAAGAAGTTGGTGTACATAAACACGCACACGGCGATGTAAAATTGAGAAACGTGCGGACGAGGAATACAGAGAGAAGAAAGAGGAAGGAAGAGAGAGAGAGAGAGAAGGAGATAGAGCGAGAGAGGCGCGCGGGCTAAGCCGGTACGCGCGCGTGCAGGGAGAGAAACACGGTCGTGTGTAACAGCAGCGAGAGAGGAGAGTGAGAGAGAGACAGGAAGAACGAAGTGGAAGGAGAGAGAGAGAAAAAGTCCGAGGGACACACAGAGAGAGAGAGGAGCGCGCGGGCGCACGCATACATGCACGCGCATGCACGCATACCACCGGACCGCCGAAAAAACTGCACGGGAGAGGCGCAGCAACGGGCAAACCGAACCGCGCGCGAATCAAGTGCTTTGGCCAGTCGCGTTCCCAATCACTCTACGACTAGGTAGTCCCCCGGTGTGTCCCAAAGAAGCGGCAGGGAGCTGGTCCTTCGCTCGATGGTGTCGTCCCGCAAGATAATACCGGATACTATACAGCGGGATCCTTCGCTTTGGTCAACGCGTGATCTTACGCCGTTGTAGATCATTTTTTTTCCCAATACGGTTGATTCGTCGATCGTCGATCACACTCATACGCAATTACGCGTTTCGTGTTCCGGCTCCACGTCGTCGTCGTCCGCGACAGAGATCGCAAACACGGGAGTGCGTATACGCCGCCAACCTTTCCTTCCTTTTTTCCCCCTTTTTTTCGTTTTTACCTTCTGTTCGGCTGGTCTGGCTGCGCGCGATTTGACAACAACACGGAAGAAGGAAGAATATTTGCATTGGCCACGGAGAGAGAAAGGGAGAGGGAAGAGAGAATTAGTGAACAGTCGCGGAGAAGATATTCTTCTATTCACGGTGATTCACAGTTGCACACGTCGCAGGCGTTAAGGAAAAAAAGGGGAGAAGGGAAGATCCTTCGGGCAACAGATCATCCTTCTTCTTCGCGGTAGGATATACCGCGCGCGGTTTTATTACGCCTCGCTCCTTCACGGACGTGTTGTCTCCTTCGGTCCCCTTCCTTCTTCGAGGTGCGAGTGACATCCGCGTGTACGTCGAGACACATCTCCACCATCGAGAGACGTCTGAACGCGCGAAGAAGACGCGGAGGACGGATAAGTGAAAGCAAGAAGGAAAAAGGGCGAAAAAGTGCGACGGTAATTTTTGCGTCGTTGTGGCTTGTCAACGAGAGAAAAAGATAGAGGACAGATCTGTGCCGGTTAATCGATACAGGGAACAACAACAACACCACCGACGCCGACGCCGACGCCGACGCCAACAACGACACTTATCTCCGAGTGTAGTATTCCTTGGAATCAACCTGTCTCTGTGTGATCACGTTGTCGTCGTCGTCGTTGTTGTTATCGTTTAACGTTGCTCGTGCGTCGTTTACACGAGGATGGACCTACCAGTGTCCTCCTCGAGATCCTCCGGTACGCACGAGACCACGAGCAACGATTGCGTGGCATAGGGGAACCTCTGTGATAGAAACTCAGACTTGCCGGGTCTTGTGGATCGAGCAGCAACGAAAGGACACGGAATAGAAGACAGAAATCGACGACAGGAGACAGTACGGAGAGAGCAGCCGGCGGAGGACAGCAAAAGGAAGGGGCCTGCTCGTCGCGATCGTCGTCGCATCCGACAGTCAAACGGTGGGTTTAGCACCGTCGACAAGGACACCAGGCAAAGGAGCCCCACACTTTACTTCGCGCTCGACGATCAAGGTACGTCCACAGCTGAGAGTGGTGGCCTTCGGCCGCCTGTCGGCTTCTAAAGCGAGAGACGCGTCCGATAGAGAGTACGCTGGAGTGTGAGAGAGAGAGAGAGAGAGATTGGACGAGAGAGTCGAACAGACCGAACGGGTTAAACGGAAAAAGAGAGAGAGAGAGAGAGAGCGTGTGTGTGTATGCCTCTGTCTGTCTGTTTATCTGTCTGTCTATATGCTCTGTGTTATGTATGGCAGAGAGGAAACGACAGATCGTGTGTCCGTGAGAGCGAGAGAAATGCAAAGGCCCACTCTGTCTCTCCTCTGTGTGTGAGTCGCGAATTGCGCGCGTACACGCACACCGGTTCAATTTGCTATCGCGTGTCGGTTTCGCGAATTCACCGCGCCGTTCTGCATATGTGTCTGCTGCCTGCTACGTTCACCATATACACGACGGTGAACGAAGCGGAGAAGGCATATAACGACGAGCATGATTTCGACCGTGTTCACGGACACGTTTCGCGTGTCTACTACGCGCAGCTAGTTAACCCGTCTCGCTAGAGTACGTACGGCGTACACGTACGTAACCCCGCGTGTAAAGAGTAACGCGCGACCGTGAAAGGCTGCCGGTTGTTAGCAAGCATGTTTGTCCGAGAGAGGGATTGCCGTGGCGGCTAGACGACCGCTAGACGAATATAATGCCAGACGTTAGAGGTTGCCTG
Organism: Habropoda laboriosa; assembly: GCF_001263275.1. Classification (NCBI taxonomy): domain Eukaryota; kingdom Metazoa; phylum Arthropoda; class Insecta; order Hymenoptera; family Apidae; genus Habropoda; species Habropoda laboriosa. The sequence continues at coordinate 1,952,613 of NW_017100229.1, read as the reverse complement.
GGAAATGACGTAATCCGTCTGCGAGAGAGCGCTCGATCCTTTTGTCGCCGCGCCACGCCGCTCCAGGCCGCGTGTTACGACGAGTGCCGTGTGTATATACGTACGTTAAGCTCGACCCTGCACACACTCTCTCCTTCTCTCTCTCTCTCTCTTTCTCTCTCTCTCTCTCTGCTCGTTCACTCTCGTTTTCTCCGTGTTTTTTGCCCGGTTTTCCTAGTCGCTCCTGCGTACCGGCTCTCACCCTCTCTCTATCTTGCTCTCTGTGTGTTGCACCCCGTCACGACCACTCTCTCTCTCTTTCTCTCTCTCTCTATCTATCTCCCCCC
>NW_017100229.1:1935365-1952197 GCF_001263275.1 Habropoda laboriosa | reverse complement strand
CCCTCTTTTTCTCTCCTTTTCTCTCTTTTTCTCTATCGCTCGCTCTCTCTCGGATGTGCGCGCGCGGAGAGCGAGAGGAAGCCGCCCGCTGGCGAGATTCAATTAAAGCCGCTTCGTCAGGGCGATCGCGACGATGATTCGCTTTTATTGCGCGCCACTGGATCTCTGTTTTTTGCCTGCCACCACGATGTATTAGGAAAAACCGACGAAAATAGCCCGTACCAGGAAATCGACAATTCCTCTGCAAGGTCACGCCGATCTAGTGTCTCGCGGCGAGACGCGTCTTCCACCGATCATCCTTTAACTCCGATCCAATCGACCGACGACCACTTCTTTCTCGATCCTTCTACCGCGCGTGTAATCGTTAGTACCGCTTCTCCTCGATTTCTCCTCGCGACGGAACAAGAGAAAAGGGTGAAAAAGAAGAAAGGAAGAAGAATAAGAAGAGGAAGAGGAAGAGGCGGCGGCGGTGGAGGTGCGCTCTCACGATGTCGTTTTCGACCCTACGCACGGACTCTCCGGACGCTTCACGAATTCTCTCGCTCCTCCACTCTCTCTCTCTCTCTCTCTCTCTCTCTCTCCGTCCATCCGTCTTCGTCTCCCTCTCCCCCTCCCTATTCTGCGTGCAACGTATCGTGCAGATCCCCTATTTTTACGAGCGACGCGCATTTGTTACACGATGCCGCTGCAAGTTGAAAACACCGACCGACTAGGTATAAATAGATCTCTCTCTCGTTCGCGATACCGAACGAACGGACGAACGGTGGGGAAAGAAGGAGGCAAAGCGAGGGTGACGAGAGCCAGAAAGAGAGAGAGAGAGAGAGACAGGGGCGGGGGGAGAGGCAAAGACATGGGAGAAAATAAAAAAAGGTCGATCTCTTTCCATCTCTCTCTCTCTCTTGCCCTCTGGATGACGACGATCTTGGTGCTTCTGAAAAAATTCACCGAGCCGCGCTTGCACGCGTATATTATGCGCGCGTCAGACGCCGCGTCGTGCTAATAAAAATTCCTCTGTACAAAGCAGATCCTTGAACGTGAGTTTGGGACCGTGATCCAGGAGCCTTGAAGGCTTCGAGCGAAGGCTCGCCTACGAGCTCATCGAATTTGTCCTCGCTAGAAGGATACCCGTCGTCGTTTTTTCGTATTCCGTTCTTTTTAGATCCCAACAGATAGCTCCGGCGTCTGAATTTGCGCAACGTTTGCGCCTTCTTCTTCAAAATATTTTCGCGAAACAGGTACACGATGATACGCGCGTCTCGTTCCGGGACACTCTGTTTACGCGTTAGGAGCCTAAAATACTTTCGGGAAGAATGTTTTCTCTCCTTCGTACATGATAAAGAGAAAGAGAGTGTGAGAGAAAAAGCGTGGACGTCGACGATCGCTATTGTGGCGCGCTCCGAGAGCACCGGTAGAAAAGAGGGAAAAGACAAACCAGCTTTACTAGTCTCTCGCTCCTCTGCTGTTTTGTCGACGTTCTCCTTGCGTTATGCCAGCCTTACGGCTTTTTTTATCGTCCACAATGACGCATAGATGCCCAGGTGCTCTCTCCTGGCTGCGTGCACGCACGCACACGGTCGCTTGAATACGTGCAAAACTCGTGCAAAGTAAAATACGGGAGGAGAAGGACCCACTGGTTAACCGCCTTTTCAATGAACGTTCGGATTTTTGCCACCAACCACCCGTACCCAACACCCAGCCATTTTTCAGCAACCGACGCGAGTGTTCCGATGAGTCGGCGAAACGCTTCGTTCACCGTGAACCACTTCGCGCCATTTCGAAAGCGGTGTTTCCCGTTTCGATCTAACCACACACTTTTGCCGTGTCGGATAATCTACTCCCTCTCTCCCCCTCGCCGTCCCAACAACCCCTTTGCGAAACAATAATACATCGGTAGGCAGGAATTTTGTCGTTGCAAAACGTCACCGCGATATTTCTACTTGCACCAGTAATTTGCAATTGGCCTCGTTTTCGCTCCACGCCAGGATAACGTCCGCTCGTTTACTGCGGGACAAAACCGGCAGTCAGTCGATCCACTTCATTCCACGATATACATACTCACGTTGTACTCTATTCCCTGTCTTTCACCCTTTTCTTTTTTTTTTACTACGACTACCTCTGTTCGTAAAAATCGCAATTTCCTGAATACCGAGATGATTAGAGTATCAATCGGAGTAAAGCCTATAGGATTAAAATTGGCATGCGTGGAGTTTGATTGTAGTCTACTAGAACGGCGAAAGGGTTAATCTGCGACGAAAGAAAGGTAGATTTGGAAGGGAGATCGAAAAGGAAATTACAAGATCGCGGAGGTTGCTCCTTAAGTGTTAACGTGTACACCATTTTCTCGGTGGGCACCTGCACCTGGAAAGGGGTATATCCTCCGATAACGGTTCGTTCTCCTTGAATGGCGGAGGGCACTGCTTCTCCTCTCTTTACCCGTTATTTCTCCCTTTCTCCTCCTCTGGTCTGTGTTCCTGCGGAACCGTATCTCGGCCGATGGGGCGTCGCGTGTATCGTCGTTTCGCCTCGTTGCCGCAACAATTTCGTTTCGTTTACCCTGGACAACTATTCCAATTGGCCGGCCGCTGGCTGTATCGATGCGGTTTGAGAGCGATCTGAAATCGATCGTCGTCGATTCTCGTTGATCGCCGCGGAGAGACCAGTTAGATAATCGTCGTCGTAGTTGGTGACAGATATTCCGAAACAGGAAGTCGGCGATGGCGATTATTACGCGTCGAGATTTCCCATCGGCGACAACCGCGCGGAGATAAGAGGCAACTGTCGTGGCCTTCCGCGAAAATATACGTTCAACTTGGAACGCGCAGACTATTCGATACGGGAGGGGAGAGTAACGTTGAACGAAAAACAAGGCTCTTCTACCAGAGATCGACCCAGTTTAAGAGGCGTTTTTAAAAATCGAAAAGAAGTAGGGGATCTAATTAAATTTAATGAGCAGAGCAGGACGTCGTCACGAGCAGTTCGACCAGTCACGTTCGTTGCCGCTCCGATTAGTCGAATTTTTGCGACTCGATAGTAGTCACACGCACACACGTGCTACGTGCAGGTATGCATGTACATAATCCGAATCGACCGATTAGATTAGACGCCTAGTAACTAGATTACGCTACGGCCGTGTGTTATCTGTGAAATTAGACCCCGGCTTGAATACGTTATTTAGGCGAACCGGATGCTAGAATAACCTCGGCGAGGATTTAACGCCGGCCTTTGCCTCGCGATTTACGATCCTCGCCCGGGAATTGTACACGATTATTCGCGAAACACCAAATATCCTCTGGTACTTAATAACTTCTTGTCTCTTTCGTGACATTTAAAACAGCCGAATAATATATTCTTTCTATCGTAGATACGTCCAGGCGAGAACAGTTTTTTCTTCTTCTCCGTTTACGAGTCAATTAAAAATTCACGATCGTTCGACCGTGGCCAAAAAACGATCCACGGTGCAGTGTGTCGTTTACGTTGGTATCTTATCGCGGCCAGATTCTGCCGCTAGGCAAATATGCATTTCGCGTGGCCGCTCATTGAAATTCATCACGGGGCTCCGGCCGGTCTCCTAGCGCGTACATTACAGAGAAACACTGGCCATTATGAGAAGCACTGGCGAGACGTTCGCGAATATACATGCATTTGAATGTACGCGTTGATCTGGCGAACCAACGCCGGGAACGAACTTTATACCGTGGTCGAAACGAGGCGATTAGGGAAGGGAAAAAGAGCCTGGTCGATTTCTCAGCGTTTCCGTCTCTCGAGTCACGAAAAAAAGAATTTGACTTTTAAAGCAGCACGGCACATCGCGTCGTACAGTCACCGGCACTTTGAAAATCGAACATCTTGAACCACGTCGCCTTGACAATGCCGATTGAAGCGCAGAACTTTTTTTTTTAGAGAGAGAGAGAGAGAGAGTTGGTCGCAGATAAAAGGAAGAGGAGAAACGAGCGAGGAGTGAAAAGGAAATAGAAACGTGGAAGGAAAGGTCGAGAGGAGAAGGTGGTGATTGGAAAAGTTTGGCAAAAATCGGGACTCGGCGCGCGTTTCAAGGTTGACTCTGCACGGTTTCACCGGTAAGAAATTCTTTCCGCGCAAAGGCGGCCGGATGTCGCATGGAATCCCGATTAATTAGCGCCGCGCGCATACGTTTAAGCTAACAGTAACCGCCGCGTTGTATCGTAACTGACCGTCGAAATTCGAGGGAAAACAATAGGGACGCCTTTGGTTCACGCGCGGCACCTTAAAATTCCGCCAGCCTGACACAGCTGATCATGACCAATCCATACGTCCCGCGCACACACCGTTCTAACCAACCGAGTTATACCGACGAGGGTATACAGCCTGAGCAAAGCAGAAAGAGAGAGAGAGAGAGAGAGAGCGACGAGTGGCTCTGGGTATTTATGCGAGCGGTCGTGCGGTTCTTTCGTAGCTTCTTTGTTTCGTCGTGTGTTACACGCACATGTGCACATGCGCGCACCCACAACCACCTCGATGAAAAAATGTCACGCTCGTGGCTCGTTTCTCCGTCTACTGGCTGCGTGTCGCCAACGCGAGTCCGCGCCATTTACAGGATCGCTCGGAGAAAAAGTTTCGCGTCCCTCGTTCCTTTCTCTGTTGGCTGGCTTCAATGGGCGACGCCTCGAAGAATAACGGTCCCGCTGGAAGGTGCAAGAACGCCTGCAAACCTTCGTCCCTCACCCTTCGACCATCCTTCCCGTTCGTCGAGACGCCGACACGCTTCCGGGATTCCGTGGAAACCGATCTTACGTTTTTGCCCCAGCCCCCTTGCCCCCCTCGCTCCTCCCACCCTAATTGAATGGGACTCGTTGTGAGGTTTCGATCGAGGAGAATCGAGGCAGCGACACGCTCGTCATGGGTAACACCGCCCGTCTACGTAGGCGTCTGTGACACAATTAAAAATACAGACGGTGACCCATTTTCAGTATTTTTAAGCGGCGACAGAAATATTCGGCAGATCACATCGCGTCTCAATTAATCGCGCGATGAGAAAGTGGGTCGGCGCAGACCACGGTACATAGCCGGGGATAAATGAGACAGCTTCTTTAAAACGAAAGGAAATTTCGATTGAATAGCCGATTTGTGCTATCTTTGGTTCTTCCAACGAAAATAGAAAAGCAATAGAAAAGAGAGTTTCGTTCGGTTTCGATTCGATCGTATTATTTTCGTTGAACTCTGTTTTAACCTGATTTTAGGCAGAACGATGCGAAAACAAACGCGGCCAGAGGACTTGTCGAGGTAGAGTTAGAAATACGACGAATCATCTTCTGCGAGATAGTGCCGTTTGAAATAAGTACCCTCGAGTTAAATTGGAATCGTTAGAGGTACGCGGTTTTAGAGACGCGACGTATATGTACGAGCAGTGGAAGTAATGACGCAGCCATCGCCGGCCCGACTGCAGTAGCGCGAGTGCAGCAATAGTTAACCCGTAGTTGCAGTGGAACAAGGCGATATAGGAATAGACACGCACTAGGCGGCAAGTAGCGCGCGTCTATTACTAGGCAGACAGGGAAACGTGCCGCCCTTACAGACTCGCGCCGTTCTCTCGTTCTCTCGATTCCCGCCACCTTTCCTCACCGTTTTTCCTCCCTTCGAACTATTCTTAACACCTCGCGTTACAGTTTCGTTCAACGTCGGCTACTTTGCACTCGAAATTCACCGCTAACAACGGTAGATTTGATCGGGAGAGCCGCGTTCGGGAGTCGAGGTTCATCGAACTTCACGACATAGTGTGTACGAGGAGGAGGCACACGTTCGTTTCTATTTTATCAAAGTGAATATTTTCGCGAGTAAAGAATACGCGTGTAGCGTGTGTCGTTGAACAATTCGTCGGTGATAAACTAGGAAAATTATTGCCGCGTGCAAAGCTGGCTGGCCTGCGTGTGACTAAATCAACGCCGCGGTGATATCAACCGTTTATTTTCGTCACTTTCGTTACTCCGCGGTCGCTAAACAGGTCGAACAGGAAAGAGCATAGTATCCGTCGTTAATCTTCCACATTCTTCCAAGTATGTACACCCGAGGGGAATAGGAGGACTCTGCGGTAGGCGGAATCGTAGGAAATTGACCGAGCAATTCTCACCTGATGCGGTGGCGATGGCATCGCCTGGCTACCTAACACATTCCCACGTTTCACGGTGTATCGGCAGCCGGGACACGGCTATACCGATGAAAAGAAATAATTGGTTGTTTGGCTGCCGGCGGATTAGCCCGTTCGAGGTCAACGGCCACCAAATGTTTGCGAATGCAGTAGTAGGGAGGGAAAGGGTACCGGTTCGAACGAAACACATATACATACATGTACCGGGTGACGAGCAGAGAGGGATGAGGAACGACGGGGGAGGTGATGGGAAGGAGGGAACCATGGGGGGCCCAGAGGGGGAGGCGGAGGAGGAGGAGGAGGAGGGGGTGAGAGAGAAAGGAAAAAGGTGGAGAGGGCACGTACGATGTGCAGAGAGAGAAAGAAAGGCTCAGACCCCGCATATTCTTGCCCTGTGCTTGCCTCACCCCCCACGAAAAAGGCCTCGCGTGTGTAGAGTGCATTTAGGACGCATGTACGGTCGTGCCTAAAGAGGATGATATTCTTTATCGCTGCAGTTTCTGTCTATTGGGACGAATTCATGCGGCGGTTGTTGGCAAGCGCGTTAACTGGCAGGTGCGCCGGGTTAATGAGCACACCGGGGTTCAAAACTGCCGAAAAGACCGCTTTTGAGGCTTCTTCGTGTACCAGGTACCGCGAGCACGAACACACGATTTTTCTTTCCTTTTTTTTTCCAGTTTTCAGATTGCTGTTTTTTTCTTTTTTGTTTCACCCCCTTCGTTTCGCTCCTTTTTCATTAATTGGTCTAACGGCATACAGGGTTAATCGTTGGAATATTGAAATCCGGCTGGATCACCACGACAAAGCGATCCATTTAAAAAGGCAGAACGGAATAGCCCCCCCCTCTCGCACTTTCTTATTTTCCCTCGACAGTGAGCTCTTCCTATCGCCGCGACCAGCGGGGGAGAGGGGATATTGGAAATATTTCTGAGCAACGCCGCTCGTAAATATTTAGCAAGCGTACCTTTTCATCGTGTACAAAGGATTAGATTCTCTCTGGCAGCTCATTTGAAACTCTTTTGAAACGAAATAGAGAGGAGGAGAATGGGACGGGAAATTTTTTTCGGCGAATATTTCTCTTTTTCCCTCCATCGAGAAGACAGCAGCACCGTGATTTCGTAGACCTCGTTACTTAAACGAGCACAGGGTGCGGGGACAGATAGGGGGGGTAGCGGATCGAGGAGTAGACGCGTGACGTAAGTTGGTGGGGAGCAGTGGCAACGCGTGTGAGTGAACTGGTGTAGGGGAAAATGTAGGGGCGGTTACAGGGTAGGAATGTCTTGGTCCAGTGTTCCGCGATAGCTAGCCTTGAACTCGAAGGCACATGCACACACATCACCAGGTGATATATGTACCGGTTCTCTCTCTGTTCTGGATCCGCGAAAAACCGATCGGAATTAAACTATACCCGGTGCTGTTCTCTATCCCCCGAGCTGTGCACTCCACGCTCAGACTTTCGACCCAATTATCGGGCAACACGTTCCAAACGTTCGGAATCACGCTGGAAATATTTTCCCGCTGCATATTTTAAGACGATCTAACGCGGAGATACGAGGACGGCGGTAAATAGTGTAGATAAGTGTATTCGATGTATCGATCGATTCGGGGTACACTTGGAAAAAGTTACAAATGTACGAATTCGTCACACACCTGCGCAAGGTTAGCACACACAAGCCAACGGCGAGAGACAAAGAAAGGATCGTGCGATCGAATCTAACGCAGGTGAAACTGCGAAGGAGAGGACCCCCGGCTCCATGTCTCTCCGCATTTTCCCTCCACGTGTTTTTTAAACGGTGTGTGCTTGTGCGCCACGTTACGTTTATTATCCCTCGTTTGTTCAAATTCAACGTTTAACGCGACGGCTAAACGCAATTATACGTTCGTTAACGCGCAAACGATCCCGCCAGTTTCTTTACGTTTCCATGGAATTCGTTAATTTTTCAGTCGGTGGCCTCGATTCTCGCAAAAGTACACGGAGTAGGCGCAGAGGAACGACGTTTTTTTTATGCACGTTCAAGGGCAACCGACTGACTCATAGACTCCGCCGGCGTATGCCATAGGAAACGACGTTGAACGCATCGATAGATCGTGGAGGGGATGAAAAAGGCGACGCACCGTTTCTGTTTCAATGGCGCGTCGTTGAATGAGAATAGCGACGACGCAGTTAAGGGATCTCTTCTCTCTTCTCTAGATCGTTTGCTCGTTATTCGGCGCTTGGCCCATCCACTGGCCCCCCGCTCAATTGCTCTTTCTAAAGAAAAAATAAAATAGCTCGCAATTACGGCGTCTTTTTTCTTCTTTTTTTGCGCCGCGGAGCTGCTTCAACCGCGGGGAAATAGAGCATGGACCAGCGGTGGTGATTCACCGTACCAGCGCTCGATTTTTTTTTTTTCCTCCTCTTCTCTCTTTTCGGGCACAATTGCGCGTGATGGGATAAACGCGTTTTATTTAGATACATTTTACCACCGAATCAATTTCGGTATAAAAGGATTAACGACTACGCTCGCGTCAGTTTTTTTCCGCGATTTTATTTTTTTTTTTATCGCGACAATGGGCGGTGGGGGAGTATCAACGATCGAGAGAAATTTATTTGGAAAATCGGCCAGAGCCCGTTCGTAGCCCGCTCACGGCTACTTACCCTGAATTATTCGACCAAGGTCAGTGGAACGTTCCTCCTGGGTTGGCGGCGGTCGTGGGCTCGAAGAAGAAAACGTGCGCGGAAGATCGAGAGGGGTTTCCTGAGCTCGCGCGGAAACATTTCTAGGCAATCTAGTCGCCAAGTATAGGTGCCACAGCCCTCAGCTTTGGCTCCTAGGAATCCAATCAATAAATATTACAATGGAACCCCTAGAGAAGTAGGGGAGCATGTCCTGCTCGCCCCTCTGGCTCCCTCCATCTACCCATCGTGCTCGCTCTCTTCCCTCTGGTCCTCCTCTTTCCCGTCGCGCCGCGTCGGTGGAAAAAGGATCTGTCCTACGTCGCGCTCTCACAGTCGTCGCGTTCCTCGTCCTCGTTCGCCTCGTCCTCGACTACGTCCGCGAAACTTTGCTTCTTTCTCTCTCTCTTTATCTTTCCTTTCCTCTCTCTCTCTCGCACACTCTCCCTTTCTCTCCCTAGCTCGCTTTTTCCCTCGGTTTGCCCTCCTCTTTCTCTCTCTCTTTCCATCTTTCACATCGTGGCCCCTCCGCCCTTTTCGCCGGTCTGCCTCCCGCTCCCCTCGCCGTTCCTAAGCCCGCACCAACTCCCATTCGAGCCACCCCCCGGGCCTCGTCCCTCTCATCCAGCTGCGTTTACATTTTACTTTTCTAGTAGCGAATTAAAACCGCGTTCATGCGCAGCCCGCGGAAGGGCGTAATGATTTTTTGAGGGGCGAATCGAGTGGGGTCGCCTACAGTACCGGTGGAAGGGGTAGCGGCTGCGGGCGCGAGCTTAGCAGGAGCAGGATGGCAGAAGGGATCGGGAGACAGACGGCCGGCTGCCGAATAGATGGATGGCTAGACTCTGCTCTTGCTCGAGACTCGAACCACGGCTTCTCTCCTTTCTTTAAAATACAACGTGTCCGGCCTATCCTGAGTAAACGAACGTGTACGTGTAGCAAGAAGCACGACGATCGAAGGGAAGAGTCGTATTATAACGTGGCGAGAAAGCTTCGTCATCGTCAGTCGCGTGAATTTCGGTTTCGACAGACACCGCGTCGTCGTCGTCGTCGTCGTTCCCAAGACTGTTATCGCGGGCAAGGCACACGGAACCGGATAGCCGGGGCGGCGGTCTATCCGCGATAATCCTAAGTACGCGAGGCGCGCGAACCGTGGTAGCCAGCGGTGGCGCCTTTAAAATTCCAGCTCCCAGCGCTTTTAATTGGAAGTCGTTAGCTTTGCGCATTTTCGTCTCATGGCCTAACGGATGAAGTGGGGTGGGCCTTATGGTAGAACAGAGAGAGAGAGAGAGAGAACGACGACGAGCGAGAAAGGTCGCGGGAAGGAAGGAGAGGGGGTTGTAGAAGGAGAGAGAGTGATTGAGGAGAGGAGAAAAGAGAGAGGTGGGCTTCGCAGGGCGGGAGCGGGGTGAAAGGGGAGGCAGGGCCGATGCGGCCACAGGCATAAAGCTCGCCCCACCATCCCCGACATCGGTTCTCTTTTCTCCGTTGCTCTCTCCTCACTCCCTCCCACCATCTCTCTTTCGCTCTCTCTTTCTCTCTCTCTCTCTGCGTACGCACTATTTTTTAGTCCGCACTTATTACGACAGATGTCTCATGCTCCGATAAAGAATAACGGCGGCCGGCGGGCGCCGTTCCCCCCCGCGTGTGCTAGTCCTAACCAGGCTCGGGAGCTGCAGCCCGTACTCTCGGTGCTTCTCGGCTCCCGGTGTCGCCGCCGTGACACGACACAAGACACAAGACACACGTTACCTTGCGTCGCCGTTAAGTCACGTTACGTTACGGTTTTACGCACACCTTTCTCTCCCGGTTCTTTCTTTTTTTTCTCCCCTCCTCTCACTCTCTCTCTCTCTTCTTCGCTACATCCACCCTCGTGCATTGAAGGAGGGCTCCACCCTCCTCCCTACTTACTCTCTTTTGAATACGCGGCCGGAGGAACGTGTTGCGCCGCCGTGACAGTGACTTTGTTCCACGACGACGACCACGCCGACTACGACGACGTGTCAACGGTTGCTGGTGTGTTTCACCGCTTTACGCGCGATCATCCACGAAGTCCACGCGCGCGATACTCTACACGCAAAAGTGTAGTGGTGGGTGGATGCTGGTAGCAGTGGTGGTGGCGGTGGTGGTGGTGGTGGTGGTGCTGCTGCTTCTGGTGGTGGTGGTTGGTTGGTCGGTCGGTCGGGTCGGTGGTGGTGGTTGTGTCTCGGTGGAACGTAGCGGCGAGAGAGGCTTCGCATTCCGGAGTGAAGCGCGCGGCAATTTGCGTCACGGTGGCTGCTTGCATCCCGTACAGAGAAACACGTGGCTAGGTGGGTCGTGCGTGCACAGAGACCGGTTCGAAATTCCCGCCGCGAAATCGCCGCCTGCTGCTGCTTCACGGCCGCGTTCACCCGGTGTTTTCGTATTTCGCGGGAACGCTGCCGCAACGCTCTCGAGGGGAGCAGAGAGAAAGATGACGGATTAAAACGTTCCGTCGGTTCGTTCTTCTTCTCTTTCTCTCTGTATCCCTCCTTCTCCCCCCCCCCCTTTCTATATTTCTTTCTTTCTTCGTTTCTCTCTCAGCTGTTCTTTATTTCGTTTCGAGACGCGCGTACAGTGTGCGACGAGGAGCCGCTGCTCTTGGGCGTGTATCGCCGAGCAGACTTCTCCCCTCGTGTCTCGCTGTTGCCTCCAGGCCTATCCTCTTCTCTCCTCTCGTCCTCGCGCAGATCGAACGCGAGTGTGTGCCGCGACGCGCGTAGTACGAGCGTGACACCGAGAAGAAAAAGAGAAAAGAGTGGCTGGTTTTTAGGCAACGCAGCTATCGTCGCCGTTTCTGTCTTTTCCACACACACACACTCTCTCTCTCTCTCTCGAGATAACGGCCGCGAGTCCTCGCGAATCGTGTCGTAATTAGTCGTCTACCTAATCTACCTAAACAGAGCGTCGCGTGTGTCGTCGTTTTTCTCCAACTTCTCTTTTTGCAAAGCAGCCAGCCTGCTGCTGTCTGCTGTGCCTGCCTGCCTGCGAGGAAGGGAGTATGTGAAAAAAGCGCTCGAAGGATGCGCTTGTGAATCGCGCGAGCAAAAGAGGGGCAGGAGAACGCACGTGAGCGACGTGTCTGACACGACAGGTGCCGCAAGGTAAACCTCGTTACCTTTCCTCCAGCGCGCGAGACACGCGTACTCTACCACCTTCCGGTGCTTCCTCCTTTCCTCCCGGCCACCCGTCCTCCCTCCCTCCCACCATCCCTCAGTTAAGCCAGAAGAAAATTCGATATTCTCTCCCCTTAGAGGCGGTGGCAAAAATTCGAGACGCGTTCTTTTCTCGCGAAACTTCTCCACCAAATCTCCTCGTCTCTCGTCCTCGTGCTCTCTTTTTTCCTCCTGCTTCTTCTTCTCGTCCCCCTCTCCGTACATCCTTCTATCCGTTCGTGTGTGTACCCGTATGTGTGTCTCTCCGCGTGTCTTTCTCCGTCAGACGATACCTCCTTCTCTCTCCTGTCGGTCGTTCTCGCTCGTCGTACCGGCGATCGCCGGCTTTTCGTACGTTTTCGTGCGGCCTCGCTGCCGCGCCGCGACGTACGCCCGCGTCGACGAAAGCACACAGCTGCACAGTCGTGACGTGACGTTTCGGGGGTTAGTTCGCACGGTATGTGACGGAGAAAGAGGCCACCGGTGGACTGTGCTGTTCCAACGTGCTCTCCTCCCGAGGAATCGTCGCGTTTCCGGTTTTCGAACGGCAACTCTCTCTCTCTCTCTCTCTCTCTCTCTGTTTCTCTCTATTCCTTTACGCTCTCGTCTCGTGTGGACTGTACTCGTTTGCTGGCCTGGCGGAGAGGCGCGCGACATGTGATCCTTGGCGACGATTCCCTCGATCAACGCTGACGAATCGCGAGTCTGTGCCCACGGAAAGCGGGAAACGGCGGACAACACACTTATCTGCCTCTCCCTCGACCATTTTTTTTCACTCCTCTCATCATCGTCGTCGTCCGGTGTTAGCAGCGTCGATCCACGCGCGAAACCGCACGCGGCGTTCGCTCTTTTTTCCCTTCCTCCTTTCATTCTTTTTTTTTACTTACATACTCACTTACTTACGTCCTTCCTTCCTTTCTTTCTCCTTCCATTCCCTTCCGGCATTCTTACCTTCGGGCGAAATTGCGCCTTCCTCGATCATTCGACGCGCGACCGTCTGGCCAACGTGACCGGGTTTCCCTCGCGCGTCCTCGCCGAATGATTAGAAAATTTGATCGATCGATCGTCTGCCGCGCGTGGTAGTCGGTGACGATTTTTCCCCGTTGCACTCGAGACGAAACGGAGGGGAAGCAGTTGAACGAAGCGCCGCGGAACGCACGGGAGGACCTCGTTGCACCAAGTCCCGTCGAGAATGAGTTTCCGCCACGACGAAGCAGCACTACTGGCCGAGTGTAGGGGACTTTTTCGCGAACTTGTGAAGTGCGCACTTTTTTGCGAGGTGGCGTTGTGCAGATAAAACGCAGACCGTTTCAATTCGGTTCATTGTTTCGGTCATTAGCTTACGCGGCATGACGAGTGATAGGTGTGCTTTCGCGATAACGCATCCACTTTCTTCGAACTGTGATCACTCTCTGGATAGTGTGGTGAATGTGCCTTAGAGATACGAAAATCGTAACAGCCGTTTAGCCGCGATCGCTGAGAAAAAGGTATCGTATAACGAGACCGATCATCTTCCAACTGTCCGCGCTCCTACACCATCTTTTCTCGTCTCGCCTTCCCTTCCGATGGATACGCGCGTCTCTCTCTCCTCTGTGCTGTCAATTTTACAAAATATGCGAGTGCTGCGCGCGGACGTGTCGTCGCGAATAATTCGCATGTGCGTTTTACGCGCGGCGGTTTCGATTCGAACGAAAAATCACGCGTTGCACTTTTTCTGTTTTTTTTTCTTTTTTTTGCGGTTTTCATTCTTTTCTCCACCGGCACGCGTCAGACACACGCAAATACCAACGCGAGAAAATATATATTTAGCGTGGAGGTAAATAAGTTCCCCTTTCTCCTCGTTGTCCTCCTCTCGGGATTCAACGTCAATTCCAGCGGGTTCTATTATCAAAAGCGTTGCTCAGGATTTTTCACGAGACTCTGCACGAACACTTATCTCGAATTCGTCACACATAAATTTAGCAGTGCGCGATAGCGAACTTAAAAAGTCTGAAAACAGTTTCCGAATCACACCGCCGCGCCACGGCTTATGATAAACGGTGGTGTATCTACGAGCCGAAAGAGAAAAGAGAGAGAGAAAAAAAAAGCACGAAGAGAATTTTGATTCTTTCTTTTTCACTCGTTCTTTCTCCCTTTCGTCCGTACTTTTAGCCGGCGATAATCGGGTGTTTTGGAGCGTATCCAAAATATTGCTGCGCACATATTATTTACCGTTTTCTATCTGGCCGTCTCCTTTTCTCCCGACCGTGCGTGTACTTTAATTACTGTTTCTTCGAAGCGACCGGGTGTCGAGCAGCGGTAAAAATACCTTCCGAATCAGCGATACGATTATCAACGGAAACATTGTAAAATATTACACGATGCCCATGGTTGTTGCTGCCTGGATCGTGAATAACGTTAGCCGGTATAGAAATAAAAAAGAAAACACCACGATCCCCGATCGTTCATTCCATTCTGTATCGAGGGCTTTTGTCATGGCGTGTACCACTACTACCGCCACACATACGACGCGAGCCAACGAGCACTGTAAATTTGTTTTAAGATCGTTTCTTTTTTTTTTTATCATTTCGTTAAGATAACACTATCAGTATACATTTAATGCTTGCGCTTTTATAAGTGGCGGAGAGAATTATTTAATCGTATGTTCTGGCTTCACTCCAGCCTGGCGACCTAATTTTCTCGTATGGTGCAAATAAAAAAGAAAACGTAGTGTAAAATCCTTCGCTTCTATCTTCTACGCCACATGCACTCTTTAATTCTTCTCCTCTTCTGCTACTACTCGTTCGGAGGAGACGCGTGATTTTTTTTAATTCGCCTGTCGTCGATCATGATATACACGTTATTCGTATTTACATGCGAGATTCAACTTTTCGAACGTGGACGCGCCGCGTCTCTCTCCTCTTTCTCCTTCTATCTGCGGCTGTACGTGTTCACCGATGCCACGTAAAAATACCGCAAACTCCGAAGTGTCGTTTTGCAACGCGCACGCACGCACGCACGCACACACGCCGCGGCAGCAACAGGAACGCGTTCTCTCTTACTCTCTCTCGTATTTTTATTCCATTGGAATTAATAACATATGTTCCGCGACACGACACCACTGGTCCACTCTCTTCGCTATCTCCCTATTAAACGAATCTACGTATTATAATTCGCGAGTTATGTAAGTTTACGTGGCTCACGAGAGTGTAAAGAAATTAACATCTGTTCTAATGCCACACCAACGGTAAACACGCTGGTTAAATACCACTCGATACCCTCCGACGTTATATAATCTTTGCCAAATTTCTGTTCTCGCTTTTTCTTCACACATCCACGAGAAGGAGGAGATGGAGATCGAACCACGATGCACGCTTTTGTTGCAGCAGAGAGTGTTGTGTTTTTCTTTTCTTTTTCTAGTGTATTTCGAAAGCACGGTTATCGAAATATTATCGGCTTTTCGAAGGCTTATCTCGCGGTTTTATCGTGCAACTAGAAACAAAATTTCAACCTGGCAGTTTCGTTAGCTGGCCAGGGCCCGGCGTGTGTTGGTTGCACACGCGTTCGGGACTGTCGCGTTCGCCTGATCGAGAGGAAAAAGGAAAAGAAAGAGAAGAAAAAAGAAAGAAACGTTCCTTAATTCGCACTCGAGGCGAGGCAGAATATTTTATTTAGCGATAAGATAAAAAGAAGTCTTGTACTTTCGCCGGTTGAAATAGCGCACAATTATTATTTCTGATTATAGGTGAATAGATATAACGATGGTAGATACGCAACACTTTTGTCTGCGATGGAACAATTACCAAAGCAGTATAACGTCGGCGTTTGAAAACTTGAGGGACGATGAGGATTTTGTGGACGTCACACTGGCCTGCGATGGCAAAAGCCTCAAAGCGCACCGCGTCGTACTCTCCGCTTGCAGTCCCTACTTTAGAGAATTGCTCAAGGTAAGACAGAGAGACCCTGGCCACTACGCCCTTTTTCTCCTCCCCTCGTTTCCATTCATTTTCGTCCACTGTTCGGGACTACCAACCCCTCCGCCCGTCCCGAAGTAACCGAATGATATATGTATGTACATCGAGTGTGCAACGTAAATGTTTAACTAATGCGAGAAAAATGTCTCTTCTTTCCCTCCTTGCCGTTCCTTTTGCAGAGCACACCGTGCAAACACCCGGTGATAGTACTTCAGGACGTGGCGTTCAGCGATTTGAACGCTTTGGTGGAGTTCATCTATCACGGGGAGGTGAACGTGCATCAGCGTTCCCTTAGCAGTTTTTTGAAGACCGCCGAAGTCCTCAGGGTATCGGGGCTTACGCAACAGGCAGACCAAACAGACAGGGACGAGGTAAGCACACCCCTTCTCCAATCATATCTCTCTCTCTCTGTTTCTCTCTGTCCCCTCTCCTAATACTATCGTTCGCCGAATTATACGTCGTATCGTAGGCCATCGACCATATGTAATATCGTGGTACACATATACCTCGTAAAGTGATTATGCTTTGCATGTTATCTCTGATAGAGACGTGACTTTTAACTAAAGCGCGTCTTATCTCGCTGCACAATGTGTATCCATCTTGATTCCAATTCATAATTGTCATAGGTCAAGCAAACAAAGATAAAACCGGGCTGTGCGCTACAAGTAGAAACCGTGTAGCAGCAATCGTGTATAATCGTGTTTGGAGAAAAATTCTTCTTGTTCCCATCGTCACCCCCTCCTCCTACTCCTGGGTCGTCGTTGGTCGATCGTGTTTCTACTCCGTCGTCGACTTATCTATCATTTTCTTTTTTCGTTCCGTTTCTCTAATTACAGCTATCCCATGTACGCGCGTTGGCTGCCGGCGGCAATCACCTTCCTTTCCACGAAAAATCGGAGGAGAGCTTTCCCAGGGGCGGCTCCCCG
>NW_017100229.1:1933794-1934955 GCF_001263275.1 Habropoda laboriosa | reverse complement strand
GGCTCCCCGCCCGCGCCAGTGACACCGACGCCGACGCCGACGACCGTGCAACAATTGTTACGCAGAGCGCAGATACGCAGGAACGAGAGACGAACGCCCGACCCGCACGATGAGTCCGCGAAGAAGCCGAGGGTGCCGTCGCCGCCGCTCAACAACAACGACGCGACGCCCACGGATTTCTCGATGGTGAAGAACAACCATCTGTCGAGCAAGGTCGAGGGAAACGGCGTGCACGAGGAGAACAGCCCGCTGGAAGACAACATCAAGTGCGAGCCATTGGAGCTGACAGGTGGCCACAGCGGTAACGGCGGCAACAATGAGGACTCGTCCGATTCTGGCGCCGCGGCGTCCGATCGACCACCGGCGTCCGCGAGCAGTAACGAGCACGAGGTAGAACCAGAGCACACGTCCACGCCGAATTTTTTGTCCGAGACGAAAATCTTCCCGCCTACGCCTGGGAGCTTTAATTTCAGTATGGCGGCTCTAGCCAGCGAACATACACCGTTGTCAGGTACGTGGACGAGTCGACATCCCATCAGGCCTGTACGCATTGACCAATTTTTCATCGATCGCGTATTCTTTCTTTCTCGTTTCCTTCTTCCCACCTTGGTAAGTTGTAGGACAGGGATTCTTCTCACCGAGTTCGAAATGTAGAAGATTTCTAATTGCGATGTTGCGTACAGGCCATCGTTCCGTTGCTTGTCGCGAAAGAACGTTCGTTGCTACGTGTGACGATAGTGAAATTTCCAGGAATTGGCCACGGGTTGCAACCACCGGACTTGGCTGGAACTTCGCAAGGTAAGAACGTTTACTGTTAGCTCTGCCCTGTAAAATCATTAGAGGATCAACTCGTTTGAGAATTATTTTCGAGAGAACAGTTAGACGAGGACCAACCTCGATATTGTGCAGATATTGTACAGAAATGTACCTGTATACGAAAGGGATCGACTCGAGCCTTTGATTTCTTTTGATTTTCCAAAGGGCACTTCTATGCTGTTCCATTATTCTCCACCGACAGTCGATACATCGTGGCCGCAATTGTCTGCGGTGTAGCGGTTCGCTCTAATAAAAAAAAAAAACAAAAACAAAAAAAAAGTAACTAAAAGACTTGTGCAGTTATATCAAACACTAACAAATCACGAACTACAAGAATGAATATAC
>NW_017100229.1:1927326-1932541 GCF_001263275.1 Habropoda laboriosa | reverse complement strand
TATACATATTATATATATATATACATAATTTTTTTTTATTTGGTTGCGGTGAAAGAGCACTACTGTCTGCTTGGACGATTAAAACTTCTTCTAATTGGCATGCGTTTACAAAAATCATCGATATCATCATTCCTAAAAAAAATGGTACCATTTACCAGATCGCCTTGCATTCACATCTCACGATGTCATAACGTTTCTCGCGGTTATCGGCGAATTCGCGACGTTAGAAGGGGATTTATCTGCTGAATCTTACGCTGTATTTCCGTCAAATTTCTCCACAGTTGCCGGATAATGTTGGACCGTTCGCGAATCTGTGTCCCGTTGTTTATCACGTTTACCGTAAATCCGTTTAAATTGTTTATGACAGTTCTCTCTTTGTATCTTGTCGAAAGGAAAACACGCCACCAAGTCGAGAACCGGATCAATACGATTTATAGAGACCGCGTTTCAAAGAATCCCACCAGCAGATACATTCGTTCTTTCGTGCTCGTCGAATTCGCTGCGATCATTCTAATTGGCACAAAAGCGACCAAAGAAACCATCAACTGTTTGGCATCACTGTACAAAGTATCCGCCGCAATCTCTACCATGTTTAACGAACAAAGAACAACAACGAAAAATAATATCCTCCCCCTTACAGAAAAGGAAAGAAAACGATAAGAAAAGTTTACCACAAAAAAAAAAAAGAGAAAAAAAAACAAAAATCACAGAAGAAGTAACGATGCAGCGACAGACTGTTCTCTTTGTGTACGCTCTTATATATCTGTATAGAAGATTCGCCCAAGTATTACCCGGTTTGTTTTCTATTAACACGCTTCGGAGTTTTCGCGAGTCCGCGTCAAGCGTTGTTTTGTTTTCTTTCTTTTTTTTTTTTCTCTATCGACGATTGATCGTTTCACACACTATATATTTATACGTGCCGTGCTCGTATTGTCCAATTCGTCGTTAAGTTTTTGTATCAGTGTTGTCGTCGTCCCATTAACGTTTGGTAACGGAATACACGCCGCTGCCGCGAGATATCGCCGATGCGACAGCATTATGACATTGCTTACAATTTTGTTATATTTACCAGTTATACATATATATATAAACACTTATATCTCTCTGTATATGTATAAACACGTACGTTTCTTTTATTACATATGTATTTTACAGACTATATATTATTATCGTGTGTACTAATCTAGAAAGAAAAGCTTACAGTTACACCCGTAATTGTACGTAATTATAATCGTGAAGCGTTTCGTCACGAGACACTTTGCAGCTTGCTCGTTTCCAATTACGAAAGAGGATGTGATAGGTCGGCCAAGTTTGTCACACTCTTTTATGTTATTTGAGCGACATTTGACCCTGTCGTGCGTGTACCATATGGTAACGTTATTACATATCCCTCGACTTATCGACGATTTCTTCTTTTTTCCGTTCCCTCGTTCACTTGCTCGAACGGGAACAATTTTCGCTCTCTCCTTCAACGTGTACGCCACGCGCCTACGCCATGCACATTCGGGGGTTGTCGCAACGCTCGCTTTTGTTTCGGGCGGGGGTTTTTAAATAACGGCGAACGTTAACGTTCGAATATTCTGTTGAAGTAGCTAAGCGGCGTCGAGACGTTTCTTTTAATACCCGGAGATTAAACGGGAGGAAAGTTCGCCGTGCTGGGTGTGAAAGAAGGTGAAACATCGGGAGGCAAATACAAGAGAAAAATTGGCGAATAATATTGTTTTCGACATTGGCAATCTTGGGGTAAAGAAGGAAAGGTCTTTAATAAACGGCGAGTTCTGACACGAAGCGTCGTTAAGTAAATTCAGGTGCGGCATCGTCGCCTTCCCGATTAATATTTGAACGGCTGGCTTATACTAGGTTAGTACTGAAAAAGTTATCAGGGGCCGTCGATAAGGCCGCAGATGTTATCCGCAAAATTCAAGGTCCCTCTATCTCCGACGTGGCCAACTAAACATTGGCCTAACTAAAAATACGACGACCTTGGTACGCCACTCACGTTCTTGCGGCGCACTGCGAATCATTAGACACATTAAATTATACACGGTGGCTGGTTCGCGAAGCTGTTCGACCCGCAGCCTAACCCGCTGTATATTTTCTCTCAACGCGCGTCTTCCTTTTCGAAAAATTCTTCTCTTTCTCTCCGCTGCTCTCTGTACGTCTCTCGGTTCCCTCTGCTGCGCGCGAGACAACAAAACGCAGCGAACAAGCAGAGGACGTTGCGCGGCGTTTCGACGCAAAAATAGACGGGTTGTTTGGACGAGCTGTTAAAAACGATACGGCGCATCATACCCGCGAAAATTTCACCCGTACGCATTTCTATCGAACGTACGCGCGTCCTGTGTGTGTGTGTGTGTACACCTTCTAATCGGGCAATTGCAACGACGGTGTACACATTCGTACGCCGAATACGCGTTTGTTTTTCACATTTTTATCTCGACTAAGGCTTGCCGTATACATACGGTGCCTATCTATCGCGACGGACGATTTTTTTCCTGTTTTTTTCTCGGTTCGAACTGGAACGTATTGCAACGACGTGATTTTGGCAAGGTTTCAGCCGTTCAACGGGCAAGAGATAGTGTCGCAGGGTCGTCGGTCCCGCGAAACTTTCCGCCTACTCCTCGTCTCGTTTGTTAACGACAATAAGACTTTCGAATAGCATTTATTCATTAACGAGGTTAAATCTTTTAGTCGGGTAATTGCACACGAGTGAAATTATTAAGATTTCGGATTGTACACTACTCTCTCTCTCTCTTTAGAAATGTGAATTGGCAAGCAGGAGGAGGGAAGATGTAGAGATTTGGTAGATCGATTTAGAGAAGGCGTTTGCACTCTGCACCGCCGATAAAATGAAATTTCATTCGCGTCGGTAAATAGCGCGCTCGGGTCCGTTCCTTAATCGTCTTTAATTCGTAATGGCTGGTTACGTAAAAAACAATCGTGCCAGATAGAAAGTACAACGTACACGACCACTTGTCGCGCGATCACCAGCCTTAGACCAACGAGAGCTTCTTTGTCTTCGTTCGCTTCTCTTCGCTGCTCAACTGCCGTTCCCCGATCTTTTTATTCCAACGAACGGAGAGAGAAGCCGGCTGCGAGCATATGGCAGAGTGTCCTCTGCACGTTTCTAGCCGGGATTCTTCGTGGAAAAATTACACGGACGAATTTGTTGCTCCAACTTTCTGTCGCACCACACATATCTCTCCTGTACGAAAAGTTCATTTAGAAATGCACGGCTTAAGATGGTCGAGAGGAAATCGCGCGAAACAATGGAAATTATACGATCGATCGTGTTAACCTTTCGCACTCTACGCTCCTCTGTGTGGTATACGTTTACTTTTTACCACCCGAAACCGGTGAATTTCACGCGTAACATATTTGAAATGAAAATAATTGTACCGCCTCGAAGGCAGAAGGAGAGAGAAAGAGAAAAAGAAGGATGGTCGTTGAACGAGCTTCATCGTATTTCTTCTTCGAGGTCGCGGCTCGCCTCGTTTATTGAGCGTTGCCTAAGAGAAGTTTTGCATAGAGCCGACACACTCGGAGAAAGATGCGTTTATCGCGGTCTAATTTTAAATCTATTCATTCTCTGCTCCTTTCTCTCTCTCTCTCTCTCTCTCTGTTTCTCGCGGCCTCCGTCTATGCCCGCGTTTCTCGCCCGGTTTCGATGTCATTATCGCAAAGAGAGGAGAAATTCTTTCCCCGGGCCTAGATATTCTTAGCCCGTTTTCCCGCTCCGACGCTAAAATTGTTTAAAAACCGGATACGTAGCTAGTAGCGAGACCAACTGCAGTACACACCGCCACCATTTTCTCTCTCTTGTTCTCCTCTCTCGACGTTCTCTTCCTTTTTCCTTTATTTCCTCCCGTTTTCTGCTCTTTTCCGCGAAACGCCTGCATCCGCGCGCGGTAACCTGTTGTAAAACCCGGCCGCATAAAAATAGCGGGTGCCGGGCTCCGGAGTCGAGCACTTTATCCTCTTTCTCTGTCTCTTTGTATCAGAGGGCGCGTTGCAGCGCATCGAGCAAATATTTATTTCACGGGACGTGTTCCCAGTGCCGGACATGCCGCTCCGCGTATTCTTCTTCTTCGCCTCCTCGTTTTTCCTTCGGCCTGTTTAATGGCCGACCGAATTCTTCGCACGAAAGCGGTCCAAGCGCTTCGTTTCTCGCGATCCGCCTCTCGTGTACGTGTACGCTATCGTACCAAATTTCGCGCTCACTTGCCCCGTACCGGCGACCTTCGATTTTCAACTAACTTTTCTTTCGTCGATGCAAAATTCACGTTGTTTTTTTTTTTCGGGCAAATTTCTATGGGGAATCGCGAACCAAAGTTTCGCTTGCAAGCATACATATGTACTTGCACCGTCGGCGAATGGAATTTTGCAGAGGATTTTCCTTGCACTTTTTCCGTATCGTGACTGGAAAACTCGTGTTCGGTGGTGGGATAGGGAGAGGAAAAAACGAGAAAGCTAGGTAGCGGAGGAAAGAAATTTCGGGTTACGTAACGTTTGCTAATGGCCTGTTTGCGAAACGCGGAATTCATGCTGCCATCTGTCGACGTTGGTGATTCCGATGGTGTGCAAAAGTCTGCCTCTTGCTTACGTGACGTCCGCGAGTCCTCCTTGCATACGTCTATTTACTCGATACTTACTCATCTCTCGTTCGTTCTCTCTCTCTTTCTCCCCCTTCTCTTCTTCGTCTGAATCCTCTTCGTCACTCTCTCTCCCTCTCTCAGCCTTTACTCTGTCGTTTCGTTTGGTTTCGGGTAGCCAACGATCCGCGTTGGCAATTTACTTTCGGCCGCGTACGCGGCGCCTCCCAAGGCCAAACGAAAGTTCGTTTCTGAACCAAATCCGACGGTATTTTTTATCTGTAGTATGTACTTATCGGGGACGCCCAGGTCTAGCTGCTTGTTTTCGCCTTGTGCTATTATCGATGATGAACTTGAGGTGACCTCGAAAACTGCGCAACAGTGAGCGCGGGTGTGACAGAGACGTGAGGCGTGAAGAGAGAACGGCAGATCGGGACGAAGGGGAGGGGGAGCTAGTAACGGGTCAGAGAGGGGGGCCGTTTACACTTTCGCTCTATATAATTTGCTGTCATGGCTGGATCTTTTTTTCTTTTTTTTTGCAACACTTTCCAAAACGGCTGATACGCTTCCTTTCCTTCTCGACTGACATCGAACGGTGAATTCGACTCGTCCCGAAGAATGGC
>NW_017100229.1:1913524-1927177 GCF_001263275.1 Habropoda laboriosa | reverse complement strand
ATTGCCTTTTCTTTTCTTTTCTTTTCTTTTACGAATTTCAACGAGTTACGCAAGAAGAGAGAGAGGAGGAATTTTTATCGGAGAATTGAGAATTTGGCGAGGCTCGTTTACGCGTATCGTGACGAATCGCGATCTCTGCGAGAGGCGTGTACGATTCGAGACAAGGTGAAGGTCTACTTGGTTGCGGTGCTTAATTCATTGAGGCACTTTAGTTTCGAGCCCCGCCGCTAGTCCCCAGCAGCGTGCGAGCACGCCTCTCTCTCTCTCTCTCTCTCTCTCGTAAAGAAATTGGCCTGGTGCTGCTGGTTTCCTCCTCTCTTCGCCTCTCTCCTCTTATCGGTACACCGAGTTCGATTAACATTCCGTGCAATTCGTCGCGTTGGAAGAAAAACCTCGTTGCGTGCGGTAGAGCTACTCTTGAGGCGTGTGTGTCGCGTATTCGTCGACGAACAGAACGTTCTAAAAGCGGCGTTTGGCAAAAAATCGAAATCTCTCCGTCCCCCTCGTTCATCCTCTCCGTGACTAAATACGATCCGATATCCGCGAGGACTTATCGTTTGATCGCAGTGATTTCGCGAAACGCGCAACCGCATCGGACGGAAAGAGGGCCGCGGTCGAAGAGGGGAGGGTAGTTCTTCCTGGCGTCCTCGCAGGCCCCCCGTCTTGGTCCCCCCCACCACTGTCCACGTAACTCTTTCAAAAGTTCGTAAGACTCGCGTAACCAATCCGGAAGCTACTTAGATTTTTCTCTCCCCGCCGTTCCCTCTGGTCCTATCCTCTCTCTCTCTCTTCTTTACAGCCCCTTGGCCCTCCCTTAGTACCCGTACTACTCCCTGCCTCTCCCTCTCTCGTAGTCACGCGGTGGTAGCGAGCTATCGATCGCCGTGGCTCTCCGCGCTTAGAGTCAACATCAGTCATAATACAGCGCAACGGCATACGGGGGTTATTAAGAATAATACGCATCCTAGGTATATATCCCCTTCCCGGCACTACGGAAAAACGGGGGAAGGAGCGTGGTTCGTGGGGGGTTGCGTTGCTAGGGTAACCGGCTGGGTAAAATCCCGCAAAGAAGAAGCATCGCCGTTATGTTCCCTATGCTCTTACTCTTACTCTTGCTACTACCGTTGCTCTCTCGTTGTATCGACATCTCATCCTCGCGGACGTTATACTGGCTTTTATGAGACGATGAATGTACACTCGCCCTACCTTCCTGGCCCTCCCCTTTCAACCCTCCTACCATGCCATTTTCCCTCCTCACACTTTCTCTCTCCCTCCTCTTTACTCTTCGGCCGCCCTCTCGGTCTTCGCTACTCTCTCCTCTCGCGACTCTCTTTAACCAGAGGACGATTAACAGTATCCGTTTAAGCGAGGAAAAATTCTCCTCCTCCTTCTCCCTTCTTTTGTATCAATCTCTCTCTCTCTCTCTCTCTCTCTCCGACGCGCTAGCGAGAGGTTTTTCCGCGTGGTAAGACTGATCCACGCGAATCTCGGTTGACATCTCGCTGGACTCAGCCCCCTCCTCTTTGGTTGCAGACCGGGAGGTCGCCGAGGAGGACGGGGGTTGGCAGTCCGCTACCAACGGAGACAGTCAACAACGGCAAATCGGCGAATCGAGCCAAAGTACAGGGGCTAGTCAGTGCGAGGTGGTGCAGGCCGGCCAACAGCACCAGGACCTCCCCATTATCGATCTCTTAGACGACATTCACGATCAGATGCAGATCGTGCTCAAGTCGGAACCTCTGTCGCCCAAGATAGACGAGTTCGAGTCCTGTTTGCTCAACGAGCAGATTGATCTACAGTCGGATCGCGGCTCGACGAACAACGCGAACGGCCAACAGGCTCGCCAGAGTAACGGGAACAACAGGCAACACCAGCAGCTACGAACGTTGCCCAACGAATCCGTTCCCTTCGCTGATTTGCGCTGGCTAACGCAGAACGGGAACCTCCAGTCGACCTCGAAGATTCGCGAGCAAGAGCTCAAGTACACGAATCGCTCGATCAGCGGCACGTACTGCAGCTTCTGTCAGAAGACATTCTCCCGCGCGTGGTCCCTTCAGAGGCACCTGGCGGACACGCACTTCTACGTACCGCAGTCGCTCTCCTGCGACCAGTGCGGCAGGAGTTACAAGTCCAGGAACAGCCTGGTCAGTCACAAGAGCCAGTACCACGCGAGGAAAGAACGGAAGGAGCACGAGGAACAGTGCGAGGTCACGTATTGACCGACGCCCATGGTTTAGTGACCGAAATTCGCGTCGAGGTTCCGTCTTGCCCTGCGCCACATCCGTTTACCAGGGGGACACCTACCCGAGAGGATACCGCGATTATCATTTCCCGGCATGAGAAGGCGCCAACCAAACCCCCTTATTAGACGTCTTTAGCTAATTTCTCTGTATATACATATATATATAGCCCTTACCAACCAACAAAACACGAGCTTTTTCTTAGCATATTTTTCATTTCGTTTTGCATCCGCGAGAAACGGTTGCGTTACCGAGATATACAAGCCTAGTCTCTCCTGATCGAGCTGTAGAACGTATTACCTCGAAATCGAAGCCAAAGAGAGCGTTTTACCTCCCCCGCCCCTGTTAGTTGTCGATGAACGTTGTTGCTTCACGAAGGAATAAGTTCCGCCATCTGGACTAGTCCTGTGCCAAGTTCATGGCTCGAGTGTCTTTCCGCGCGAAAATCGATACGGTTCTCTCCTCCGGTACGTCTGTGCTCTTCCTCATCCACCCCAGCTACGAGGGGTAGTTCACCCCGCGTTACGGAAGATAAAGTCAACTCTGTAGTTGCGTTTTCCCGTCGATCAGCACCGCCTGCTATGTATCGTTGTATACCCATCGATAGAATCGATTCGGGTCGTGGTGTTTCTGCTTCCTCTCGATCCAGCCGGAGCCGATTTGAATTTTTGCCGGCAGAGTATTGGAACGCGAAACGCGAGCTGCGTTTAGTATCGCGCGAGAAAGCGCCGTTACCAAGGACGAATCTATTTATCGGTCGATTGGACTATAACCCATCTATCTGGTGGACCTTTGAAAACAATTTTTCGGTTCCGATACGGTTCAGAGACTCGTTTCTTCGTATCGTTTCTCGTATCGTTCCGTCCGCCTGCTCTTTCCCCTCGCGTCGCTCTTTCTCTCTATGCCTTTCTCATGCTTGGAACGCGATCGCGGCAGCGTCCGTATTTCTATACGTTTCCGTCAAACTAAGTGAGATTTAGCTACCTGGTGCACGAACAACTAATCACTAACCGTAGTTTTACGCTAAGTCGGATTAAGGTGAAACGTAATTGTTGCTAGAAAATAGCGTGAATGTCGTTAGAGATGAATTGTGAAAATAAAGAAGGATTCGATGGAATATGAAACAAACTTGTTATCTCTGACAAATAACCAACCCGCGGTTGCAACGCGGTCTCGATAGAGGAACCTCGATCCCTCACGATTAGGCGTGTACTACCACTCGAGATCGTTCGCAAAATTATATCGTGTAAACAAAAAAGGCCAAACCGACCGATACTTCGCTCCACACACGTATTACCTACAAGATCTACTCTGCTCTGTCTTGCTGTAAATAATACGCATCGACATGGATACATCTCTGGTGCTCTGAAAACACTAACGTCATCGCTCACGATCGTTCACTGGAATCTTGGAATTGCTTGCACTCTACTATCGTAATACGCTAAAAAGTCAAGTCGCATAAAAAAAAAAAAAAAAAAGAGCACAACGATGCGAATCGTGAATAAAGACAAGGGTACGGCACACGCTGCTGCCTTCCGATCTGGAAAAAGAGCCTTCTGCGACGACAGTGTCGTGGCTGTTGTCATCTCCTATCGTGACGTGATTAACATTGCTGCTATAGATCTTTCCACAGTTCCACCGTGACACGATATTACGGTAACTTCATCGAGAAAAGGATCTTTGAACTCTAGTCGAACCGTTGAAAGTTTTCGAGACGAGAACGGTGAGACGGCTGCTTCGAGGAGTTTGCGCCGGAAGGCACGCGTCGCAGCAAAAGCGGAAAAAAAAAATATATATATATATATAAAGAGACACGGTGACAGTGAGACACGGCTCGCAGAAGGTATTTTCCTCGGAAAGCACGGGGGACGCCGTACCGATATATGTAAATGTGTAACAAAAACAATAAATAATAAGGATGAAAAGTAGAATGGACGTACGACGAAGATGCTCTCTCTGTGTGTGTGTGTGTGGTAGCACCTGCAAGCGTAATTACGTGGTTCCAAAGTAACGCAAACAATAAAGCAAACATAAAACAAACAAAAAAAGACAGTTTTGAGCACGGCTTGGTCGGGTGACGGTGCAACGTGCGCGACTAATCAATGAATGGGCGCACGAATTCTCTCTCTTTCTCTCTCTCTCTCTCTCGGCTCGGCAAAAACAGTAAATAAAAAAAATACATATATACATATAAAAAAAAAAAAAAAAATAAAAGGTGGTAGATGGTGGAGTGAGAACACGAATGAGGATCGCGGGATACGCGATACACACGGTGTGACTAGAGAGAGGAGAGCTCTAGAGCGTTAAACGTATGTCCGATCGCATACGTCCTGAACGACCTGACGTTCAACGCACACACAAAAAACCAAAAGTAACCCCTGTGTCTGGTTCTGCCGCCAGGTCAGTTGGCTGGCAGCGGCGCGTCCGATGAGTTTCGATGCGAGCCTTGCAACAAAATCCTGACCTCCCTAACGCGGTTGAGGCGGCACATACAGAACGTGCACACCAAGCCCAGCAAGGAACCGATCTGTACCATCTGCAAGCGGGTATACTCGAGCCTGAACAGCCTGCGGAACCACAAGAGCATCTATCATCGGCAACACAGCAAGCAGGAGCAGCAACGGAAGGAGATGGAACAGGTGCGCGAACGGGAGAGGGAACAGATGCGCGAACGGGCGAGAGAGCAGAGAGAACACACGGACAGAGTAAATTCTCAACAGGAGCAACAACAGCAACCTCAGCAACAACAGCATCAGGATCAACAGCAGCACCAGCAGCACCAGCAGCAGTCACGATTGGGATAAAATCGTTTTAGGCGAAGATCGATCGGTCGTGTTCGGGAGAGATACGAGGATTCGACGAAATTTCCCAAACGAAATTTCTTCATCCTTGAACTCTCATAGAGATCGAGAACGGTATATTTGCGAACGAGAAAACGAAACGAGGAGGAATACACGTCGTAGACGAATCGTGAAAGAATCTCCTTTTTAACACACCACTGGTCGGACTTCTATGAATCGGTTTCCACACGTCCTCTTTCTTTCACTTGCGAGATACTTACGTCGTCGTACGGATTATAGGCTGCCGGTTTTTCGCATACGTTCTCCAACGTGTTACCGCGGGGATCGTCGCATTTATCCCTCCACGAAGCTGGACTCTTCCTGGTTAACTTCCCACCCCCCCCGGGGAGGAATGATAATATGCCCATCTTTGAATTCGGATTGATCGAGAATGAACATGTGATAGTAGGCGATACTGTTATTAATTATTATTATAGTTTTTCATGTTTCCGTTCGAGCGGAGTTAAGATATTAAGAAAAAAAGAAAAAAAAACACGAAAAAAAAAATGGTGGAAAAAGAAAACATTGAAAAAAGAAAGAAAGAAGGAAAAAACGACGTGCTCGGAAAGTTTAATTTTTCTACTAAGGTTACAAAGAGAGAGAGATATTATATATACACATATATTATATGTTGCGTTGAGTGTAAATAGGTAGGAATTTCGGAATGTCAGGACTTGCATTCGCGACTGGAAGCTCTCCTTGCTTAGAACGACCATTATTTTATTTAACCGTTTCGCTCTCGTGAGAAAAGTAAAGGACAAGAGAAAATGGTAAAGGAATAAAGGCAACGTTCCCTGTTATTTTTGTATCACTCGTTTCACGAAGGGTGGTTATCGAGGGGTAGTCGCGCGGGTACCGCTTGGCACGGTGTGTTTTACGTGGAAAAAGTCGCAGTACAAAACATGAGAAATAAACTATATCATAACGTACCTAAGTTAATCGTCGCTCTTCGTTTGCTTCCTACGTGTAGAACGTCGGCGAGGTATACTACAGACGCGCGATTTAGATTCCCGCTTTCCCGTCTTTTTACCTTCCTTTATTTCCCGTCCAACGCTCGAACAACGCGAGAAGAAACTCTGGGACCGGAGAACAGCAACGAACGACCTTGCTTCGTTATGCTCCGTTCACACACGTCGTTCTTACCTGTCCTTCTTCTCGCAAACCAGAGAGCGGCGAAACGCGCGTAGCGTAGGTACCTTGAGGTGCGCAGCCAAAGAAAAGAAAAAAAAAAAAGAAAACACGAAAAAAGAATTACTTAATACCGTTGATTCTTTGCGGGAAATGGTGCAATTGTATACCGAAACGTTCGTTTCCTTCCTTCTCCAGCGGGGGACGCCGTTGAATTTTCGGAAATGGTAGATACGATGCCGGAAATAACGAGGACGATATTGCGTGCCGAGCATCGTATGCAACCGCGCGTAATCGGCCACGGAGAACAATTTCGTCGAGACAATCAACGTCGATTGCTAAATTAGCGGTTACATTCGGCTCGACCGATTTCGATTGGCTCAACGGCGGCATCATTCGCGCTACAGTTTAGCATTAATTCTAATTTATTCCATGTTCGAGACGCGTTTCATCGACTGCTCGTTGGCTCGCAACATTTTTCTTCTTTTTTTTTCGCGGTGCGCGTTTCGTTTATCTTTTTATAAGTTACGTCTTCTTGTTTTTTATTTTTTTTTTAAATTTTTGTACTCTTTCATTTCGACGATCACATGTTGTGCTTGTCGTCGGCATACTTCTAACTATGGTTACCTTTTGCGATTGCGATATCGTGGCGAGAAATTGTGATAGCTGTATCGTCGCGGTTCTTTTCTCCTTTCGTCCTCGTCTCTCGAGGAGAGGAATCGAGGCACACGCGCGAAAATAATATCTGCATCGAGAGCGGCAGAATGTTCTTGACGATGAGAGAGCGTCGCCTATACGCAGAATGTACATAAAAAATCTGTTCGACCGAAAATAGACGGTGTTAGAGCGCGCGTGCGTACGTACTTTGTGTAAATAAGAAAGTCTCTTTTATATATGAATTTATCGATACGAACGTAATGACATAAGTATATAGAGAAGAAGTTTATAAATACGTACACACACGCACATACATATTACGATGTTATATACACACTCTGTTCTCCGTTTTTTTTTTTTTTTTTAATTTTTTCTTCTTATCTCTAATATATCGTCGTTTCTTCTTCTTCTTACGTTCTTTTTTTTTATTTTATTTTTAATTATTACATTATTTTTTTCTTATCGGGGTTTCGGGGGATAGCGTACGTCAAATAGTACTCATGCACGTATACGCTTATCGTATCCTTGTTTTCTCGTTTCGTTACTATTCTTTATCAGATTATCAGAACGAAGCTAATATCGATAATCGATGGTTATCTTTATTACTGTTGCAATTATAATGATTATTATTATTATTGTATTGATATTATTCCAACGATTTATCGCTGATTATTTATACATACATACATATATATATATATATGTCGACGATATATATACATATATATATACCTATCTATATACATCTGAATAAAATGTTTCTTTTGTACGCTGAGAGAGAGCCAGCCACTCTGCTTTATTTTTCACTAAGAGTAACTCGGAGAAAGGTGCACGCGCGGGTAACGTTGCGGTGCCGCGTTGCGTTAACCTTCGACGTTAACAGTATTATGCAATAGTCGTACACGTTTTTTTGCATTTTCTCTTCTTTTTCCCCGGTTGTGCGTTCGACCGCGTTACACCTCGTTGCTCTGCGTGCGCTTCCGGCCGACCCACATACACGCGCGCATAACCCCGGTCGGTATACACTTATAACGCAACGTAAGCCCCAGACCCCGTGACACGTATATTCGCCCGAGGTGCCTCCTATGTCCGTTCCCCGAGTCAATGGGTACGCGTTTCACGCTCCAAGGCACCGAGGGTCAGACCGTCTCGTGAATACGCCGTTATGCGCCACCTCTGAGGACGCTAAGCGTCGTCTCTCTTTCTTCTCTCTATCCTTTCCCCCCTTTCCTCGTGGAAAAACGGAAGTTCTTTCGCGACCTCGTATTACGCGCCATGAACGAGCTTTCGTTGTTCCTCGTGTGTTCGTCGTTCCGTTCGCTTTCTCCGCGCGGCAACGAAACACGAAACCTCTCCGTTGCATTCCTCGATATACTCGTATGTGTCCGTTGTAAATGAACGCGTTTCGTAGCTGGTACTTAACTATGCTCGATTGTCTCGCGGCCTCTATAGCCATTGAAAGCGTACAGGAAAGGAATGTTACGAGCGGGAATGAAAAATCACTTCGTAGAATGCAGCGGAGACCTCGTGTACTCAGTCACGGCTCAGGGCCGCGCTGGAACGTGCACGCGCATCGATATAACGAAAGATTCGCCGAGAGAATCCTCACTTCCGGTGCAGACGATCCTCGATCGTCGCGTTTACCTTAACCGGTCAATGACAAACCAGAGCCCCGAGCCACCTTTCTCTCTGCGATCGGTTGCGCGATTTTCAGATCGCCAACAAGAGAAAAAGGGAAAAAGAATAATCGAGCGGCCGCAATTGAAAGGAAAGAAAGAAAAAAAAAAAAGAAAAGAATTAAGGAAAAGGTTCTCGTGGCCGGGGGTTGAACGACCCCGAGAACAGCTGCCACCACGGGCAATCGGCGGCCCCACGACGCATCTGTATCTCCTCCTTATCATGTATCCAACCATTCGCCACCCTTTAAGTAGCCCGAACCACGGCGTTAATCGCTTTACCTTTTCCTTTCTCACCTTTCTCCCCGACCCTATTTAAGAGTCAATGAATTCCGCATTTAGCCCTGTCACGCACACACTACCACGCCCTAATATTCATTCATATCAAAAAAAAAATCCCCGGCCCTGCGCATTTGAAGAATACCATCAGCGTACACTAATCTTGTCCAGTGATATTAATGGCAGTCGTATCTTTGTTCTTGTTTGTTCCCGGTCCCGCTCGCTCGGCTATACGTTCGGCTCTGGTTCGTCATTGTTCTGTGTGTACCTACCCGCTACCTTCACGAACACGGATTTGCGCTGGGGGTCCATCCACACACGTGGCTCTCCGTGTGCCTCCTCCTACGCCACAAATATTGGTTCGTAACGGAAAAATATCTTTTCTTTTTAATTGGGTGTCGATATAATTATAACGGACATTGGTGCTTGGTCTCTCTCTCTCTCTCTTTCTCTTTCTCTCTGTCTCTGTATCTCTCTTTAAATTCTTCGTAACTCTTCATTACTACTACTACTACTACTATTTTATTCGTTCATTCTTTTCTCAACCTTCCTTTTCTCTGCATCAAACGAAATATTCTCTCTCATTTGATTAACATTTCTGCTTTCTTTTCGCACTCTCTCTCTCTCTTTCTCTGTCTCTGTATAAATCTAATCTTTAATCGCCAATTTGTCTAACCTTGCTGTATTCATATCGTTTCCCTCAATTCTGTGTCGCGAATTGAAATGAAAAAAAAAAAAAACAAATGGTGGCTGGATAGCAGGTCCACCGTCAGCGATTCTCGCGATGAGATTGTCCCACCCGGTACACGGCAGCCTGCTACCCCCGGGTGTCTGCTATACCTGCGACGTTTGCGGTAAACTCCTTTCCACGAAGCTCACCCTCAAACGGCACAAAGAGCAGCAGCACTTTCAGCCCCTGAACAAGGCGGTCTGCGCGCTCTGCCACAAGGTGTTCAGGACGCTCAACAGTCTGAACAATCACAAGAGCATCTACCATCGTAGGCAGAAATAGAGCCGGTTATCGTCGCGTTATGCTCGCATCGTACCGAGGAACACTGTAACACGAGCTTAAGTAGGAAGAGAGAGAGGGAGGGAGAGAGAGGAGAGAATGAGAGAGAGAGAGAGAGAGAGGGAGCAAAAGTGCGAAGAGAGGTAAAAGAAGGTGCCAATGGACGACGAGCTCCAAAGGACGGGAACGATCGACTTGTCGACAGCATGGCCGCTCGAGGGATCGCGCGCTGTTCACTCTCATTTTCTCTTTCCATTTTTTCCGTCTGTTCGTTGTATCGTGTCCCTTTTTTCGTCGTTCGGGTAGCCACGCGGAACATATGGAATTGTTGTTATCGAATGTTAGTTATTAATGAGTTATCGTGACTCTAGAAACGGTTCACGGCACGTTGGTTCGTTGGTTCGGCGATTACTGTCTGTTAAACGTTCGCGATACATGGGACCAGTTGCAGTAACGAGATCTCGCGTTGATAGTTTTTAAATCGGTCGTGGTGGGAAACGATGTTTTCGAGGGTGGCCGAAACTATACATATGTATAATGCGCGTAAGTAGAGTATAACTTCGCGCGTGCATGCTGTTCACGACGAGAAAATGATTCCTCGTCGACATGGAGCTGAGAAGGAGAGAGAGAGAGAGAGAGAGAGAGAGAAAATATACCGAGAATCAAGGAGAGAGGACTGCTGGCAGAGTAAGAAAATCAGTGCTTCCAGACGAACATGATGAACGTGGCGACTTATTATTCTAACATGGAATGCCAGTTGAGTGTCGCACGCGGCCGCGCGCACTCGCTACGATATTCTGTATGCAGAATTCGGCGAGACGAGATTTTGTAACGATTGGCGAACACACACACATACACACGCATACAGTGCAACGTCGTACAAAACCTCGGGCTTCTGGCCTCGGTCTTTAGCCGGACTAACGTTATCAATTGTTAGGACTAAGCGATTTACGAAATGAGATTATCCAGAATCGTAATTACGCGAGACGATTCTTGTCATTTATAAAATGGCCCTCGAGCACAATTTTCCATCTATACAATATACATATAGTCGCGGAAGTCTGTGGGGAAACCGACCTTCCGGACGTGTCCCGTCCGCAGTCGAGGCCTGCTCGTTGTTTCAGCGTTACGAACGTTCGCCCGCATCCATTCGAATCACCCTCAATGTACGCCTCGAATTCGTAACACCTTATAAAGAGGAGGGGCTACCGAAGCGATTTTTACGGCATTTCTATTACGCGAGAATCTTACACGGGGAATTGGAGAACGACGGTAAATCGCGTTCTATAGTGCGTAGTAGGGGGGAGGGGGGGAAAGAAATTAGGGTAAATATCGCGCATAGTTATTTTCGTCTACTTTTATACCGCGTGATTCTCCGGATCTTTCTACGGTGCTTGCGCGAAAAAAAAAACTTGGAAATCGCTCGAAAATCTGTGGGGAAGAAAGAGAACGTGGCGCCTGGTTTCAGGGATTAGAAGGAAGTTCAGACGTGCGTTGACGGTGATGAGAAATACGCGAGGACTTTTTCACGTGCGATCGTCGGCTCGTCGATTGAACGCGAATCATCGAGATTAATATCATCCCCGTGACCCGTTCGATTTTCACACGGGGTGTGATCCTCGCAGTTAGTGCAACGTCCTTTCGCATGACTCGCCTTCGAGACGCGCCTAGACGAGACCCCTGTATATCGATACACGGCTTAAATCGCAGGCTATACAAGTAGTTAGATTTACGTATCGCAACCGAAAGGAATGGGAGAGAGAGAGAGAGAGAAAGAGAGGGAGAGAGAGAAAGAAAGAAAGGAAAAAAAATACTTCCAGGTGTCAGAGACACCATCGTCCAACTAACTTTTAGGCGGAAACGTCCGAAAAAACGTTTCGACAAGACTGTAAACGAAATATTGATTAACACTGAAGACTCGAGAATTTTTAATTGTTTCGATGTTGAGGGGGGGGGGGGGGGGGCTGCAAAGGGAAGGAACAATTACTGGGGGTTGGGACGGGAGGGATCGGGGGAGGGAAATTACGCGCGAATGAAATACAAGGGGGGAAACCTCCGTCGCGGATCGATGACGATCGCATGGTAACACGGTTGTAAAAAGTAAATAAAAAGTAACAAAATTGTTAGAGTCAGGGTACCCGTGGTGGAGGTGGAACTGACGGTGTCCGTTCTCGCTATAAGTTCATTTGGCACGAGTGCGCCTCACATTTGGAAGAACTATGCAATTTTTTCATGCTGCATTTGACTGTTTTTATCTTCTTGCATACTATATTTCACTTCAAGAAAGTATATTTATACATAAGCACACACACAAACATATATATATATATATGTTGTATATATGCAATATATATGCAATATATATATACATACACACACACATATATATATATATATATATTTTTTTTCTTTTTCTACTTTTCCTACCGCTACTTTTGTTCCATTTCGTCTTCTTCTTCTTCTTCGTGAAATCGCGGTCACTCGATATCACCGTCGTTCTCGAAAGTCTGACTTTTTACACAATACTCAAAGGAGGAACAGGAGGAGGATGAGGAGGAGGAGGGGGAAAGCAGGAAAGGAAGGCGTGTTTCACCCTCGCGGCCTTGGAACGTTGATTTGCATACTTCATTCTTTGCCACCTCTCCGCCAGCTTGCCTCTACGTCGTCTACTTTCTTATACTTACATCTTCGAATTTTCTTTTCCTTTTTTTTTTCCACGCGGTCATCGCGCGCGTACGATTAAGGACGAGAGAGGGTGGGGTTGGGGGAGGAGATGGGGGTGCCGCGATGACGACATCGTTTCATGGGAAACGTTCTTCAAGATGCGGCAGAGATACCGCGTCGCGAATTTAAACACCTTCGGTTTTCATAGCCAGTTCAAAACGGGAGAAGGGACGAGAGAGAAAGAGAGAGAGAGAGAGAGAGGGAGAGAAAGAGTGAGAGAGAGAGAGAGAGAGAGAAAAAGAGGAAACACGGTCCACTAACACTGACAGGTTACTTATATACTAAACGATAATAGCCATATTATACATATAACCGACTACATAGCATATACCTATATTTTAGTAGAACTTTGATAAGCCGTCTCGCGAGGACTTCCTGATTGCCGCGAGATCCTTGGACACTCTCTGTCGATATTTCTTTCATGCCCTCGTTATTTTTTCCACTTTTCTTCATTCCATGATAATTTGCTGATTCTTGGTACACACAGTGGAGAATAAAACGTATGATTAGAGAGCGAATGGTTGATTTCTTCGACACGAAAAAAGATATGAAAGAAAAGAAAAAAAGAAAAAGACGTACATGCCTAGTACGTGGCCCCCAGGAGAAAGGATCGAATGCGGTTCAGGAAGGACTCGAGGGTCCCCGAACGATAAACATATAGACAGACTAGGTCCCGTCGTGCGTCGACATTTGTAGAAGATCGATCGCAAAATAATTCGCAGAGCACACATAGACACATACGATATATTTTACAACGTACCAATCACTGTGCATCATTGTACAAAAAACGATGAACTCTCAGCCAGACATACGAACACGTATACACGCACATACATACGTACAGACCGACACAGAGACAGCTCCCGATATGATATAATTTATCGATGAACATGGAATACAAACTCGAAGAATGAACACGAAGACACTTGTACATCGTTAGATAGGCTATGATAATTTAAATTAGGTTATATTCCGTTAAGTGGTCCGCGTCGCTCGTATTTTCGAAGTGGTACACATGTGATTCCCGTTTCCGTGACCGAGATTCGAACGGATGAAAGGAAGACAAAGGGAGAAGGAGAGAGAGAGAGAGAGAGAGAGAG
>NW_017100229.1:1905305-1913385 GCF_001263275.1 Habropoda laboriosa | reverse complement strand
TTGTTCGGTTGGATAAAGAGGAAATGAGGAAGAACGAAGCTTTAAATTACGAGAGTTAACGAAACACAGTTTTATAGTAGTCAGAACTGGAGAAAGAACTGATATTGATAATATTTAAACTAGTAGATTTATTCGAAGGAAAATTGATTTGTGACTACTGTAAAAAACAAAAAAAAAAAAAAGAAATGAAAAGAAATGGCCAAATATTAATTGCGGAATATATATTTCGCCCTCCGATCCGCGGTCGGCGCTATATTATGAGAATAATAAATTATTAATGAAATTAATATAAATTGAATGAATATTTAACTGCAAATTATATATTAGTAGAGATTTATTTGAGTATCTTCTCTGTTTTTTTTTTTTTTCTCTCTTTTATTATTATTTTAATACTTTCTTTTTCTTTTCATATCGTGTTCGTTTAATTTCGCTCTGCGTTAATGCGTTACGAAATTGCGAGAAGACCGCGCGCAATTGCGGTTCTAAATAATTTATAATTTATACACCGACGGCTGGTGAAGTATAGACAGGACCGTTGGGAATAAATACACACGCCGTTCTCGGTGGTGTTCGCGCTCTGTAGTTGGCCTTGCGGGAACGCACGCAAAGACAAGGAGCGAGACGGTGCTTCCTTACTAATTTTACGATTGGCCAGTGCAAAATAAAAAAAAAAAAAAAATCGTTCGAAGCCTATTTCGAACTTCGAAAGACTGAATTGTTGAATTTGAATAGTGTCGCGGTTGCCAGGCAGTGTCCGTTTCAACCCTCTTTCTCAACAGGGAGGGATGGAATAGAACGGTGGAATTTTACGAGGACGAAACGTAGCAAAAAAAAAAAAAAAAAAAAAAAAAAAAAAAAGAAAAAAAAAAAAAAAAAAAAAAAAAAGAAAAAGAATAAACGAATGTATAAGGAGCAGGAGACAAACTCGAGAAGCGTACCTGATTGCAATCGTCGTGATTAACCATCCGCTGCTGTCAACTGCGACACGATTTGGCGTCAGACTGAATTGGACTGATTTATCTTTCTTTTTTTTTTCCTTTTTGTTTTTTTTTTTTCCTCTTTTTAATCGATCTAATTAGTCGACTAATTACATTGGACTGATCTTAAATATTTCTTGACTGATGTTACCAAACAAATGTTTAATTAAAAGTATCTAATTTCTAAGTTAAACACGGTTAGAGGGAAAGCATGAACGCGATCAAATTGGCAGGGCACCGCAGCAGTTCGAATCAACTGAGAAAGAATGTATGGAAAACAAAAAAAAGAGGAGCAGTAGGTACACGTTAACAAGATCAGCGCGACGCGTTATTTAATTCTATCTCGTTTCAACATTCGTTCGTTCGTTGATGCAAATACACGCGAGGCGCACCGTTTATTAATCGCCTTGTTTTTTCTTTTTTTTTTTATATCTGACAATATCCACACTTCCTTCATTCGCTTCTCGTTTTGTCTTTTTTTTTTCTTTTTTTTTTTCTTCTCTTACACGTTAGGCTTTTAGCGCACAGACACACGCTACTACTACTACTACTGTTTAATTAATGGTCATGGGTAATAGGCACTCACATCTATATACATAGTTACATATACGTGCACATACGTACACACACACACACACAGCCAGACAGATCTAGGTTTTTCTGTACGTTTTTCATAATGGTTTTTTTTTTTTGTTTCTTTTCTCGTCCGTTTCACGTAATATCATTAATCCGTAGATTTATGCAATAGCGACGATAGGATCTTTACATGGTTCTCCTTATTTTTGTCCCACTGAGTTTCTTTCTTCTTAACGCAAGCAGCTATTATACAAGCACAAAACCGGAAAGCGAGCAGCAGTTTCGTACAACAGCTTCCTTACATAATAAAGTAAGCCGTAATTCCGTTCAATTACCCTACGATAGAGTTTTTAAAATAGCGATCAATCACGGATACTGAGCAGACATTACATATATATAATACCATCGACGATTATCATTACCTGTGCGAGAACGATACACATCGCGATACCGTTAAATAGAATTATTTTGTAATCCCGAGTTATATATATATATATACACAGAGAGAAAGAGAGAGAGAGAGAGAGAACGAGAGAGGGAGAGAAAGGGAGAGAGAGAGAGTGAGGGAAAGGGAGAGAGAAAGGGAGAGAGAGAGAGGGAGAGAAAGGGAGGGAGAGAGAGAGAGAGCGAAAAAAAGAAAAAAAAATTAAAGCAGCAAAGCACTGAGAAAAACGAGCTTATTCGAAAATTCGTCAGATATGTAAAATTGTATTGAGAAATAAAACAAGAAAACCGGTGCCATCGGCTCGAAAAAAAACATCTCGAAGAACATCCGCGGTATTGTGGATTATAAAAAAGAAAAAAAGAAAAAAAGGCTGAATTCTTTCCGGTAACGACTCCGTTTTCGGGTACAAATCGTTTTCTTCTTAAGCGAAATATAATGTCGAGCGTTACCGTGCTTACTTATTATTTGTTATAATGCATCTTAATATATTTTCACCTTTTTTTATATAATAATGAAATGTACTATTTGGTTTAATAATTCGCTTGTATCTCTTTTTTTTTTTTCTCTTCATTTTTAGTCACCTATCACATCCTCGATAGAAAAAAAGAAACGATATGATTACAGGCGTTTCCATACCTTAACACAGGTACCATGTTCGTTTATCATCTCCATCGTCCGTTAATACCTCGAACCTGAACCTATTAAACGGTACCGTGAACCACACACGGTTCTGTCACGCATCTTTCTTTCAGCTCGAAGGTAAGTTTCACGTCGATACGACACAAGCGTGTCGTCGTCGTCGTCGTCGTCGTCGTCATCTTCGTCACCGTCGCCGTCGTCGTCGTCGTCGTCGATGATCATTCTCGATGTAGATCGCGACACGGATACACACACGTTCATGCTTTTCGTCGATCCTCTTGTCTGTCTCACGTCGGAAAATCGAAGACGACGCGTGGTCGTGCATTGTGGAGACCGAAGTAAGAACGATTCTTCAGCAGCGGAAAGGGTTGTGTCGAAAGGAGGAGAAGAAAAAAGAAAATCTGTCTTGGTTTTTCCGCAGGACTCTGACTGCTAGATTAATCGCAAAGGAGTTACGAGGCGACACGCATTCTCGATTTATTTCGAGAAAACGAGATCGAATCGTGAGAGAAACGAGGGCCATGAAAAAAAAAAAAAGATAACAAGTGAACGATTATAAGCCGCCACGCCGTTCGCCAGGCTCACCACGCATATATTATTACGTTTACTTCGAATTGCATGCTTTAAGTGTCACCCAGAATGCTCAGTGTTTCCCTCTCGTCGTTTCCTTTATTTCTCTTCTCATAACTTTTTTTCCAAATTGTTTTCTTTTTTTTTTTTTTCACTTTTTTTTCTTCTTTCAACATCCCCCACGTTTGTCAGGCTTCATGCTATATATTACAAGTATACGCGTGACGCCTAATGAAGCATACGTTTTTTACGTGCATACATGCATTATGTGTCTTAGAACGAGTGGAAAGTGTTTGTATACACATACGTATTCTTGTACGCTGGATCGGACAGAAAAGGAGTACGCAATTTTTGTACAACCCGTTTATCCTCCGTCCTACCTACCTCCTCCCCGCTCCGCATTATTCCCTTCTCCTTGTGTATACGAGCCGTGTACACGTACACACGAGTATACGTTTCACGATCTCTTCCATCGAAATCCTCCAGGCCGACCTCATCAGCGAGGCTGTGTTCACAATTTCTTTTGCCTGAAGTTTAACGAGACGCAACGTTGAGAAATTGGATAAAAAGCTTTTTCCAGCCAAACGCATTGAACGGAAGGGGTTGGCCTCGCCTCCATTCGCTGGTTCGATGGCTAAAGGGCGAAGGAGAGGAAACGAGAGAAAAGAAAAGAGAAAAAAAACGGAGGAAAAGAAAGGAAAAAAGAAGGGCAGATACCAGTATTATATAGCCGTACCACACACGCTTAGCGTAAGTTGCATCGTGCGCGCGCGCAAGAGGCTTCATCAGCGGCACCGCGTCTGACCGGATCTTTTTTAATTAACGAGCACACGGCCATTACAAATGAACCGCGACCGCCTTCTTATATTGACGCTTAATTCGTTTCCGTGTTCGCCGCCGTGTACATTACATAGAGATACATACATATGTATACAGCCTTGTCCCCTACCTTTCTTCTTTTTCTCTATCCAAATCTACTCTTCGCTCGCTCGCTCGCTCGCTCGTTCGTTCGCTTGCTCGTCGTTTCGTTCAATTTCTATCTCCTTATCTGAATTGCATACGGAGTAAATACGTATAGAAAATGGCTGCAGACACACGGAGTCATTCTACTTGTTTCTCTGTGTGCACGCGTGCGCGGTTGCGCGAATACGTACGTCTTAACCCTCGTTGAAGGGCTTCGGTTTCTGTGGGTTGTGCTCGTCAACGGAACCGAAGAAAAAACTGCCATTGAAAGTTCTTACTTCGCTCCCCCGAAAGGCGACCAGGCATTTTGAAACGTCGTCGGAAGAGTTTCCACATCCCCCACGGACCTCTGTTCACTCCATTATTTTATGTCCCTCGGCAAGGTACGGTCTCGAGCACGCTCCGCCATATCGAATGTGCCCTGCCGGCTCGTTTCTACTATTTTCTCTCCTCCTTACGCTCTGTGTTCTCTTTTTTTTTTTCTTCTTGTCTCCTTTCGAATCTTAGCTCCCGCTTAATCTCGCGACGTTTTAAAAGGGAACGCGTACGAAGGGGTGGGGTGTGGTCACGAGAGACGACCGTGGAAAACGCGGAGGAGTGCTTCGCGATCGCCGGGTGCAAACGTCGTCGATGGGATTGTTGAATAAGTTTCTTCTCCGCTCGGTTCACGGGCACGTAAGGAGTTTCACGGAGAAAGAAAAAAGGGAGAGGAGTCTAAGCGAACGAAACATTGAATCCTGGCTGTCTCGGTCGCTGTGCAGCTAGAATTTCTCTCGGTGAATAATTTGAAAGGGCGCGACAATATAACGGGGGCCGTGTGAAAAGACTCGGTCGAAGAAAGGACTCGAAGAAACGTTCTTCCGGGATTTATCGTGCTTTCAGTGTAACGATCGAGTTCTCGCTCTTCACGATCACCCATCCTTCGAGAGACGAGACGAATCCACCACCGCCTAATGCGCGTACAACGTCCAACCATTCCCTCGTCGTTTCCTTTTCACATATTCGCACATTCGAACCTATCGCGTCGGTTCTTTCTTTTTCTTTTTTCTTAGGACAATACGAGCACGAGCAATAGCAAACGAGAGTGGGAGGGAGAGAGAGAGAGAGCGAGAGAGAGAGAGAGAGATTGTGAAATTGGGAAAAGAGAGGGATGAGGTGCGATAAAATCAAAAAAAAAAAAAAATGCTGGAGAGCAAAAGGAAAAGGATAGTAGGAGGAGGAGAATCGCGAAGAGAACAGAGAGAAAGAGTTAATCGCTTGCGTCACACCCTTTGATATGGGATAGGGTATAAGTGTGGGGGTTGCAGCTGCATGAGGTGCATTGTTGTGTTTCAGTGCTCACCTCTATGACGGGGCTGACCTTGAACTCTCTGAACACCCAGTCAGCGAAGAAGCTGTTCACCTGCCAGCTGTGCGGCAAGGTGCTATGCAGCAAAGCATCCCTGAAACGCCACGTTGCCGACAAGCACGCCGAGCGACAGGAGGAGTACAGAT
This sequence comes from Habropoda laboriosa, assembly GCF_001263275.1. NCBI lineage: Eukaryota > Metazoa > Arthropoda > Insecta > Hymenoptera > Apidae > Habropoda > Habropoda laboriosa. The sequence continues at coordinate 1,907,721 of NW_017100229.1, read as the reverse complement.
GCGTCATCTGCGAGCGGGTTTACTGCTCGCGTAACTCCCTGATGACCCACATATATACCTATCATAAGAGCAGACCCGGCGACATTGACATTAAGTTCTTTTGAAGGTTTAGATAAGGTAGGGACACGTACCTCTCATACACCGAAAAAAAAAAAAAAAAGAATCACCTCTCGCGAAAATCATTTTCTCGACTAATTAATCGATATCCCTCTATATCTTCCCCCATCGTCATTTCCCGCGTGTTCCGGACCTCCTCTTTCATTTAACCTCTACTCGTCGTCGTTGGAACGCCTCACAATCGCATAATCGTTGGTCAGCCATACGACCTCGGCTCTGCGTACAGTTTGCTCCCTCTTCCTCTTTCCGGTACTCTGTGTGCCCCCTCTCCACCTCGCTGGAAATGCATGCCACAGAAACCGGTCTGAAATCCCACGTGGACCGACCCTTACTCTTCATCTGCTTCTTCGTCTTCTGCTTCCACTTCTCTCTACCTCTTCTTCTTCTTCTTGCGGTTCGAAGCTTTCGGTCACAGAGCATCGCTCCGCGTTCCTCCTCCGTTCTGATCGTCCTGCAGAACTGCTTTTCTTTTCCTCCTCCTCCTCCTCCTCCTCCGCCTTCCCCTGTCGTCCTTCGTTCTCTTCGGTACCGTACGGTCGCCGATCGAATTCTTCCGGTATTCGCAGCTCCGTTATACCCCCTGTGTCGGTGACTCGGGATCGATGCGTCGTCCTTCACCGTCCAGCCAAGCTGGACAAGACACAAGAACCGATTGTCGATCGAACATCAGAGGAGAGATCGTTGAATTGACCGATCATACGTTGGGGTTACACTTTTAATCACGAGAACGTCGAGTTCTTTTTGGTCCCGTTTGACCAAATAACCTGAGCAGCACAGGGTATATAATTACGCTTCAGGTTCATCCCACTAACACACCCCCGACCTCAAATATCCTTCTGTCTCTTTTTTTTACGACACGTTCTGTGCCAATCACCTTGGTTTTTACGTGTTTCGTGATCGTTTATCGCTTGTCTACTTTAACCTTTTCTTCCTTTTTGCCTTTTCTTTCTTCTTTTTTTATTAATATTTTTGTTCTCGTTCAATGTTTACTTTTCATTTCTGTCGTGGCTTTTCGATGTTCGATGTTGTTGTGTGTGCATGCTGTTGTGTAACGTCGTTTCTAATTGCTCGTTTTGCAGCTTCGATGCTTAACACGGAATGCGAGCTTTCAGAGCGGTGGATCGATCGTCGATGAAATTAACGGAGACTAATTATTTTTCTGTCTTTTATTTTCTTTCTTTTTCTTCGCCGAGGAATCAGACGTATACCACACACGGAATCTCTCGCTGCATGTCAACAAGTGTATCGCACACGCGCGTCATCCCCTCATCTATCTCGATTCTCTCGTTAATTTCCTTCTTTCTCTAACAAAGTTCATTTCATTCGCGAAACAACCGCGTATCGATTCTTTTAAACCACTAACCAACATGCGTATACAGGCATGAATCTCCCTTGCACGCACGAATATGTTCGTTAGAGAGAAGAAGAACGCGCGTGTTACCCGCGGCTTGTTTCACGTAGTGTTAATTACTGCACGAGTACCAACTAGCACTTCTGAAGCGTTCGATCAACATCTCTCGTGATTATATTGTTCAAATGGAATTTCTTAATTGAAGGAAATAAAAGGCTAACAGATTCGAAAATACGACGCGCCTGGCATGGTGGTTTTGGTCCTCTTCATCTCGACTCATTAATTGCAACTCGGTCAATTAACGATAATTCCAATCGCATGGATCGCTGACAATTCAATCCGATACACTCCGATATATCGATCGAACAAAGCACCCGACTCTAGGGAGAGAGGGAGAGAGAGAGAGAGGGAGAGAGAGAGAGTTAACCTGTGCTAATCCTTAATTGATCCCGAGACAGCTGCTCTAGGGCTGAATTAAAACCGAGCCGAGGTCGTCTCGAGAATGGAACGAGAAACCTTAATTAAGAGAAACTGCATTGAACATTCGAGGTCCCGGCTAATTACTAATACACCGTCAATGCTGGACGTTCTAACGCCGCGAATTCCTCCTCGATCTCTTGCGAGTACCTTCCCCCCTTCTCTATGCTTCCCCTCGATCGTTCGAGGAAGATCACCAATCCCTGATATGGAACTAACTCTGTGATTTCACGTTGTCGCGCGAGAACAGTATTCGAAATTTCCTTCGTTGGCCTATATTTGCAACGTCGGCTGTTAATATTACTATCCGTGGTTCGATTAAACGTAAGACGAACGAAACGAAACACTGTTCTCGCGCAACGATTAGAAATGTCTGACGCACTAATGTCTGACACTAGACGGACGGTTTTCAGGTACGGGCAACGGGACGCATCCAGCCCCGTCGACGCCTCCCTCTGCCATGTACCGGAT
>NW_017100229.1:1895750-1905217 GCF_001263275.1 Habropoda laboriosa | reverse complement strand
CGTACTGCCGTCGCAACTTCTCATGCTACTACTCCCTGAAGCGTCATTTCCAGGATAAACACGAGCAATCGTACACCCTCCACGTTTGCGAGTTCTGCAACCGCAGGTACCGCACCAAGAACTCGCTCACGACGCACAAGAGCCTCCAGCATCGTGGCTCGAGCGGTATGCTCAAGAGGCTGCTCAAGACCACGGCGATCAAGAATGTTCTAGGCAGCATGCAGCAGGCACAGATGCAGCAGCAGCCGCAATGAAAATGTCGGAACCGTCTTACAGTCTCCCCGTCCCGGACACTCTGCATCCTCGTCGTCGGCCACCGCAACAACCGCCACCATCTCGTCTCCATCCAGTTCTTCGTCGTAAAACGCTCACCTATCCCGATCTTCGTGGACCAAAGCACACTCGAACGCCGAACGTCTCTGGATGCATCCTCCAGAGTGCTTATCTGGAGCAATCTTGATCGAACGAACGTCTCGAAGATCGTAGACGAAGAGAAAGATATAATAACACGATGCCGTTCGATCTAACGTGTTTGAAACGTTCGAACGACTATCTCCCCACGTTCTTCCGTGTAGTCGTCGTTTCGTAGTTCTCCTCGAGTCAAGACTGCGATTATCAATCCAAAGAAGAAAGAAGAGAAAATCGACTAAGACGTAGTTTCGAGAGGGAAATCTTTCGCCGGGTTTTACAGAAATGCATACATATATATCAGGTCGTGCACGAGCTGAGAATACATTCCATTGCGTCGGGCTTTTAAAGCCCGACTTTTCACGAGGTCTCGAATGCGACCGTTGCTTTACGAAAAGAAAAAAAAAAGAAAAAAAAAAATGAAAAGAAGAAATATATGTTCTACCAAGGGACTGGTCGAGTAACGGTTTGCGACGGGCGACCGCGGAGAAGTTGCCACAGTAGAATAGGCCGGAATAGTCAGACCGCCGCCTCTCGCCTGTTGCACGCGTTCGCTCGGTCTCGAATCCCCTGGCCAGTTCCCGCGAACCATGTCAATTTACAATATTATCTAGCTAGTGGTTACTGTGCTAGACAAGGTCTCCACGATCGTTCGAGGGAGGGACGGGTTTTTATTGGAGCTGGTTTAAGAGAAGAATATCGAGAGAAACGTATCAGGAATGATCGAATTACCCATCGTATTGAGTACATACGCGTACGTCACACGCGTACACGTGTGTATAATACGTGTACGTACGTGGTGTAAGAGTGTGCGTGCATGGATTTTTCGTAGTAGGTCTGTCGTTTTATAGGCGCGGCAATACACTGGAGGAAAGGGGTTCGTAGATCGGGGATCTTAGGCCTAAAAGAAATTCAATTACAAAGTCTACAAAATATGTGCTCAAATTTTCAGGAGGAAAAGAGGGGACGGGTAGTAGGAGAGGAGAGTGTTATCGAATTAGCGAAGTAGGCCGAGTAGATAGAGCAGGACAGAAGAGTGGAAGGGGGTTGGATGGGCGATGAAGGACTAGATGGGAGTATTGTTGCGCGGAGACAAAAGAAAAGACGACGATGGGGCGGGAGGGAGGGTGGAGAAGGAGCGTTTAGAAAAGTGCAAGTAGAAGTATAGATATGGGCTCTTACACGTGTACAGGTCCGTCGTGCGCGCAAATTACAGACTATATTTTTAACTCTTTAAAAGTAATATTTTGAGCTGTACATATATTATTATATTCGTACGATATTGATAACGATGATATTCTCTTGTTCAGGTTTTATAAGTATGAAAAGAGGGGGAACGAATGAGCAAACGATGAAATTGGAAGGAGAGAAAGAGAGAGAGAGAGAGAGAGAGAGAGTAGTTGGACGTAGATAGAACCACGGCGGGAGCAGGGCAGTGGAGCTTCTCGCCTCGTCTTCTCCACACTTTCGTTTCGTTTCGTTCACACTTGCAATTTTATTTCGAACCTGTGACAGTTCCACCGCGTCACCGTTATGTAAATGTGCAATATTACGCGTAAGATGGGGGTAAATTTATTATAGGGGGAACGACGATTCGGGTCGCAAAACGCGCGCGCTTCGTTTCGTCTCGATCTTCTTCGTTTCTTTTCCCTTGGTTCGGTCGCATCGATCGAACCAGACAAAAAGAATGGAGAAAAAGGCGGACGAGGGGGATCCAATTAGGCCAAAGAAAAGGTACACGGGATTTTCAGGGGTGGGGAAGGGTTAGAGGAAGGAGAAGGAGGGAGGAGGAGAGGTTGTAGAATGCAGTGGCGTACGAGAAACGATTTGTGCGAGACTATCGAACACTGCCCTGTTCTTTCAAATCTTCGATACACATCCATGCTATTATACATATATACTTTAAAACGAACGTACAAGCTAAAGGAAATCCACTGAAAGGAAAAACAAAAAAAGAAAAAGAAGAAGAAGAGCGAAGAAGGAAACGTTGTTCAGCATTGTGCAACGTATTCAGGTTTTTAGAACTCGGTTGTAAAGAGAACGAGAAGAAAAATGTTGATGTTTTATCGTGTAAGGGGGTTACAAATGAGGAGGAGGAAAAAAAAGATGAAACAAAAGAAATGCCACTATAATTAACGAGCAAGTACAAATTATCGAGGGAAAAAAGGATAAAAACAAATTACGTCTACTTCTAATTCTTAGGTTCCGTAGTAGTGGGGGATAAAGAAACTAAAAGAGGGGAATATTTAACGAGACGCGAGAATAGAATAAATTGCGTGCGTCTTCTCGGGTTTTAACGACGGTAGGCGCGGAGATAGGAGGAAAGAAGAAAACGAAGGAAAGAGGAAGAGGAGAGAGAGAATAGAAAAGGAAATAAAGAGAGAAGGCAGGCGGGAAAGAACAAGTTTTCCAAACATATCTTCGAAACAAGAAGTATACCGTGAACGAGAAATACGATTTTAGATTTTAGGTGTCTTCCGAAGACGGGAGTTTTTAAAAATAATTTACGTATACATTCGTAGACATATAAAAAGAAAGAAAAGAAATGAGAAAAGTAATCGTTTTTTCCGCGGCCGGTCGAAGCATAATGTGGAGAAAAAGACGAAACGTTCCTTTCGCCTAAAGGAAAGATTTACGTGTTGGGCATCTTTGCTTTCCGAAAATTTCATTTCGACTCGGGAAAAGCTTAAAGATAATTCGTTAGTGAAAATTATCCTAGTCATTTTGGAAACCTTTTATAATTCTGTGATATATATCGAACGCGAACTAGCATCAAGATGTATTCGGCGCTACAAAATGAAAAGGGGAACGAAGAATCGGAGGGGGGGGAATTGAATGCGAAAGAAAAGAAGAAAAGAAAATTCCACATTATGATTGCCGGCGTGTGTACAAAAAATTGCATATGTATAGCGAAAAGAAAAATCATTGGTTAATTAATATCGAGAAATTCTGTGATGTCCTTCAGTTGGGTATACTAGAAACGAGAAGAATATTAGAAGTATATGAAGAAAACAAAAAGTATACGGAATTAGGTCGATGTTCGGTGTTGTGTAAGTTAATATTTGTAAAGAAACGATAAGAAAAACCACAAAAAAAAAAAAAAAAAGAAAAGCCGAGACGAGACTTTTTAACGCTGTCGGAGGTCTCGCGATTGTCCAGGCGACGGCTGATCCATTTCGAGAAGAAATTCACGGAACAATTGATTGCGCGTCGTTTGAAAGTTCGTAGGGGGTTGGGAGAAAAATGTCGTAGTAAAAAGAAAAGAGTTAATCGGCTTGTAATTAAGAATCGGTACGATACCAAAGTGGCTTTGACTGTTATTGCGATTTATTTTACTCGTTTCTTTGTTTCTTCTTTCTTTCTTGTAAGCGAGACCAAAGTGTTTTTCAAATGGTTTTTCCCGACGGTGCTTTTCTCACGATCAGCTGTCGCCACGAATCGAGGGACGGATACGCGGCGTTTGGGTATATTAACATATCTCTTCAGGGTACTCGACCCACTGTACGTTGACACGGTGTTGAATCGAAAATCTTAAAAGGAGAAAAAATACAAAAAAAGAAAGAAAAGAAATGAATAAAGTAACGATAATACGATACACACAGAAAATCTATTCCAATGTGCCAATGTCCTTCGAACTAAAAGTAAAAAAAAAAAAAAAACGGAAAAGAATAAAATACAAGGAACTTTAGGTCTTTTACTATTTACACGAGGAAGATAAGGAAAATAGTAGTTAGCGGCGCGTCGCATCTTCTTATCAAGAAACGAATATTACCAACATTATTACTACTAACTAATCGTTTTAGGATTTAAAGCGAATATTATACAAAATATTATCGAAGAAACTTTTTCGAACTTTAATGCATGGATTTTTGTCTCGTATGCTAGCAAATGAAAAGAAGAAAAAAACAATTCGTGAGAAGCTCTAATTGGGAAGTGAGAGAAAGAGGGGGGGGGGATAGTGGGAGAGGAAGTTAAGCGAGAAAGGAAGAGAGAGAGAGAGAGAGCGAAAAAGCGAGAAAGGGAGGGAGAGAATGGGTAGAATGGGAGATAGAACGGGAGAGAAAAATAATATTTTAAACTATCTATTTTTATTTGCATTCTAATATCACGTGCGTGTAAATATTTCATACGAATAAGCAACGTGTACCTCTGACCTGGGTTGCAGAGGAAAACGATATCGTAAATGGTACCGGCATAGGCATTAATATCGTATTGGCGTTGGAAAGGTTCTGGCGTCTCTGTGTGGACGATACGCGGTTATGTATATTGTATTGTTGTCTCGAGCGAAAAAAGAGAAGAAAAAGAAAAAATAACGCCGCTTGTATCACGCAAGGTACTTCCTTTTTTCTTGCCGATCGTTGAATCGCAACCGATGAAAAGAAAAGAAAAACTCAAGATGGTCAACTTTTCTTCTGCAGAATTTTTCTACCGAGTGAACCCTGACTACCGAATAACCGGATCAATTGTAAAAGGGAAATTCGTCGAACCTGGCAGAGATACCGAAGAGAAGAAAGATCGAATTGTTAGCAGGGATCGATGAATTTCTCTTCTAGCAAACACACTTAGATTCTAGCTTCCGTTACGAACCGTTAGAACCGTTCGACCTTACACGTAATCGTGTTTTTTTTTTTTTTTTTTCTTGGTTTTTCGATTTATAGAGGTTCTTCACGTTAGTCGTTCTTTTTCGTTTTAATCAACGGAGTTTCTATCGCATTTGAGCCAGCAGCTGATGTGCTCAAAGAAATAATTTCCTGGCGCTGTGACGTAATACTTTGATAAACGCGAATTTACTTTCGAGAAGGCTGATTTTGTATAATTTTTAAACGCGAAAGTTTAATTAAGGACTCAAATTTATTTTTAACTAGTTTCCAGACTTTTTTTGTTTTTGCGTAAGCCCTAACGTTATTAGGGGGAAATCGACTGATTAGACTGTTTTGTTTTTCGATTGGTTTAAACTTTTTCTTGATCATGTGATATTGTCTTACCAAAGAGCATCGGGAAATTGTGAAACGTTCTCGGACTTTCGATCGGCGGCCACCTTCCAAGAGAAATTCCATTGAAAATGTGATACAATCTCGATCATTCTCCAATTGACGAACCGATTAGGTAGGACTGTTTCCTTACTTTAGGCTGGCGAAAAGAGCATTGGCGATCTAGCGCAACTGTTCGGTAGAAAGATGGTAAAATTGTGTCTCGAGGGTTCAGAGTTGCCACGAAAGTCCGAGGAAGCGTCGCGGATTATAATTAATTCTTGATATGAAAAAGAGAGAGAGAGAGAGAGGGAGAGAGGGAGAGAGACACTCTTCGATTTCGGGTGAAAAGAGAAACGAAATTTTTAATTTTATGCTTTCCAAAAAAAAAAAAAGGGGGATCAAAAAGCAAAGTGGAACTACGAAGGGAAAGAAAGAAGTGAAAAAAAGAAGAGGAAAACGCATCTTCGAATCGAAAACGAAATAAAAAAATTGCTTAGGGATGTATGATTGCGATGAATTGATAAAAAAGGATGAAACGAACGAAAAAAGGAAAAAATAATTAAAAAAAAAAAAGAAGAATAACGTCGTGCATAGGAGAAAGACTACTTAGATTTATTTTTATTATGTCTTCAAAAAGACTTTAAATATAATATTTATATTGTGCCATAATTAATATTAACAAAACCTTAAGTATAAATTAATTGTTACGAAAGTTTTTAAATTTATCGGAAGGGGAAAATTGCAAAAACATAAAAAAAGTGTGAAATGATAAGATGACGAAGGAGATATCTCTACTGTCTATCGATAATTAAACTGTACGATAGTTATTAAGAAAAGAATTGCGTCATTTTTATGTGAATTACCGCATTTACAAGAGAAGCTAGGATTAAAAAACGAAATAACAACGGTTGATCACATCCGCTCATCATGTAACTACTACTACACACGCGCACACAGACACACAAGGGACACACACGAGAAGTCATTGAAGAAGAAAAAGCGCAGAAAGAAAATTGTAAAAAGATTGTAATACCCGCCGTTCTTCATCGTGTACGAAGTACAATTGTATCACTTCGTTCTTGCCAAATTTGCAAAACGCCGCCTCCCTTTCGACGCGTTGCGAAGAAAGGCGAACACGACGGAGACCGGACGATCGTCGACTCGTTTTCTGCCGATATTTTTCTGGGCCTTATTTATTTCCAAGTTTCTTCATCGACGTTCGCGCGCAAAACGTAAAGAATAACCATCAACCGTCCCGGATGGAAAGCACGACGAGAAAGAGGCGAGTCGACGATCGTACGGACCCCCCAAGGTTCGGCGAGAAAGGGCGTGCAACGCGTCTATGCGAACGCGAAATCGAAGGAGGACGTAACGTGTAATAAACGCGGTTCACACACGTCGAAGGAGAACGATTCGAGAAATTGTGAACGGTCGACGATTCCTGCGCGACGCGACAACACCAGAGGAATTGCGCAGGGATCGAGACCACCGTTTCGTCTCCCCGAGTAGTAGGTACGTCCGCGGTCGGTCTGAACCACACGCAACACGGAAACCGCGTCGAATATCATCGTTTCATTTGAGTCTACATATCGTCTGTGAACGTAATATGCCCCCATATAGATGCAGATCCTCGTGTCATCTCGATATCATCGGAACCACACATCTTTACGTTCTGCTTCTGCGTATTATCTACGCGAAGAATTCTGTCTCTGTCGAGTCTTTTTGCCTGTTCAACGTTATCTATCAGCAATGTTTCTTTCTTTTATTATTCGTTCGATTAACCGATTACCAAGGATAGTTCAATCGTTTATTAGTTAGCCCGCGAGAAGGGAAGAAAGAAAGAAAGAAAGAAAGAAACGAAGGAAAGAAAGAACGATTGTACGATATACATATATTCGACGAGGAGTCGATGGCACGTTATGTTAAATTTTTTATGTACATAAATATATATATGCAGATATGTACGTATACATACATAATACGCATAAAACAAAAAATATTATATAGGCCTATTTTGTAAGGTTTCTCCTTGGTTTTATTTTTATGTTAATCTTTTTTTCTTTTTCTCTTCGATTTGTTACAGCGACTTTTTTTTTCGAGAGTGATTGTTTAAATGCGTTAAGGAGAACTTACTGGATACTTATTATTATTATTACTGGTTATTGATTATTATCATTATCGCAACTACTGCTATTATTATTATTATTATTATTATTAATACTATTATTATATTCACGATTATTATTATTACTTTTGAAATTGCTGTAATAATAATTCTTAGCTCCTAGACTTAGTAATATTATTTTTATCATCGATTCTGTCACTATTTCACGATCGTCCGTTTCGTTTCGACTTTTTTCTTTGTTTTCCCGATAGTCGACCGATCGCCGATCGATCGCGATGTGTGTCGCGTTTAAACATTTTTCAGACCTGTCGCGAATCGGCCGCACATCGTGAACCATACCACCGTCGTTTTCTCGCCTTTTCATTCAACTCTGTCCACTATTTTATCCCAACTCCCACTCACCCCGTGTTACTTTTCCTCGCTTCTTCCTTGTCACGATCACGAGGCGTCGATGGTTTCCATCCGTTTTGTAAACTTAATTTTAGTCCCGTAACTTTTAACAAAATACGAAGCACAAATTATTAAGAGATAGACCGGGTCGTCGAGCGCAAAAGGATCCACGTGTTGCGAGCGTCTGCTGTGTGTAACGAGAGAGAGAGAGAGAGAGTGGTTTCGCTTTTCCTCGGTTCGCGAAAACGGATCGTTTAGAACGAAAGAAAACGAGATAGAAATCGAACGTTTGGCCCCGTACATAAGTTACATTTCTCATCGAGACGTGTACCGTATTGTTCGCCTTCGGCTCGCTTTTTTTTTTTTTTTAATCTGTCACCCAACTTCCGTCGTCTTTCACAACAGAGAGCATGGTCCAGAGATTAAAAAGAAAGGCAGAGGAATAAAATAAGAAAGGAAATAAGTAAATCATTCGCGCGACGTTGTGGAATCTTTCGTGGACAATCACGGCCCGACTATAATTGTAATTGTAAAACAAAGTGCAACACGCTGCCTTGCTGAACAGTACAAGTACAAAACGAATACAAATACATAAAACATGTCTTCGATTTAATGGATGGAAATGATTCCGCTAGTTAAGATATCAAAAAAAAAAAAAAAAGAAAAAAAAGAGAAAAAAACGATTTAGAAAAATGATGATGATGGTGATGATGATGATGATGATGACGATGGTGATGATGACGACGACGACGACGACGACGACGACGAAGAGCAAAGCGTTTTAATCGTAGGGAATGGAAGAGGTTTTCTCTTAGCCTCCGTTGTAAGCAACGCCGCTGTTCGAGAAACGCGTTCAGAAATACCTCAGTTGCCGCGGCCTCGGACATCCATAATACGATCGTTCTTCTTAAACGCGCGTCTCTTATATCTTCTATCAATCACCGCGAGGTATTCTCTACACTTTTCCCTCGATTTCTACTACAATGCAAACGAGAATGTTACCCCCCGCGTGTACGAGTGCCTCTTCTTTCGCCTCCTTTTCTCAGCGTGACCAGGAAGAGAGGGCACCGTGAATCGACCTCGAGTCCAAAGCAAGACTTCACTGCCAAACAGCAAAAAGGAGAAAAAGAAAAAAGGAAAAGAATTTACTGGAGAAGAGAGCCACGGGAAAGAAAATGGAAACGTTCCGCGTCCGAGGCCCGGCAATAACAGATTCTCATCTAAGCTACAATAGTTGTTGTACTTACTTGTCTTCTATTTTGTCACTACATTGTCTGGGTGACGCGCGTCGTTCCCCCAGAGACCGGAGCCCTTTCGGTCCGCGGACCGGAAGCGGAGGGACGAGAAGAGATCAGCGGAACGGATGAAAGAGAGATTGTTGGGAACGTCGCGCGTGTACCGCGAGCGCGCAACAGTCGCCGTATTATTATATTTTACAGAATGCAAAGTATAGATATATAAATAAATGAATAAATAAATGAAATATATATATATTGTTCCGTTATCGCCGTTATACCATCCGTGTAACATAACATTGCGAATAAATTTGCAGTTTATTAATCGACGAGACG
>NW_017100229.1:1872703-1895671 GCF_001263275.1 Habropoda laboriosa | reverse complement strand
CGATTGAATTTTCCGCCCGGTTGTTTCACCGTCTGTCGATGTAAACCCCGGGAAACCTTCGTTTCCTGATTATCATTGTAACAAATGTACCTCTTGTCTTTCTTGCGTAGAAGATGATGATGACGGAAAGAAGGGAAGGAAGAACGCTTGGGAACGATAGGGAAGAGGAGGAAGAATGAAAATGAAGAACCGATGTCGATCGATCGGATCTTGATGTGTATTTATTGTATTTAGTATAGTATATATGAAACTTGCGCTTCGCTCGTAATTGCACCCCGTGTGAATTTTATTACGGGATTTCGAACGCGAAACCGGTTCAACGAACTTGCCGCAATCGAGCATTCCAATCGAGCAATCGCGTTGACGACGGACGAGAAACGGGAGGGTAAACCGAAAGAGAGAGAGAGAGAGAGAGAGAGAGAGAGAGAGAGAGAGAGAGAGGGGGGAAACGAAAAGATTAAGGAAAATGGAGAATGCAATTATCGATCGTGGGACTAGGCGAAGCCACGTCGGATCGATCGCGCGACCCAAATCGAAAAAAGCGGTGAACAGAGAACAGAGAGAGAAAGAAATGATATATATAGTTCAATACATACATATATATACAAATGTCGAAATATTTTCTAACGCGCGTCGCGTCTTTAGGCTATTATTACATTAATTCTAAGGCATTGCAATTAATTAATGTATGTATGTAAGCGTTCATTCGTATTTTTCGATGCAGTAAAAAGAAGAAGATGAATCATTATTGTCTTTATTATTATTATTGATTGATTGATTATTATTGTTTACTATTATTATACATTAATTATTATTATATAAAAATTCAATAATAGTTGTTGGTGTAATATTATGAAATAAATCTTTAACGATAGTAAAAGAGAACCTTAATCATCTTCTCCATTTTTTTCACCCCGACGAACCTTCGTAGATCCCCTAACTTTCCTCCCGTTCCATTTCCCGAGCCGCGTTCCAAAGAAAATGTTAATCGGCGATTCGTAGAGATAGGAAGCCGCGGGAGGGTGCAGCGTGCAGGATGTGAAGAACAAGGCGCGAGAGCCGAGGACCTTCGCCGAAGCAAACACGACGCCTTCTCTTGTCTTCTCAACGGTCACACACTCTGCATTCACCAAAATTCCTTCGGGCAGTCACAGCGAAAAGCCGCTCGAGGGCGCGTCACTCGAGACTGTGCGAAGCACCGAGGGCCCGACGCTCGAGGATGTCGTCGAATCACTTTAGACGGTGGATTTTACGTATTTTCTTTATTTGTTTACTGCCTTTCGTTCTTTTCCGAGGCTGCCTTTATATTCGGGCTTTTGGGAGTTGCGGACCAGGAATGTGTAAGGGCAATGACCAGGACTCGTTAGGAGTGAGGGTTCGATGGTACGGAAGAAGAGTTGCAGGGACAATGTGTAAGGCGTGCGACGCGCCTAGGCAGGGGGCCCTAGACAAAGGAGCAGCGCATGCTGCACCCGCACCCCACGGCTTGCAGGGGATTATTGAAAGGCCCTAGAGCCTTAAAAATTATATGTGAAAGTTGCCGAAGGTCTACACTTCATTCTTCAATACCAAAAGCTGACAAAATCTTCCTAATTATCATGTTATTAACGATTTTTCTCTGTCCGATTTGATGTTGAGTAAGGGACTTTAGTACCGGTCCCGATATTAATATTAATAACTAATTATTGCAAGGTCCTAGAGCCTTAAAAACTATACGTGAAAGTTGCCAAAGGTCCACACTTCATTCTTCAATTCTAAAAGTTCACAAAATCGTCCTAATTATCGAGTTATTAACGATTTCTCATCGACCGATTTATTTAGGGCCTGGGAGGTGGAGTATGGCGGCCCGCCAGCCAATGGGAAGCGTTCTCTCTCTCTGTCCTTGTCGCACACTAGTGCTTTCCTTGTCTGATACCTCTGTTTATATCATGTGTTCCTATTAAGAAATGGTAGTTCGCGTCACCTAACGCGAGATGGCGTTACTCTCGGCCGCTATTTTCTTCCGTCCTTGTCTATCTCTGTTGCTCTCCTTGTCTAACACACGGCATTATTGCTATCCTTGTCTACTGCTGTTGCCTTCCTTGTCTAACTCACTACCTTAGCCCTATCCTCGTTATCCCTATTGCATTTAATTGATACCTGCAACGAATATTTAATTCCTTCAACATTACTAATAATGTAGACACTAAAATAAAGTTTCAGCTTTATTTGCAAGTACTTTAATTGTAGAATAATTAGTGTTTCTTTGAAAGTATTAAATAAACTTGTCGCATGCTTCAACTTAATAAAACAGCTTGATTTATGAATTATGAAATTGTTTATAATTCTTATTTTCTTTATTTTACAGTCTAGCAAGGATTGCCCTGGCCTACGGTAACTCGAAATAATTGTTATCGGGGCTGGAAAACATTGTTCGAGGCTCCGTACTTGAAATCCGACGGTGTTCCAACATTTGCGAGTTCCAGAAAAGACCAGAGGGATTGTTCTGCTCAATCTGCCGGCGGTGTTCGAAGCGGAGGGATCGAGATCGTCGTTGCGACCTGATGAGGACGCAACGAAGTCTCGGTTCGGCGGATTATAGTAATAAGCCACTTAGTCACATTTGGCCGCCAGACCGAGGTGCCGACGTTCGGAAGACCGCCATATACCCCCCGTGGACTCACCAGCGCGACACTCGGACAATAGGTCCCAAAAACACTCGGGACCATAAAATATTCGTTACCAGTCCCCCAAAAGGTCACAGTTTTCGTCGACCAATAGTATTGTAGAACACACCACGTTTTCCACCTCCATAACACAACCACCAATCAGAACCAACCTAATTCCTATATATACATCTACACACCTGAAAATCGGGCATTAACAGTACAACGAGTGCACGAGACACATCGTCAAAAAAAAGAATAACCGAATTACAACTAAACGTCTACCAACGAACCGAAAGCAAATCATTCATCAACCGCTACATCAACGAACCGAAAGAAAAACATCTAATAAAAAAAAGCATCTAACCCAACAACGAAGTTTCATTCCACCTCGAACCAGCGAGAACTATCATCAACCTGCGCCAGAACTCCTGGTATTACTTTTGTATACGTTCGGAGAAATCCGTTTAGCTTTGCCACCTCTGTTTAGTAAAGAACTAAATGTTTACGATACGTGACAAAAGGCCCTTCGGTCCCAAGCGGGGTCGTAGGCACTATTAGGGCGTTGCGTAGGAGAATTCTTTGGTCCGTATACAGTGCTCTTGCCATCAAGTAGAAAAGCGAACCTTCCTTGTGTCTAATAAAAGTTTCTTGTTTAAAACAAAGATTGTTAATTATTTAACAACCAGTAACTCCCATAACCCAATAGTCTGTCTTCCGAGCACTACCCGAGTCCCCTATCCCGCGTAGATTCCTCAAACGGTCTGACTCGAAAAGAGGGACAACGATCGGTTTCGCAACAAGCACATCGCGATTCGTAACACGTAAAATGATTACGGAAAATGTTACAACGCACCAGTATTGTTTCACAGAATTTTCCACTCTGTGCGTTTCTCGTTTACACGCGACTATTCTAAAAATGCGGAGAATATTTAAGTATCCAGAGATGAGATACGGCCTTGGCACCGCGACCTTGGCACCTCTGGTCTAGGCGTTCGTAAAGTAGGCGCGGCCCTGGAGTACGCGAGGAGCGTGCGCGAGAAAGCGCCGGGGTGGTTTTCACGCTCCACCTCGGCTGCTCGGGGAGCAGCTAGACCGGATAGCCGGTCAGACGCTACTCTGCTACTCGGCGCTACTCAGGCCAGAGCCGCGTCAACGTCCGATCGTCTCCAATCTCTTGTTTCCCCTTCGAGGCAAGTTGTTCCGCTACCTCGGACCGGGGAAAAGAGGACTCGAAGGTGTCCAGCTGATCGTTTGGTGCGCCCGCGCCTCTTTTCGCGTGGACGAGCGTGCACGAGCGTTAGTGGCGGACACACGGAGCGGGAAGGTCTAGCGACAACGCGCGACCACCTGTAGTTGTGGCCCCGATCCACCTCTGACGGCTCTTTCCTCCGTGCCACCCCACTCTCGCACTCTCCGTAACACCCGGAACCGAACGCATACCTGGACGTGAACGCATCTGGTTCAAGGCTGCCAGGATTACCACGAAAATGAAGACGTCGTCGTTTTCTCTCCGCGTGATGCGACGGGTAAGTGAACGTAACACACTTTCGTTGCACGCGTACCTCGATTGTTCTGCGAGGTTCTTCTTCGTTTCATAAATGTTAGGGGACTCGCCGAATGTCGCGTAAACCTGAGAAATTGGTAGAAGTTTCTGGAACGTGTATCGCGAAGGGAGGAGCGCAGAGAATGGAAGGCGCGAAGGGAGGATGCGTTTCGAAAAGGAAAACCGTTCGTCTTGAAACGTTTGGCAAAAATCCGTGGCAGTGTTGCGCGCGGAAATCCATTCGAGCTAACTGATTTATTCCCTGTTGCATATTCCATTCGAATGCATATTCAACCAGGATTCGCGTTGCATGCCGCGAGGAACACAGCCGAACCGAGGCGAATCGAATGCAACACCACCGGAATTCTCAGCCGGAAAATGACTTGTAGCATTTGCGTGGCTGTCGCCAGACCTTGCGTAGTTTTGCCCCGCGATCAATTATCATCCTTGAAATGTCTGATATCGCTGCGGTGTATTATTTCGAGACAGCAGCTAGCGTGCAATATCGACGTTGAACGCGTCAATTGATGCACTACGCGCATCGAAATTCGAATTGCACCCCGGTAATCCTATTCCTGAGAGAGAAGCTCGAGATACTCTAATAACCACGGATCAGCCGTTTTCGTGGTTCTTTACGAACCCGTGAATCGTCGAAAATTCAGCGAGGAAAGGGCAGTTGGGAGGAATGAAAAATTTCGCTTCGACAGGAGGGCGCTATTTCCACCTAACGTATGCAAAATACAAAGGAGGGTTCGCGTAAAACCTCGTTTCTCGCCCCCCTTTGCTTGTGCCAAGGCGTGGCACGAACAATCCAAAATTCAAAGGAACTTCTCTCCCTCGCGAGCTCCGTTTTCTTCTTCTGCCCATTTGAAGAAATGGGCAAACTGGAGTACAAGTTCGACTGCAGCCGAGAAGTCTACTTTATACGTTTGCTCGTTTGCTGAAATACTTTCAGCTTACGACCTTGCCGCGTATGTGGGTGCACGTTTCCCATGGAGACGGCGAGAGGCTGGAATTCTCCGGGTACTGGTAGAGAGTCGATAAGAGAGCCGAGAGGCGTCTCGAAAATCCTTTTACCATCGCTCGCAGTCCTCTGTTCTCGCGGGACCGCGATGGCTAACTCGCCTTACAAGTTTTCTCATTTCCTCGGGAAAACAGGATACTTGTCCTTGGCAGAATCCATAGTTTTCGTTGTACGTATACCGTTAGAAACTTTCCTTTTCTTATTTTCCCTGAAACCAGTCCAATTCTCTTCTCGTCCTCGTTTATTCCGATACGTGGGATTGAACCATCGGCACTTGTCGCCACGTATAATGGAATTTCGTTTGAAACGCAGTCAAACGGAGTTTGCCCGCTGGAAGTTTGCCGCGTCGGCATGGACAGTTTCATTTTCTCTTTGACGTGGCAGCGTAGAAGAGGTCCTGTCAACCGTTCCGCCACCGTATACGGATAATATTGACCGTCCAAGGCGCAACACGATGCAATTAAGTCGGAAATTAATCGATCTGCTAGCTTTTTAAACGCCCGGTATTTTCCTTTGAAACGCGAGAGAAATGGACGGATAGGGGTTTTCGAGGAGGGAACGTGACCGGCATACAGAGTCTAGTTTCGCGTCCGAGCTTGCACGGAATTAACGTGGGCGGGCAAACGTGGACAGTGAAACTGCAAATTCGACGTTCCGACGTGCGTTCTGTCACGCAGCCACGTAATCGGATTGTCGAGCCTGCCGATCCTTCGCCGTCTGGACGTAACCGTTTACCGGCCATCCGAATCGGGACGCCGCAACGAGGAAAACTCTGTCCGTTTTATTCTTCTAGTTCAACTGCTGTTTCACGCTCGGTCGTGACTGGAATATAACCGCGAAACCGCTCAATTTCTTCTCCTACGGCGGCGTTTTTTAAAACGCGCACCGAGAAATTCCAAAGCTAAATCTAGACCTTTTTGTCCGCGCACAGTCTTGTATTTTTCCCAGAAACTATAACTCCCCTGGAAATTCTCGGTAGCCCTGTAACCGCGGTTCTGAAAATTGGACGTTTCTTATTCTCTCGGAAAGTGTTGAACGAAATTTTACAGCCTTTTTCCCCTGCCCTCTCCGCGAACGATCCTCGACGTTCGTAATTGGGAAAAATGTCGCGATTAATAAAGACGATAGGATTTTTTCGACCTCGAGGACACCGAGCCACCGCTTGTACGCGTCTCCTTGGAATCATGTGAGGCACGTATCGAGAAAATGGTAGCACGTTTTATTCCCTGCGTGTCCTTGGCGACTCCCCCAAGCTATAACTTATTACGCGAAACACACGCGTGCCGGCAAAGGGAATGGCAAAATAAGGGTGCAAGTTTCACATCGAAGTTCGGAAAACGAGGATTTCCGATTGCACCTCGACAAAGATGGGCTGTATATGAAATTCCTCTGGTGATCGTTCGATCGAGACCGACGCGACGTTCCCGGCATTTTCCACTGGCGAGGTGACGAGAGTCCGTGATCCTCGTTGAAAAGGAAGAGCCAAAAGTACGATTGGCGGTGATATACCAAGGCTTCTCGTGGACTTCCCTTGGAACGTGGAACAGCGTATAAAAGCAGTTTCTAATATTTGCCGAGCAGCTCTCTCCGTTTCATCGACGACTGTCTATTTTTACTGGAGAAGGAGAAACGCAATCGTCCTTTCCGCCTGCAACCTTCTATTTCCTCAACACTCGAACCGATATTCCTTCCCCCGCGGAAGCAATATTACACGAGTAACGACGTTGTCAGAGGTAGAAGCTGGTAGAAGTTGTGCTTTTTTCCCTCGAAAGAATTCGTTATGACTAACGAGGGGAAAAATAGCGGAAAGCTGGAATCACGTCGTCGACCATTAAAAGAGGAGACGTCGGTATTAAGAAATATCGCCTCGCATCCTGTGCATCGTTAGTCCACCGTGGGCGCCAGTGAAAAGGACATAAGGACGTCGTTGTTGGAGAAAATCCCGGGAGGAAAGGTGAAAGGGCACCGCGATAATTGATTTCCAAAGCAAAATCACACGTGTAGGGTGGTTTCTAGGCCGGCCTAGAAAACCGGTGAGAATTTGTCGCTTCGATTGAACCGGCCCCGCGGAATTTTACGCGAGATGAAATTTTCTGTCGGTGGATTCATTAGTCGAGGGAGATGGAGTTGCAGCGAGCTTCATCCCGGGGCCCCAAAGCAAATTAAGAAAAATTGACACTGTCGGGTAGTCCAGGCAGAGAGCATTCGGATTGAATAAACTTCCATTTCGACGGAAAAATCGAAAAATAACGCAACGACCGCGATAGGAACGGTCTTATTTGCTGCCACTCGACCCATCCTCCTCTTTATAACGTATACCCCTCAGCTTGGAATATGTACATGAAACGAATCCAATTAAATTCGCTAAACAATTTGTCTTTTCCTACGTAATTCACCTCTTCTCGGTAATAGGATTCGAGCTGTCGCTTTCTTTGTACACGAAATCAGAACAAGACGCGTCCTCCACTTCGCGATCGTTCAATCCAGACAGCTTTATTCTATTCCCTCCTCTTTTTATTAAGATCGAAGCATTTTCCTTCTCGTTGGTCGCGGCTGCCGTCCAAATGCCTTCAGAAATTACCACCGACACGTCGATCAAATCGACACGCGGCTCGATCTGTCACATTTACGACGCGATTGTAATAATAAATCGCGGACAGCGCGACTAGGTTGAACGCCAGCGACGCGATAATCGTCGCGCGATTGAAAATGGCATCCGCGTTTCGAACGTTAAACGATAGAGAACGATTCCTTCTTTAGCCGAGCCTGCCAGCGATAAATCGACGCTTTATTCTCGCGGCTCAAGGATTACCTCACACGTCAGCCCGTAAATCTTTGGACGTCGCTGGGCGTAGCTCGCGTGTACCTCCTAACACAGTCGGGCCAAAATGATCGCTTTGAAATTTGTAACGATAGAAAGTTCCGGAATACTTCGCGACTACATTAAGGACCTGAGTAATACGTTTTTTCCTTCGGAAATACCGGTAGAAATGGATAAGGGCAGTTTCTCCTTGAGAATCTCGAGACCTAAATCCAATTCTTGATAATGCAGCGTAGGTGACTCTTTCATTGGAAACGTTCGTTGCTCGAATTTTTCGCCGCCTCTCTCTATCCGAGACAACCGGGAACCTCGAGCTCTGGCTTCTCTCTTCTCCACGATTCGATGCTGATCGAATGATAGAAATTACTGTCCCCGGTAGCTTTTACCGAGGTGGAATCGGAACAACCGTTCCTGGCCGATCCGAAACGTACTCGATTATTCGGGGAAACGGGATCGAGGCGTTTTCGAATTGCCGGCTCGGAAGTGTAATCCCTCCGAGACGAAAATTTCGCTCTCGCGGAATTTATTTCTCCCCTTGGTCGAGAAAGGGTTTCGACGTTTCCAAAGCGTTCCCTTTAATTCACCGCCCTGCTCAACCGGACTCGAACGATCGACTCTTCCAATCTTCCTCCATTTTCCGTACCGCTGTCCACGCGCCAATCCTTCGAAATATACACCGGTAGTTGAGAGTTGAAACTGTTCCTTTCTTTGCCTCGTAAAGCAATTAGAGAGGCGAACGGTCCTCGAAATCGTGCTCTCCGGATTTTTCGCCGGATCGTAGATCGCGAGAAACGTTTAAACGGAGTCA
The DNA here is from genome assembly GCF_001263275.1 of Habropoda laboriosa. NCBI lineage: Eukaryota > Metazoa > Arthropoda > Insecta > Hymenoptera > Apidae > Habropoda > Habropoda laboriosa. Next base: position 1,886,827 of record NW_017100229.1, on the reverse strand, counting down.
ACGTACAAACCATCCTGTCGCGTAAGGTCCTTGTATTTCCATCAGCGTAATTAAGGCGGACAGAGGGTAAGCAGAATTACGGCACAATTCCATAGAGTCGTCGCATCGTTGACAGAGACTGCGAAGTACGAACGATAAAGGTTCTTAAACGTTTTGGCCAGTCGTGGCCGGCTTTTAACCTAATTGTTAGATTACTGGCCAACAGTCGCCGTATTTTAATACCGTTCGAGCGAAGTTGCGTCGCACAATCTTGCAATTAAGCTTCTCTCATAAGTGAATCGCTGCCGCCTGTACCTCGTTTAGCTGCATGGAAATCGACAAATTGATTAATACCTATTGAATTGTTAGCCGGTGGGATTCTCCGAGTGAAAGGGTAGAGAAGAAATATGGAAACGGTTGCGAGAATTCCTAATGGAACTACGTACCGCCTGGTTTCTCTACCTCCGGCTCGCTCCATAATTTACCTAGCTTTTTCCTTTTTATTGTCTCCTCGATGGAACGTTCCAAAGAGAAGTAAGCGCCCGGCGGGAGGGCCAACGAGAAGGAAAAATATGAAGAGAGACGTGGCCCCTGGCAATTACTCGTTGACGTCGTAAGGCGTACGTCCACCATCTCCCCCGAGCTTTAAAGCCCAATTTCCTTCAATTATTTATTCTCCCAATCCAGATCAACCCTTTGATTACAGGTCCTTCGTGATCGTTTATCGCAGATATAGGAAATTCAGCGATACGCTCAGAAATATGTTAATCGAGTAAGAAATGGAAAATTGTTACATCTCTGGCTAGCGAGAGCTTGTTCCCTCCTCTTTCCATATCCTGACCGGATATCAATTTTTCCTACCGTCAAGTCTAATTTCCTCTCCTCCGCTTGGTGGATCTATACGAAGTTCGAGAAGCTCCGAACGTTTCTCTAGCACGTGTTTCGAACCGCATTTGCATGCAACGTCGGCGTAATTAAAGGTGCAGCGTTATCGCGGCGCATATGGGTTTCCCAGCGGCAAATGCTACGTATTAATATTCATGGGACGGTCTGTTCTGAAAGAAATTATATCTCCCCATACGTAATAGAATCGGGTATTATTCGAAGGGATCCGCAGAAACGGGGTAACGTTTGAATGCTACAGGTACACAAGGCGAAGCAATTAAGCTCGTTAGTTTTTCGCGTGGCTAGTCGCCATTTGCCTTGGCGCGGCAGGGTGTCAAGGTTGACCTCCACCTTTTCCCGTCGCGAAATCTTCTCAAGGAACCTCTGTCTGCCTTTCAATTATGCATCTGTGCAAAAGGGGAGCCACAACAAGTCCCCTTCGAACTTCCACGTTCGCTAGAACTCTGGGTAGTTCTTCTTGGAAAAATGTTTCTCGTTTACGTGTCAAGAAGATGTACGTTGAACGCTTTGAAGTGTCCGTTTAATACGTGTCACGTATGTGCCCAGATAGCAGAGAAAGTAAACGAAGGCGTTATGCAACCGTGTATCGAGGGAATTAAGCGGAAATTCATCGGTGTCGCAATTTCAGCCGGATAACTAGCAACCAGGCGTGGTCAGCAACAAGGTGAGAAAGGCAATCTCTTAATTAATCTGGTAATTAACCTTCGTTGGTATTACAAGCAGCTTGGTGGCGGCATGGAAAAGGGAGCGGAACATTAACAGAGGAAAAAAGGAAGGGTGGAGGTAGTTGGCAGGGCAGGCTGTAAGAATGTGCCAACAGGGAGGTTCGTGTGACTGCGTGTTGCTTGTGTATGCGGCCTAAAGTGCAGCCCACCTGTTGCTAGGCCTATATCGCCGCGATCTCTCACATTTTCAGCGTCCTACTCGAATCCTTCGTGTTCCACGGCTAACTGGCGCCGTGCTTTATTTCCGGCTACGGAGGATCGAATTATCCGGCTAAACGATCGTCTCGTTTCCACTGGATCCGCCGCTTTTATCGCTGGAACGCTCGCGATGCGGGGAAAAATTAATTCCCCCGCGGGAACAACCCCACCCGCCCGTGATTAATGGGACCACCTGTCCACCGGATTTCTTTTCTTCGATAGAATACCAGCTGACCGGTGAATTTCTTTCTCTCCCACATTTCAACGCATTTTAAACACCGCTCTTTCTTTCTCACGTTCAATTCTAGCTTCGTGGTTATTCTTTAAAGATAAACAAACGGAATAATCGAACCATCGTTCTTCAGCAGACTGAACATTTCTGTTTCACCAGGTTGTGCAAGGTTTTCCGCTCAAGCGGTTGTAAATTGATGGACTTAGGATTTTCCAACCCTCTTTAAATACGTACGTAAGCGCGTATGCACCAACCTCTTCGGGAAAGTTAGACGTAATATTTGCTCTTCGCCTCGATTGCCATGGGCCAGTATCGCGAGCCTGTACCTCTGTCCAGGCTTCTCGACAGGAGGAGAAATTAAATCCGGACTTGCGATCTCGCGACGATAACAAAATGTCCGCCGGCGAATCTTAAACTTGCGGAATTTCCCTAGACTCGGCGTGTATCTCTCCGCGAAGATTCAACGCTCGGCTGTTTAAGAAACACGAGGGAACGAGCGGCGTGATTAAGAGAAATTACGTGGAGAAGTCCTCGAGAGTTGATTGGACGTACAAGTGGCTGAAAGAGGCGCGAGAATTGGGAAAGATCATTAGGCGCGCTAATTGCACGGTCATTAGTCGAACGACGTCGATTTCGAATCGCGAGATGAAGCCAGTTACTCACGAATACAGCGTGCCTGTACGGTTCTCACGTCGCCGAGCTTTCGGTTACCGTTTGACCAATTAAAATAAACTTTACCACTTTTTCAGACATTCTGCGACTATCGTACGTCGAGAAAGATCTTTTCTATATTTACGTCTCGTTAGCTTCCCTTCTGTAGCTCGCAAGGAGATATGAACGGAACCGATAGGAAGACACTTGCCTCTCGTTCCAAGTTCCAAAGTCTCGGAGCAAAGGGTACGCGACTAAATCTCATTTGCCGTCGTATTTGTAACGAAGTTTCAGGGAGTTATCAAGCCTCCATAGCCAAGTGAAACCCACGATGCTGGCTGGTTGCTAGGGGAACCAGTCACACGTGTCGACTAGGTGATCGTATTCGATTATATGAAATTTCTCATAGTCGCGCGTATAGGCGTTTCCCTGGGAAAACTTTCACACGAGCAGGCCATCCGACAGATTATCAACTTTCGGTCCTTGTTTAAGCCAGCGAGATCTGCGGGAAAGCTCTCGGGAGTGGTGATAAAGTCGAAGGAATTACCGCGAACGCTGGATGATTAATGTCTGCCGACATTTTACCATATGGAAAGACGCCTCTCGATGTATACACGCCACTAACGGCGCGTTAATGGCACAGAACCGCGAAGAAAGATCCCGTGAACGTTCGAGTGGAGTAACGAAATGGCTTCAGAAATTCGTGGCTTCTGCCATGAACGCGGACTTACCGTTCGAGAACTTCCTCCTACGAGTGTCGCACGGTACAGCGTGTTTCATAACGTCGGATTCGAGGTTCAAAGGGAACGAAACGTAACAACGAGAACGTCTGGAGTGAAGAAAGAAACAATTCTTTCTGTTCAACTATTCGCCGTTCGAGAAAATTGCAGCCGTTGATTTCGGTGAATTAATGGACCGGTGTTGTGAGGAAGGGTGTAACGAGAGAAAGAGTAGAAGGACGGGGACGATATTAACGGTGGACTTCTCTGGTCGTTTATCGAGTGGGAGCTAGATAAATATCTAGGTGCACAACGTTATGTGCGGCCGGTGACACTGACAAAGTGGGTGCTCTACTTCTCAGTGGACTAAGGGCGTCGTTGCAGGTACGGTGGAAGACGTAGAATCGAACGGAAAGACGAGGCTGCGCTAAACAGGAGTGTAGAATACAGGCGGTAAAATTCCGTTCCATTTGAAATTCAACGGTTAGGCTTGCACGATTATCTCGGAAGCGAAGGAAAATCTTATCGAGCGTGGCGTAGAGAAAATAGATTACGGCCACGTGCCTCGATGAAAGTTGCCGGGATTTTGATGTACGACCTTTCGCCAGCCGGCCACGAAAAGCAATCTAGCGGAAATAAGCCCTCTCCCATGGCCATGGGAGAAACAAAACGGAACACTCGAGGAAATATCAATTGGCGGGCGAACATAAAGGGGCGAGCTTTTCACCGCTTACACGGATCCACTCAACGCGAGGAGTGCTTGCACAGACCGGCGAGCTTTTTCAAAGTGGAAATCGACCGACCGATGTAAATCGTTTTTCTTCGTGTTCCCTCACGTTCCGCTGATTCGGAATGCAGGTGAATTACGTTCGAACGAGGAATTTCCCTCAAATAAAGCGTACACGGTATCTATAGTTGTCGAACAATGTCAATGTCGGGTAGTAAAAGTTGGCCAGTTCCTGCGAGAATACAGCAGGACAAACAACTCTGCGTTACACTTGTATCGATCCTCGGAGGGAAATCGAAACCCTGTCGGATAAGTTGCTGTCACGTCCAGGAACGGGGAACCCTGTGTCTATTGTTGAAGCACTTTACAATGCAGCCAAGCTTTATAGCCGATCGTGGACGTGTTCTAGCTTTAATTGATAGCCCTCTTTGGTGATCCTGCTTTATACATATCAATTGCCCTCTCGAACTTCTTCCCTCTCGGTCGATTGTCTGGCTAGCGTTCCTAGATATCAGAAATTGCGTTTCAATTATTCAACGTGATATACGAAGAGGCAAAAGAATCGTACTGGGAGATCGTATTTCTTCGCTCGCGAGGATACAATTTCTCCTCGTATACGTTCTCGTCCAGGTAAAAGGTATCTTTATAGTGAATATACATCCATGGTGGATACGCAGAGAGGCAGGGAACCGTGAAGTGTCGAAATTCCTAGGAGATTCTCGGAGAAAAGCGGGAAAGCGGAAACGCGAGCATGGGAAATCTCGATTGAGAGGCTCACCCGAAGGCTGGGGCGAGAGCTGGTACTCGCACGCGACCCCTGACATTACCTGCCCTACATAAATGACCCAGATCCCCATGACTCCGTTCTTGCGATTTCTGCTGGACGATAGTACGGTCCAATAACGAGCGTAGAACGCCATGGTTCGATCCCCATCGACGCTGAAGAGAGTTTGAGGAATAGAAGAAATTTTTGCTTACCCTCGAAGAAGCGGTAAATCGAAAGATTTATGTTTGCTAGCTCGATCGAGCGCCACTTCCTCGTAAATCTACTTCGTTTCTCGTACAGACGGATACGTGGAATTGCTCGCTTCCGCTTAATCCTGGCGCATGGGAAAGGTTTATATAAGGAAGAAGCAACACAAGGAAGTCGGCAAACAAAAGCAAGCTCTAGCCAGGGTTCATTTTCATTCTCCCTCCACACCCTCCTTGTTTCTTCAATCTCTCCATCTCTATAGAGTAAAACAGCCCTTGGGAAGGTAATAACTCGGATCTACTCCGGTGATAAATTTACCATCGATTCCGAACACGTGTCACAGGCACGAGGAATCCGGCAAATCGCGGGATGTTCGTGTTCCAAGGTTTCCTTCGGTAGTACGAGCCCTTTCATTTAGAAGCTCTTACCTTCGGAGAAAAGGAAGGAGTGAGAATCGCAAAGAAAGTGGAAGGAGTCGTTTTCCATTCTCGCCTGGTGTTGTATCTCCGCGTCCTATTGACCCGTTGAACGAGATTTCACGAGGCGACACGCGGAACGTTTCATGGTCGCGCGGGTTTCGTGTATCTTGCCTCGGTTTTCCATTGAAACAGCATCATCCCGGTTTCCATGGCGATTCCCGGATATGGAGGCGCACGTAAAATCAATGGAACGAAGTGAAGCCAACTGGCAGCCGAGGTGGAAGTAATTACGGTATCAAGAACAACGAAATCCGTGCGATCAATTCCAAGCAGATTTCTCTCGATCAGCTTTCAGGGACACTATCGATGGATATTTACAAAAGCCTCCGGCTCTGGATGTAATTTAAAAAAGTTCCCTTTGAAATAGGGTCGCTTTTTCAGCTAACTTCCTTTTTCGTACCTTCCTTCTTTTTCTTTTTTTTTTCGTCCATTTTGTTCTCTCACCCCTGATGTATATATATATATATGTACGTGTGCGTGGACAAGTCGCTTCGTTTACAGGCTACCAGGAACAGATAAAAGCGCGATTTTACATTTTAATCACGACGAAAGGAGTGGTGGATCGAGGGTTGGGGTGAACGCGACCGCTTTGAAAGTAAATTGGCTTTCCTGTTGATCGCTACATTCATTGGCAATCGCGCGCGCGAGCTTGAATAATGATGCGCCGATGGGGAAATTCAGATCGTAGGGTTAATCAAGATAGCCGGAAAGTTTCACCCTCTTCTTTTTTTTTCTTTTTCTTTTTAAGTGGAACGAATACCGGTAGAATATTCGAGAAATTTAATCCTGGTCTCTTCTACACGAGCGAGTCTAGTTCATTTTCAACGCTTCCACGCTTCGAACGGATTTTTATGACGTATGCGCACACATCGGATAGACACGAGCACGAGATCGAACGATGGTAATGAAGAACAAGGCACCATGCTGTCCGCGTGGACACGCTCTTGAAAATTCTGCCGTGATTAAACGTCGCCCATATTTTCCCTCGAGTTTATGTTGATCCACGTGACGCGGTCAGCCGGCTCCATTTCTATGCATGCGGTCTCGTATAACAGACAATGCAGCATCACGCGTACAAGCTAATCTTGAGTGGGAACACGCGTGCGCTGGTTCGACATACCGACACTAACTGTGCGGGCCAAGGTTCGCGGTTTACGCAATTACCGTGAATACGAGGCGAAATGTGCTCGAAAGATCGTCTGTTCTTCACGTTACATTCGCGGGCTTGCCAGCTAACCTGTGGACGAGAACGACCAAACACAATAACGCAACGATCGCGAACCTTTCGAATGGAAATTCGTGGAGAAACAATATCGAAATACTCTCGAGGTTTTCCACCCACGGAAAAGGTCGAGAAGGATGTAAAGTTTGGTCTTTCTGCATGCGACGCGCAGTCGATCGACTTCTCACACTTGTCTGACTTCTCTCATGGTCTTTTCCTCTCTCTCTGTCACGCATTCTCACATACTATTTTCGCTCTTTACAAAATTCTATCTCTACCTGTCTGTATAACATTCTTTCTTGTGTTTCTATTGCACAGGCGCATCGCGGGCCGGCAGTCGTGCAGGTACAAATTTCCACGCAAACATTTCCAAATTCTCTGCACAAAGACACCTTAGGCGTCTTCTCTAGAAATTTTTTTTTAGTCTGTTTCAGCGTAGATCCCTCGCTGGATTAGTAGCACTTAGTGACTTAGTAGGTGGCAGAAACAAAACAAAAGATACAGAGCAAATGTACATATATACATATGTTCAGCCCTGTTTCGTTGTTAGTAGATAGCGAAACGAAGCTTCTTAGAGTAACCGATGATTAGTTTAGCGACCGTCGCGAGATCGTATTAGTACGATCGATCACGAATAGACCGCTTTGATACGACACACCCTATAGCTGGATAGCTGGAACACTGAATGCGTAGACTGTTTGCCCTTACGTCAATTTTTATTCCAATTTTTTCTCAATTCTTCAACGCGTGAGATTTGCAATTGCGAGTGTTGAACGATGAACGAATCGTTAACCGGAACCGATACTCCTGTATCGACGCGTTGCTCCGATTCGCCAATGTGCCTCACGTTGGACCCGAAAATTACGTTTAATTTTGTCGCGCGTGTGCAGCATGACTAATCACGAAAGATGCATGAACACCTCTCAGCTAGGTCGCATGTTCACGTTTATGTTCGATGCGTGTTTACTATCGTTAGTACCACGAGAAGCCCCTTTAGTGCGATGCAGCAAGAAAAAGCTAGAGAGACGAAAGCTCGGATGGAACTGTTTTAACGTTAACCCGTTTTCTTTTGTAGGTAAGTGTCCCGTTCACTCGACAAACCTGTCATCCGGTCGGTAAGTCAGCTTTTCTCGTCTTAAAAGTTTTCTGGAGTTCACGTGAAAGCTCGATGCACTAGTAGTCGGTACAGCAGAGCCGCGAGAAAGCTCTGTCTGATCGTATACCGACAGCGTCGGCGCTACGCTTGACCTGTACTACTTGCGCCGCATTTATCGTCCGAACTCCTTACTAGTTTTCTGCCGTGTTTGCCGACGATACGTTCGACAATCTTACTGGTCTCGCAGGCCAGTTTTACGCATCGATAACATTATTAATTGGCAGGAACGTGAAAATTTACTTTACGGTTGTTAAAGTCGAAACAAGGTCTCGTAAATTCCAAGTAGAATATAGCACGAATAATAGAAGAAGGTAGATTGTAGTTAAACTTGTATCAGAGCATATTGTATCAAGCGCAAACTTGTGCTCGGAATTTTTCTGTACTTGCTTCGTGTCCGGTTAACCCAACGATACGCGATCCGTTCCCTTCCCAGAAATTCGCTGTGGATAATTTAGTGATTTCAACGAACCCAGCTATCGACAAGCACGTTATAGAAAACACCTACCTCTTGTCGACGCGAGCCCAAGATATTTTATTACGTATCGACTTCTTTTTAATTTATACAATATAAAGGTATTAATTACCTCGGCGAACGAACGATCCGCTGAAACGCGGAGAAATACCTGAAATCGGTGGAACAGGCGAATTTAAGTAGAAGAACTGTATATTTGAGGAGACACACGGGTCGTCTAAGCATCGCAGACTAATACCACTGTCGCCCCATAAAATATTCACATCTGCGTACAGGAAAAGGCGTTTCCGTGCCAAGGACGCGTGCTAGCGTAATTCAACGATGGTCTCGCGTCTCGTGGCTCGAGTTAGTCGGTTCGGCAAATATACGCGCGTGCGATTAAGCGATTCCAAGCGAAAGAAACTGAACAACCGAAGGGTGTGTCAGGTGGTGGTTAAAAAATTTTGTTGATAAACGCCACGGAGAGTCGCGTGCCTCGTTAGATAAAGTCACAGCGCATAAATCAGCCGACCGGCGATCCTTTTTCTAGTTCCCTTATCTCTGCTTTACATCCGAGAGCAACGCGAGCTCGTTGCAGCGGAAAGAACATTCCTAGGAACGCACCGTAAGCCATTATGTCCCGTCGCAGCTGGTGCACCCGGTATTATTGGAAAGCTGCGCGTTCAATATGCATAGAATTTCCAGGGGTGTCGTTCGAACGGTCAATTAGAATTCGCGAGGAATCCGTACCGTTTACTCCGCGTCAGAATCGCGATCGAGTCGCCGAATTCCACGACTTCCGAATTCTCCACTCTATTTTGCTTTAGGAACAATTCGCCGAAGTAGAGGTGACAAAAAGAAGAAAACGATTTTTTGCACAGTCTCTGGACTGTTGTACTTTGTCACCTTCGTTACACCGTCGTGGAAGAACGAACGTCTTTTTTAGTTATTTCAGTGGAAAATGTGGTTTAGAAAATCTATTACAGTTTGGAAAAGCAGAGTTGATCGTATTCTATCCGAAAGTACTTTCGTAGAAGACGTTACCTTCGAGTGATCTTATACCGAGCGAGAGCTGCTAGTGGTTCTGACACGAGGTGATTGAGAGACCGATTACCCTTGGCTCTGCTTGGCGAAAACGAGGATACGAGCCATTTTTCATTCCGTGCTGCTGCTTATACAGCCTTCCTACAGCTGCCCCGTAGCGAATATTAATGCATCGATTATAAGCACAGCAGCCAGGAGAAAAAATTTTAAAAAGTATTCGCGAGGGACGAACTTTTTCGGAAGTCCACTATGTCCTTATTGAAATTGCGACAATAAAGTAGTATCGTTCGATCGTGTACCATATGAGAGTACCGTTCAGAATTTTATTTTCTTCGATAACGAGGTCGTTCCAAGTGGAGCCCATTTCTCAATCCATCCAAGAACTTCATGATATCGCTGGTCTGCTGAATTTTAATACCCTCTACGGAACAACAGCGATCCTCTGAGAAACTCGTAAAAATATTTCGGACCATTGTTTCCACGTACGCGTCCCCCGAAACGAACAGGAGAATTAGCGATTCTTCGCTCATCGTTGTATCGTTCCCTCGAAAACTTGTCCCCGCGAACGCGCTTAAATTTTAACGGCATTCCGCGACTAATTTATGGGAGAAGTTGTCATCGAAAGTTGCCCTGTCGGAGAGAAGCAACGCCCACGTGTTATGAAAATATAACGAGAGCATCCTCGATGGCGACGTTCGTAAACGACGCGTGAAATTTTAATTACGATCCCGCGATTTACATGAATAGCATCGGTCGCGGCCACTATCTTCTCGTGTCTCTGCTTCTTTACCGAAAACGTAAGGTGCTAGGTTTTTCAAAAGGGGAAGAACTTCAATCACCTCCGGACAGACTTCAGCGTGGATCTTTCCTCCGTTTTAATATTTAATACTCGAGACTGTACAAGTATTTATTTCGCTGTTCCTTTCCGCGGTGTTTCTCGCAGAGCTGACGGCAAGTGTATGCAAATTCGGTCGGATTCCCGAGGAACGAGCAAGCACGTTGGTCAGATTATCTTCGCGAACGCGATGCTTTCCGAGCTATCTGCTTTACTTTTCTTTAATCAAGGTCGAGAGAGATGCTGCACGAGTCAGGGAAAAATGAAGAAACGTCCTTTGCCCCTGTCGTCTTCGTACGCACTTCGTTCAACTTCCCAAACATGTGGAAAATCACACCGTGATTTCGTTCCCCTTTCAGGAGGTCCATAAACGAACCCCGTTGATCCAACGAGTCAGGGAAAAATGAAGAAACGTCCTTTGCCCCTGTCGTCTTCGTACGCACTTCGTTCAATTTCCCAAACATGTGGAAAATCACACCGTGATTTCGTTCCCCTTTCAGGAGGTCCATAAACGAACCCCGTTGATCCAAGCCGTGCCACGTTCCGAGAAATCAATTGTTCGACATTTTCCATCTGGAGGAATTGAATTTACCTACGAGTTAGAATATCGCGCAACTCGCAAACAAAGCGCGGTGCAACGTATCGACGGACGTTCAAGTGAATTCGACTTGTTTTTCCGCGGCATTGTGTGGAAATAGGATATCGAGAGATATTTCATTGAACGCCGGGGAATAATGGCATCGGAGAGGTTCGCGGCTCTTCGAAGCCGTTTGTGCAACGTGCGTCGAGCAAACGCGCCCATGGCACCTGTCGATAGTTTCTAAAGGAAGTTTTACAAAAGCTTCAGCACCCCAGAGAAAGACAGTCTCTCCCTGGCTAACACAACCGATCCTTTGACAATCGATACACACCCTCTGCATTTTTGCCCAACAGTGACATCCTTTGTAAACGAATCTCGCAATCAACCTGGGAAAAAGTGTTTACCATGAACTGGTTTCAAGCGTGCAAGCTCGAAACCAGCAGCTTCCACGGCGATTTTCCAACGTCACGGTGGAAATTATTCCTGTCGAAAAACGTGCCACGCGAGAACCACCGTTTATAACTAGAACTCTACCGTCCCCTAAATTTTAAGGCGCCGTAATTCTTGGAGCGTCGGATCCTTAGTCATACACAATCCCCCTCGGTTACGTGGAAGATTTAGTCGAGGACGGGAACCGGGCTGTTGATTAGTAACAGTAATTAAACTTGGCAAGGGCGCGAGCAGAAATTATAAAGCTACAAATTATCGCGGATCTCGCTCGTTTTACCAACTTCTTACTTCTTACCTCGTCGTCCTCCACCTTTTACATCTTTTTTCCCTCAACTTTTTAATTGCTTCCAATTTTCCTTCGGTAGATCGGTACAAGGTACTCGGATCGATGTTTCTCGGATAATACCAACGCTATCGGTCAAACTTTCCAACTATTTATGACTCGGAATTGAAAAGCTTTTCTCGGCTAACTTGAAATTTTATAACCTTCCTCGTTGAAACGTTTGCGCAAACTTTTGGGCAGCATGCGTCATACGGATACTTATGGCACACTCGGTGTGGTTGCTCTCGTGCAATTGCCCGTGACTCACGTGCTCGCCGACCTACACGCCACTACCAGTCACCCACCGTGAGTTGTATATTTTCGGGAAATTAGGATTTCCAGCGGAAACTAATCGAAGAACGAGACCACGGTCAAGTACACCGATCCCATGGAGCAGAATCGCCGGGCGAAACCACAATGGCAGGTCGTGGTTTCGACCCTGATCGATCGGCCCTCCACTCGGGAATAGAGACACCACCACGCATTTTTTTACTTTCCCTGGATATGGGATCGTAAGAAATTCCACGCGGTGAACTCTGGGATTGAATGGAATCTTGTTAGATCAGGAGTATTCCATTACGCGGTGACTTCTTTTCCCAACGAAACACACGCTTTTTCGTTGAATTTTTCGCGTTGCGCGTGAAAATATATTCGATATATAGCTTTGGAAATTGTAGAGGAAAAAGCGAGCTGTGATACGAGAAGTTGCACGCATGAAAGTTTGCCATTTGGTAAAATTGTATCTGAAAACGGGGACAATACGAAACGAGAATCAATAGGATACAATACGACCATCAGAATCGGTATTCCGTTGATACGACAACTGTCTCCCCTACTACAGACAGGCCTAACGGGCTCGTCAAAGCATCAACGGATAAATCTCTAACCGGGAGACACTGTCATGACATGTGGGTGGCCCGGGACGCGGAAGCGGGAAGCTGAAGGGGAGAGAGGCATTCACCCTGATGATGGCGTACGTAAACGTAGAAGATGCACGTTAAAGCACATTGGTCGTTGGTTCGGTCGAGCGACACGGATGATGCTCTCGGGGGTCGGGAAAAGCTCCGGTGAAGCTCTGATCGTGGCGGTCGTGCGGGGCTTCGAGCTTGCGCACTGTCCTGGAAATCGCAGACTTGGTGCGCGAGGGGCGCGTGGCGGCACCGGGGGTGTCAGTCACGGCCCATCAGCCCACCATCGAGCACGTAAGTTCGCAAGCGGTTACTTTTTCTTCCTCTCTCTCTCAAACTACCATCCTCTCTGCCTCTTCTCTTCTCCACTATTCTCCCCCATTTTTTATCCACTCTCTCTCTCAACGCCACTTTTTCCCCTCGCACAAACTCCTCGTCCTGCGGTTATCTCTCATCTCTACCCTTGTCACGCTCTTCGTTTATCCATTCACACCATTCCCCTTTCGAGATTTCGAAGCTCGTTTATCTAAGTTTTCTTATCATGGCCGACGTATAATCTGACGAGGAGAGAATTGAATTTTTCCAAGTGATATAAAGAGAGGGTTCAGCGTGGACTATGGGGGACGATCCACCCGGCGGCAGTTTCTCAGTGATTACGTCGAAAATGGCGGGTACCGTTGGACGATTCCGCGAAAATCACCAGCTTCCGAATGTTTCCAGAGGGTGAGCTCGTTAGAGAGCAAGTGCTAGCGTTCCTTTTGTGCCGTTTCGCCGCCACTAACAATAAGTGGAACCGTAGTCTCGTCGGGACGAATCGACGTTCTGTCGTGTGAGTGAGAACCAGTTTTTCGGCAGGCAACGTGCCCTCCCTTTCTCTCCCCCCCCCCTCTCTCGCTCTCTCGCTCTCGCTAAACTCTCTCTCGAGTTTAGGCAGGAAATGGATTTCCTCTGTCGGACGTCTGTTTCCTCGCTGAGAGCCTCGATCGGAGATGCTTTTCCACGCACCGTTGTCTTCTTTCGGTACCGTGGCCCTTAATACAATCGTTGACTCGTACTACTTACGCCACCGTTCTCGCCCTCTTCTCGACTCGGTTCGAGGGATTTCTGTGAAATTTTCAACGTGTGTCCACGTGAATTTCATCTAACGATACTCTGGTGGTACGTAAAGAGGAAATTGGCAGAATGTTTAACGGTTGAAGGCCGAAATTCGTAACGTGCCCGGGTGGATCACGTTCGCAGGACGTCGAATCACGTAATTCCTTGGAAAAGGTGTCTTTGATGTTTCACGCCTGTTACCGATTTCCCTTGTGTCAATGTAACACGTGATGTACGCGCGACACGCTCATTTATCCGCCGTGTATCCTCGTAAAAAGTCAGCACGCTCCTGAGAAGGAGGACGCCTTAATTACTGGGCTATTAATCACTTTGCGTAAAAGAAGGAAAGTGGTCTCTTAAGAGAGAATAATTTCTCGTCGCGGTGGATATTTCCTCTTTCGTGTAGTACACGCGTTCGATGAATTTTTCAAGCTTGCGGCACCGAGCGACAGGCGGCCGCTTCGTGCAAACT
>NW_017100229.1:1832903-1872693 GCF_001263275.1 Habropoda laboriosa | reverse complement strand
CTCGTCGCTTTACGTCGGCCAGTTAAATATTCATAGCACACGTCCGCGTGGCGTCTTACGTAAGGTCAAGTTGCTCCTTTGGGGAGTAAGAAACTGACCACGTGCGTTGCAATCACAGATGAATACGAGCTTCCTCGAATCTATCCGTACATAGACCTGGCCAAGGAAATGCTCGAGCAATTTGTAATTCCATTTGACGATTCTTCGAGTGGTTGGATCTTTTAATCAAGAACGTCGTAAAGGTGTAAAGCTTTTCCTTGGCCCGCAAATAAATTGTATCCCTAGTGAAAAGGACGAAACCACGGTACCCAAACTTTAACCGATACCCGAAATGCACGTTTCCCACTCTTCCGCCAGCCGATTTAATTAAACCGATCCGATCGATCGCGGAGGTTAACGTTGCCGTTGCCTCTAGTATCCTAACCATCTCTGCAGCAGTGTTTCCAAGCGAAGCTTCCGTTCTCGAAAGCGCGAGGAGCTGAATTCCTAACAGGACCAGCTCTCTAACGAGAGATCTCGCGCTGCCTGTCTCGTTTCGTGGAATAACAGCCTATCGAGTCGCCTGGGCGCTTAAACATTCCACACGTTCGCCGTTTTACGGTGCCGGGGCAATTGACTCGGCGCATTGAATCGCAGCCGGGCTCGAACGGGGCCGAGGGCTTTTCTTTGTTAATGCTGATTTGTTGCCAGTGCCGCGCCAACCAACGATCAACGAGAAAAAATAGAGGGGAACCTCTGTGCTGGTCCGTTTAATGGGAATACATTGCGATATTATGCGTCCACGACCGCAACAGCCGTAATCAAGGGACTGCAGACGTCCCTGCACAGACACGATAAACCGCGAGAAACAAAGACAGATTTCGATTCACCTTCTCCGCCATTCGCGATACTCATTCACCGTTCACTCGTTTATGTCTCGAAAGAATGGTTCGCGAGAATTTCATTCCGTTCTCCCTCCGTGAATATTTACTACGCTTTTTGTATAACATTCAACGGTTTTGTGGGAGCTTGAGGTCGGAGATTTAACCACCGCGACGGACGATTTATAGCCACTGCGAGTTTTTCCACGATAACTCTTAATAATCTTCTATCCGTAGAAGATCCGGGAAAGATTGTTCGGCGTTAACGTGGATAATAGAGAATATGGACGAATTACGGTCACGTAACGACGTTACGGTAAAATGTTCACGTCGGGAGAGATGCCCTGGGAAATATTACACTGTCAGTTCGCGCATCGAATCGATAACCAGATTATGGAAGCCCGTGAAGTTATAAAATGACTTGAGGTATTAGCTTATCTTATCGCATGCCGTTACCCACACTACTTTCTTCCAATTTCCACGCACAAAAGATGCTAATCCGTCCGAAAAACCACACCTCGGCTAAGTCATTGATCAAACCTGTTGCCCATTCAGCTGAATTACCGTAATTAATGTCAGTATTGCGTGTCGAACGTTGTTAGTGCTTGGAACAATTTCCCTTAATTTACCAATTACACTTCTAAATTGTTACCCCAGTCAAGTGTTACCTTACTATAAATAGCAAGATATTCTTCGAGCTATAAATATGAAGAAAACATTCCCGAAAAGTTCGCAGAAATGAAATTTATCCAGACGACGATAAAATCTGGTCGCCGTCGAAGCCATGGCTTTTAATTATCTAGCTTGGCCATCGAAAGGGGTAGATACGTATCAGAAAAGCGTAATATACCGAAACGAGAAATCTACGTGGGCCATTGATCGCGCCCTAAGGTGCTCGACCCTAATGTTAAACATGCGTCGAACCGAGCGAGAGTCGCGTGTTACGAAGAATTAATTTTTTAACAAGAACCTGTCCATTTTGGAAAGTTTCGACGCTCGCTGGTCTCACGATCGCGAAATACTTTTAGACCAAGTTCGCCATTCCGACAGGAGGCTACCTTGTCGTTACCTTTAGTACAACGTGTCGAGGATGTGTATTTTCTGGTGCATAACAGCAAGAAATATCGAGGCTGCTCAAGTCGTTGCACTCTCGTCAACTTCTCTCTATTTCCAGCGATGATCCTGCCTGAAGTTCACCGATCAAACGAATTATTAACGAAGACAGAAGACGCCAACACTTTAGGATTCGAAACGTTCAAACGTGTGCAGCACCAGTGTATTTTTTTAGGAAAGCCTTTTTCGGGTATTTGCAGTGCAAGAGAAGGGAGGTTAACGAGATCAGGAGGAGCTTGTTCAAACGACTCGTTCCCCGTCCAATTACTCACGCAGCTGTAAAACGAAACGTACGACAAACGATATTTGCGTAAGGCTATTACGCGGACGATCCGCAAATTCTCCTGGAAATATCCACGGAATGGCACGCGTCAGGACGTTCCACTTGACGAATACCGACGATATTTCGCCTGTACGATCTTCAAGATCGCTTCTGTACGCGCCACCGATGCGATACAACCTGAAAGCGTGGAGTCGCGAAAGTGCCGGTTAGAAGGGAACGAGATTGAATTTTCAGCGACGATTCCCTGGTAAAAATGAAATCACCGTCGTCACGGTGGGAAATTGTCAGGATCGATATGGACAAAGTGGACTTTCTTAATAATACCCCACCCCAATTTCGAGAGTTACGTTTCCTTCGGTACTCAAGCTCCTCCAGGATTTAATGGCGCCCCAATAAACGAACTTCTTTTCAAGAGAACTTGGCGAATTCGTGACGAACGCTTCGATATTCTCCAGGGGTTAACGTGTACGATTCTGAAAGGATTTTTTCGACGTTCCTGAGGGAAAATGCGAAGGTTGACGACAAACGAGCGGCCTCGGCGACGTTCTCGGCAATTTTGCTTCACGAGCAACCGAAAGAAAACGCCTCCCTTGAAATAGGCTTGATTTATTCAGGCGATAGCAAACGACAATCGTGCTTCCCCGCGATGTATCTCCCTGTCGCTCTCTCCCCTTTGTTTCCTGTCTGTCTTTCCGTTCATTGTCTCTCCACTGTCTTCGCCGGGAGGTCCTCCGACCGCTTCTCCCGCGTTTCTTCCGCGCGCCGCGGAAGTGTCCGTGGTTGTTTGGTCACGCGACCAAGTACTTGCATCTTTTGCTCTAATCGGAATCGATACTGTGGTACATTTTCAAAAAAAAATCTGCCCTCTGTAGAGTATCTTCCAATCGAATCTCATCGGTACAGATTGCGAATATCCTTGAAGAGAGCAAAATTTCGTAATCCTTACGGATTAAGAAAAAAAGAAGGGTGGTCCGCTAAAGGAAACATTTCTCCCCAGGTACAATTTCCACGTTGCAACCCTTACCATTACGTTCCAGCCGATTACAGGCTCCCTTTCTGTAACAAGAATGACCATACAGTTCCACTTGGCCACCGTTCAACTACCTCTCTTCTTCGTCGTGGAATTCCTCCGAGGCAAAAGCGTCAGGGATGCGCCTGCCGTTAATTGGCGCAATTATTTCGATTATTTCCTACGCGATCAACCCTCGAGGGTTCCATTCCGTTTTTCACCCTCGATCCCCCGCTGTCGAAGAGAGAAAAAGAGAAAGAGAAAGAGACATTATAAAATTACTCGACGAACAATCTCTGCCAGCCCTGAGGGCTTTGATCGAACCGGGGATCCGTTCTCATTATCGTAATTAATCTCGAACGGCCATTCAGCCTGTAATCTGTTGCTCGCCGCCACTTGAGACTGTCCTGAACAATTCTGGGCAATTTTTCCCGGGTAAAAGCGGAGGCGCGCAAAAATATCGAGATCGTGGAAGCGTTCACGGATAAATAGTCAATGACAGAAACGTTTCACGGGGTGCCCTGCCCTCCTGCAGTTCGATATCGTAAGTAGGACGTGAACCTGGATGGTAGCGTGCGCACGCGTACGTACGCGCACGCACACCGACATACGTGCACACGACGATTTTGCCGGAAACCCGGCTTGGTAAATACTATCAAGTGTCGAGCTATTTGAAAGATTCTTCATGGCTGCCAGAAGACTGACACGTCGAAGATGTTACTCGGAACTTGCGGTGATACTACTTACAGATCTCTCGAAATTCAGGTCCGACCTATACTACTGAATTTTGTGAGAAATTCACTCTTCTACTCGAAAGGGACAGCCTTAATCCTGAGAAAGGGTATCGATGCAGAAGTTTAAGAAGTGTAAAAACGGTTGAACGGAGTTTCGCCAGCAAGACGATTCCGAAAAGGATGTGCCAGCGATAAGAAGTTTCATATGAGGAAGTTTATTGTCAATAGCAACAGGTGAACACTGTCTTCGATTAAGTTACCTCTCCATCTGATACATTTACCTCGTCGTGGAATCGGTTGCTTCGCCTGTACTTCACTTGGTGAGTGCATAGAGAAGCTTCCGTTGTTCGTGACGTCAAGTGGCCTGACTCCGGATAAATCCGTTCGATCGTTTTTCTCGCTGGATGGAACAAGCACTTCGGCCACTTTTCAAGGTGAACGAGAGAGATTCATTTACATCGTACGTTAATACGTAACACGGAAATTCTGCGTCCCCGGGTTTGGCGTCGGATCTGGCGACGATCCAGTGTCGTCAGCGTCGAGACGCTTCTCCGGATCCTTCTCCGCTGACGATTTCCATAAATCAACTCCCTCGCAACCGTGCCACGAATATATTCCATTACAAGCATGGTGCAACGATGAAACAACGATCACCGAAACTTCCACAAAATAATAACAATAATAACGGTGGTAACTTTATTACACAATAAAGAGCAACATCCCAGCCGGGGGTTGCTACGAGGTCTAGAACAATTCAGCGTACAGAAGAACAGACCGATACGAGTCGAACGAGGAATAGAAGACAGAGAGGAAATGGATAAGGTTCTACTAACAAGACAGGAATATCCTTCTCTGCTGTGAACATAAATGAAGCGTAACGCAACCCCGGAAATGGCGTTTAAAGGATGCGGCAGGATATTTTTCTGGTTCGTCGAAACGACGAAACGGCGAGGCTGCGGATACAAAACGATACTATCGATTGCACGACGAGGGTCCAGTCTTTTCCGTTTCGTAGCCGTTAATCCTCGATCCTCGGTCTCATATTCACAGAGATTCGAAGTGGCTGCTAGCCTCAGAGGCGGCCTGTGAAAAATTTCCCCGGGAAAAGGGGGATTTAGCCGGAGGCAGCTTACAAAAATGCGAAAAAACGGTTGAATTCCGGGCTCCGCCATTCAGACCTGGATTACCAGATTTTGTTTTATCAGAGGGACCTTCTCTCTGTTCCTCCGTATCCAACGTTAATGCGAGTCCCTACGTTGCTCGAACGAGCAAGAAACATCGGATGAAAATCTGCGACGCGTTAATTCAGGGTTACCGGTGCGTTAGCAGACGTTTAGAGCGAGTCACATAACCGAAACGTCACCTGAAAACTGGCTGCCACCCGCTTGATAATCTCGTAAGACACCTATTTCGCGCGAGACAGCCTCGAAGTTGGATCGGAGGGAAGGATACAGTGGATCAGGGAACGGAGAACAGTAAGATGAACCAGAGGATTGAAGAGGGTGCAGGATAAAGGACGGAGGATGCAGTGCTGGAGGATGGAAAACAGAGGTCGGAGGACGTAGAGGGTGGTGGAGGTGGGTGCAGCATGGGAGTGATCAATACTACCTCCACACCAAGTTCCCGCAAGAGTAACAAAGATGGACCGGGTACGCGCGAAGACACGATTTCCGGAAAGATTTCCTCCTTCGACCGAGCTATTCACCCTCGAATCCTCGAAACAGGGGACACGGAAACGTTAACGAACGAGCTTGCGGATTGATATTATTCCGGGGATGTTTAGAGAAGGTGCAACCACTTCGGCCTGATAATAACCTCCTCGTTTGGTCGCTCTAATGAACTCCAACTAAGCGCCCCTATTGATAGCCTCGAGCCTTACCAGATATTCTACTCTACGCGATACAAGTTTCATGTGTACCCTCCATAAACAATCCTCCATTGTGTTTTACGTTCTTCTAAATACCCATTGTTCGTGGTCACGTTCCGAACGTGATCTATAGTCCTGCTTATAGCCATTTATTCCCTCGTTTATTCGCGATATCTTCCCACTCTATCTACCGAAGACATAATTCTTCTGAAAATACTGCGATATAGGAATGAAACGAAGAAAAAGCGACGGTACACGATTTCGTGCTGAGAACTGAAAATGAAACGGCCAGAGTACCGGGAACTCGCCCTATATCCGTAATTTCCAGGAAGAAAGATCGGACGAAACGTTCGTGTGAAGCGATTGTTTAAAGAGAAATCCGTTCCAGCTAATTCCATCATCGGAACACAGGATTTTTGCGAAAGGTGAACACACGTGACTGGTAATTTCATTGGCTCTAGCAAATCGAAGTCAGGGACGTACATACCCGATAAACACACAAAGCGAAGGAGAACGTGTACGTCCACGCAGAAAACTAGAATGATAAAGCGAGTTAAAAGGAAGGGGAGAAGGTGGACGTGTTGTATCCAGAACGCTATAACCCGATCCGTTCGGTCGTGCGTGACTGGGGGCTGTTAACCTAAACAACGAGCCACGCCATCGATAGCCCAGTGACTCCGTTTCTCTGCATACCAACGTGCATACAGGTTTGCCGTTACATTGGTCAGACACACGAACGCATGTGAAACAAAGTCGAACGTCTCGTCCGATTCCTTTCTTCGCATCGATAAAGATTGACAATGGCGAGTAGCTGATAATGGACACGACGATAACGTTTATTCAACGCCACACCCTTCTGATTCCCGGCCACCGTTCGCATTTTTCGTTCCTACTACTTCGGGCTGATTCCATTTTCTCCACCATTGTTCCCTACCCGTTGTTCATATTTCACGCGACACCCAGCCTCGAACGCACTCGACAGACACAGACAGATGTTAATCCAGTTTCCGTGGCTTCCCGTCCGACTGACATTGCATCAGTGCTCGTTTAATCGAGTTTTAAGCTTCCGCCGGAGGCGAGGTCGGAATGCCGCGACACACACACAGCCCTGAAACGAGCAGATCGTGACAGGGGTAGCAACTAATTGTGAATTCAGACGAGATAACGTCAGGGTACGTTCTCATTAGGGGCGTATTCAAGCGTTCCGATTGGGTTCCTGGAAAAATTAGAGGCTTCCCGAATGACAAATTAAGCGGATCAATTTTGTGAAAAAATTCCCACGAACCTGTGTCGTTCTTCTCTCGCTGAAAGCGACAAACTTTTCTCCGGTGAAAACGAGACTCCCCGAGATATCCGCATAATCTTGAGAGTTCCTCGAGAAGGCTATGGCTTCCAGGAGTTCGTTATCGACGATTCGATTTCGCGGCTGGACGGCCGCATTGGGCCGTTTTGGCCGTGGCGCTTTTTCCGCGAACGTCATCCCGACGGAACAGGGCTCGGGATAGAAATTCAAGGGAGGGAAAATCGGCAATGGATTGGAAAGAAATATTGCCGAGCGCGCCGATCCATTTCCGTGCAACGATGGAACGTAACAGGATGAAATCCGATATTTTAATTTCGAGAGGAAAATGATTGCCCCCACCGTCCGGGTCGATACACGCATCCGATTAAAATCGTTTCAGCCGTCGCGGAGAGGCTGTTAGTCCTAGACAGCCAGAAATTGCAATTTTTCAGTGAAACTGCTCCTCGAGGAATCTCATCGGAGTTTCAATGGGCTCCTCTTATCGACGTTATTACTCTGTCGTTCGAACTATCGTTACTATTTCTCTCCCCTTGTGCAAAATCGAATCTCCTCCCTCCTCCTCGATAAGCTCGATGAGTGATATTCGAAGAAACAAAAAATCCGATATCTAAAAACAGCGGAATTTTTAGGGTAAAAAAAGTGGTATAGAGGCTATATATGTGTGTCGTCCGTGATAAAAATCGGATCAGATACGAATTCGCGGAAACAAGTTTGCGCGTGCCTGATTTCAGATTACAATGGCCCAATCGATAGAGGGGACATAATTTATGTAACCGTCACACGAGAACCTAGTAACCGTAATTGCGATTGAAATTGAACGTTGCGTAGAAATCTTTTCGAAATTCGCTCGAGACGTTCCATCGAAAATTCGGTATCTCCTCTCTGTGGGTAACGCGAGGCCGCGTTTGTATGCGGAATCGATTAAGTAGATCTAGGCGTACGTGTGCAGCCACGCCTCGAAAGCAACATGTAACAACATAGCGGCAGATAACATTTTTAACCGAGCTTTTACGCCTGGTTATAATCGTAAAACGCTACTTTGTACTTTCGGATTTATTACCTGAACGCCGTTCAATTTTATCCTCTTCGTTGATTCGCGTATTACCGTACACATTTTCCAAAGGGTTCGTTAATTCGCCTATTCCGAGGACATCTCTGCACCATGGGCTGCTATTTTACTTTCGGGTATTTTTCAGCAGAGTGTTTCTCCAGGCGAAACGAGCGAAACAAGGCCCTGCTTTAGGTCCGCTGCATCGATTTCAACTTCCTCCATTTCCGTGACACGTTCTGCTCGAGATCGCGGGATTTGCGTCTCGTTCAAGCGAATCGTGAATTTCGCGTACGACGTCCGTCTAATTGCGTGGGTGAGACGATTTAACTTGGCGAAATCGTTACAATCTGCCCTGTAACGTCACTCTTCTGGTCTCACAGACGAAGAAATACTCGCCGTCCGTCAGGCAACTTGGGTGATGAATTAAACGCGGACAAATTATCTTACAACCCCCGGGTGAAAGATATCGCGGCTTCGAATAGTTTTCTTTTCTGCAATTTCAAGCAAGATGAGGGAGAACCGCGCCAGATTTCGGCACCCTTTTTCTATCGAACTTTTCATCGCCCGTTCGAGATGAAACGCGAAATCACGCGGTGTGAAACGGGATCGTTCGAGCTCTCGTCGATTTTTCCCTCCCGCGAGATCTATCGGGGCGTTAGGCGAGCGAATTTAATTTGAAAAGTTTCCCGCTTCTGACCAGACACAAACGCGCCTCATTCTACTCTCGTACTCGTCATTTCTCGATAGAGCTCGTCGGCTCCTCTTCAAAACTCACTTTTCAGCGAGGGAGTTGCAGCGTTTTCCTTCGTTCTGTCGTGAGCTCGAACTTTTTCTCTCCCCGTAAAAACGGACCATTAACACAGGTGCAAATATACAGACAGTTTTATCGCGGTTGAAACAGTGGTATGGCTAACGTTACGCTGGCAACAAATCAAAGAGAAAGTTAGCTCGCTTTTAAGAGCAATTTGCGATAATTTTAGCCGAGTGACCGTGCAGGAATACTCCGGCGAAATGACCGGAATGAGCACGCGTGCTTAATTATTCAAACGAGCAGGCAGTGCACCTCGTTTTCTTCATCTGGAAACATTGTTGTTAGACTGGGATCGATCGCGATACTCATCGCAAGTCCTCGCCGCAACAACGTGTCCTGTTTCTTTTCTAGATCCATGGCCATAATTGCAACGACTGATAACAAATCGATCGAGCCATGAGGACGCATCAGTTGCGGCTCGTGTCGCCTGGAATGTAGTCGTTTAAAGGAGTACAATACGCGCACACGAGAAACAAAAGGAGAGAAAGGAAAGAAGGGAATAGCGTGAAAGTTTGTTGCATTTATCGTGAGACGCGAGAGAATAAGAGGGAAAAATAAGAGCGGACACAACGGTGACATAGCGACAGGCAAATGTCCTCGTCGAGCTTTCGCGAGAGCCCGTCGTCGTGCTGCTCACGAGAAGCGACAAGAAACAGAGATAGCGAAGGCGACGCGAGACGTTGCTCGGACGTAACGTCAATTGCACGATAAAAATTCAAGAAACAATTCTAGTCAATCCGCGGAAACCCCTGGCTGTGTTTATCCTTCAAAATCGTAATCGATAGTGTTCAGCTGATCTCGTCTCTTCGTGTGTCAATGAAAAAGGAGAGAAGATCGAAGTAGGAGAGAAAGCGAGGAGAACAGCTCGACGATAAGAGCGCCGATCAGAGGAGACGACGTCAATATTATAGTTATAGTCAAGTGATACATTATACGAGAGAAAGAAGTATCTAGATATCGCGTAGTACAAAAAGAAAAACCGTAGAACGTCGCGAATATTCAATTCACCTCTACACATACATATTCATACGCGCGAACCGTTCGAATCGTAGACGTAAATTTCACCCGTGCGTAATTCAACGATGATCCGTGTGATCGAGAAGCAATAAGAACGGAGAACGAGAGGAAGAAAATTCAATCGTTTTACTCGTAAGTATCGTGCACGCGTTATCGGTGCCCGGCTGTGGTTCAATTCTGTGCGTGATCGAATCTCATCGGACACGCGGCACGTGTTCATTTTCCTCGTAAGCTGCTGAGAGAACGAAAGAAAAGGGAAGAATGGCGTTCGCGGCGGCGAGAATGATCCTTAAGGACAAGCGACGGAAGGCCAGCAAAGAGGACTTCGCGCCACGAAATAGGAGCAAGGTAACACCGACCGTGAGGTCGTTTAATAAAGAAACGAAATTCATTCACGACAGTTTCGATGGACGATGAAAATATCACCGGTGAGCCAAGAGCGGAAAAGTTTTTCAGGACAGACTCTAACGATCAGTTTCTAATTAGCCGGAAAATTCAACTTAAGCTTTTCTTTCCCTGGTTGTTTAATTCGTCCCTATCGGACGTTGTAAATTTTTCACCAATCTTGATATGGAGTACCCGTTTAATCCTATCTCTTCGAATAATCGTGAACGATATTATCGAACCGTGACACGTGTCCGTTTTCATTATCCTCGTTTAATACACGGAGAAGCGTAACAAGTTCCAGCGATTTCTGAACGATATCCGGTAACGAGTCACGGCATGCGGCTCGATCGAACTTGCAGAATTTCCCGGGGTACGGTACGCGATTTTTCATCCAAGAAATCGCCGTATAATCTAATTTATAGAGACGGGGATCGAAGACGCGAGTAGCTTGAATACTCGAACCGCTAAACGTCCGCATGAATCTCGAGTCCAGAGGATTACGCGAATAAAACTGAGGGCGAGGTGCATAGTGACGAAGTTAAACTCGTGTCGCTTAACGTTACCAGAGAACGTTTCTTCCACTCTCGCGTTTGTTCGTGAGAAAATGATACGCAATCGGTATCCAAGGCGAGAATAGAAAGAGGCGGCGTGCACGACTAACTCGATTGGACGGAAAGTCGCGAATGAATTTGGTAAAAAAAGAAAAAGCTTATCGGACTGTTTATCGTCTCTGGTACGTTGGCCAGATAAAATGGTGGTTTCCAGCAAATCGTTCAAAGTTCAGGCATAGCCAATGGCGAGAGCCAGAACCAACCAGAGTGACGATAAGAAATTTCTAGCCTGGGCCGGAAATTAAATCCGCCTTCGCCGGACGACGAACTTTTCCTAACACCCGTTGTTCAAATGTCCCTTCGCTGGAATATCTTTGCTCTTTTTTCGCTTCCTGTTCCCGCCGCTAATTAAGAGCCTATAGGTGATTGGCTGTGCGTCGTGCCAAGCAATTATCGACTCGGTTGGAAAAGTCGAATTTTCTCATCAGGCAGGAAGTCGAAGAGGAACTCTGGTACTTTCGGTCCTCTCTATCGGGAACTTTCGTTCGATCGATCTTGGGTCTGCTGGAATATTTTAGCAGAACGTAACTCGCATATTCCAGTCATACTTTCGCCACGCGATTTTCATCGGATTAGAGCGTAGCCTCTTGAAAACAGTAATCCCAAAAGCCTGGAACAACGTGTAAACTAGGATGGCGTATCTCCTCTACCGTTTTATCACGTCTCGTTTACGTTAACCAGGCCGTTCTGCTCGTCGTAACTTACTTTCGTTGCTGTTATCGGCTTCCAGGATTCCATACGCGCGTCCTACCTATTCTTTTCCATCAGATTTTTCGACGAAAGGGAAACGCGATTATTTAACAAGATTGCCGGGGATACGATTATTCGCGCTAGCTCGTGTCGAACGTAGCACATACAGCGCCACAAATTGCTCCCCAGTTGCGTAATTGTTTTGCAAATTTTCGCCCGTGGAAATATACAGCGTGTCCGTCGCACAATTCCCACGGCGAACATCCAATTAGCGGCCGTTTACGGCTGACTGGAATTTTAATGATCTATGGACTTCACGGGTTTTCACCAACTCGCAGTTTTCCTTTCCTCTGCGTGAAGCACCGGCAACGCTTTTCTTTCGCTTCACCTGCGCAATTAGACGCGTTTCGCGAGCACATCTCTCACGAATAATTAAGAAATCAAAAGTTGGACGAACGTTAACAGCGCGAATGTCGCATCGCGTCGAATTGAACATCGCGAGAAACTCCCGAATAGTTTTATTCCACTGTGGAACATGAAATAGAATTATCCGGTGGGAATACCGTCGAAACGAATAAGCGTTATCGGAAATCGATAACAGTCACGGTCGATTTTTTCCGCCAGTCCGTGTTTTACATTTCGAAAAAAAACGCTCGATGCGTCAGATTTTTCCCGGCGACTGCTCGCGCATTTGCCCAAGAAATCGTGACATATTTTCCAGAGGTGTTGCACCGAAACGGGGAGTGCATGCTTTCGCGAAAAATTCTTACGAATCTCAACGACCGTGACGACAATCGAGAGAACTTGGCCAACGTTTTCTTCTCCCCTAGTCTCAGTTCCTATCGCGATGAAATTAATTGCACGGGATACGTATGAAATATCGAATCTGTTACACGCTTACACGGCACAACGAGCGTATAATTGAACGTGAAAATGGATTCGTTCGAGGTGAGCTTGCATGTCTTACGAACGTCGTGACAGTTTGGCCAAATGCGACAATTCAACATTTTCATATCGACATTTTCTCTTTGGAGAATACTTCACTGTACCTCCGCGATATTAATACGGTGCGGTCGCCGCGGTACAGTAAACGAACTTTACGTTGCATCTTTTGAAACCGGGGCTGGAACTTGAAGCGTTTCACAGGGTCGTGAAGGATTCAGGCCGCCTCTTCTCGATGAGTCGTCAATCCCGGAGGAGTTCTTTCCGTGAATGTTCAATTATAAACAGTTCTCCCGGTCCGTCTGTTTGAAGTTCAAACACGAGGGTAATCGGTGCTCTGCAAAATTGATCGCGACCGCGATTCTGCGAAATTTTCACCGATATTCCTGTGCGTTCGATTAAACGCAGCTCGACTAATTGCGCGACTAATTATTGCGTAACATTCGTACAGTCTAGCCAGGGTTGAATCTTAAAGCGTTCTCTCGTTTGAATCGTTCCTCTTTACCGGAGGAAAAGGCGAGCACCTGTGCCTCTCTTTCTATCGGAACTTTTGATCGAGCGACTTGAAAAGAGATTCGAGTATAATTGCTCTTTGATCAGAGACCAGCTCGATTCCGTGCTTTTGAAATCCATCCACGTGGTAGGTCGATCACGAGCCGCGGAAATTGATAAGCGTGTAAAACCTGATATTCCCTTTTCACCACGGCGAATTAGCTGGATTAATTGAGGATCCAGTTAATACATTCGAGAGGATACTGTTTTCAAATGGTATCGCCAGGGTTTAGCATGGAATAGGAAACGATACGCGATTATCTCATCGAAGGTCTCTGCAGCTGATTAAATTAAGGGTTCCACGAGCAACATGTGCCGCCTCGTTACCTTTGACAAACGAAGCCGCGGTCTAATTAAAACGGCAACGTGGATACTCGAGTAACACGAGGTAAGTCTTTGCAACCAAACGACACCTTCTTTCTTTCTTCAACTCGACGATACAGTTTCTTCCAAGGTTGTCCGTGAAAAGTGCGTGCACGTCGCCTCTGACCCATATATCCGAGCGTATAGCCGCGAAGCAAGTACAGAATAACCGAGAATTACACGTTACAAAGGGGACTGAAAATGTAATTAGCGTAACTGGAATCGTTCGGACGAGAAGGTATTAGGGTAATTGCTCGACGAAAGTCGAGGGGGGAAACTGGCAGGAAGAGGCGAGTTTTGACAAGTTGGAGATTCATGCGGAGCATCGCGTTGCGAACAGAACGAAGCAGAAGTTTCGCGGAGAATCAACACACGTAAACCCTCTCCTTCACTACTTTGTACACGAGATTACCGTCTCTTCTACGCTTCTCTTCAACGCTTTGATTGTACAGAAAAACGAGCCACACGTATCACTGTGAGAAAGACACGACAAACTGGCCTCGTAACTGTCCAACACTATGAGAACTCACGCTATGCTGTCGTATGTGTTCAGTGTGCACTGCTGTTGATACGCTACGTACTACCATGACACCGTGTCTTACGAACAGAACAGATTCCACGAGCTCGGTTCACGTATATCATCCTCGTCACCGGGGAACGTGTTTTCCTTTTTAAACGATACTTTCGTATCTCCTCCAATTTAGATTCAGATCGAGAAAACACCTTCCCTGCTGACACTATTTTTCGGCCAATGATTCTCACTCCTGTGTAGGTGTTGCAGCTAACTCTAAACTCTCAGTATTATACACACTTGTACCTAACCCTACTACTACCTACTCTCGATACTACTACGTGCCCGTGTTATATGTGTATTACCACCCACCTATTCTATGTATCTACTATATTCTATACCATATTGTACTTTTCCTACTGCAGTGTTGTGGTGATTGGTGACCTGTACTGTACTTGTGTTTACAGGCCCGCAGCGCCAGTACAAGTAGCTTTAGAAGCCTGAGCCAGGTACATACCAAAAATGACATAATCCACATATAGCTGAGATATTAGTGATAACTAGCTAATCTTAGCCGGACCATAGCTAGACACTTAGATGAATCTAGACACTAATTGCTCGTGCGTAGATGCGTAGAGCACGGCGCGTTTCTCTCTATCTCTCCCTCTCTCTATATTGTATCTATCTCCATCGCGGGTGTTCCAATTTCGAGAGAACCGACCATAACGTGATACTACGATCATGATCGCCACACCATTAGCGTTTAGAGTGAGACCAACTAACGATCAATCGGCCGTAGACGAACGCTTTGTACAAGTAACGAGACAGTAGGTTGTACAACACGATATAAAGAAGGATTTATCCAAAAAAAAAAAACGGAAAGAAAAGAAGGAACGGTAGTACACGGTCCACGTATGGTACATGCATGCCGATGATTTTCCCTTCTTACTCACGCAAAGAGACCCAGGAATGCTGAATGAAGCATGCCATTCACACGCACACCCTCCCTTATACTACTATTCCTTAACCAAACACACCAATCGGTAGAAACACTGCATGTCTATCACCCGCCTGCCTTATCTTAGAGTCTGTTCTCTACTCGTGCATCCCTCTGTCTTTCTTAATTCTTTCTTTCTATTCTTCTTCACCTTTCTTCTTCTCAACACAGTAGGTATTCTCGCGGCGATTCTCACGCGAAAAGGAGCAAAGTAAGTACACGATAAAAGTGTCTGGATCGGTGATAGTTGAACTCCAAGTAGTAGAATGGGAAAGCTCTCCCTCCCGACGGACGCGTTAGAACATCCCAGACTTGGTGTCGCCTCCGTTCGATACTGGAAGAATCGAGCAGGCGGCGTAAACTGTGTTACGATAGCGTCGTTATTTACACGCGTTAATACCGGAAATAGACTCGTAACCCGTTAACCAGAGAGAGAATCTCTTAATCGGATATTACCTTACAGAGAAGTAATAGAAGCATCGTATTAATTGCTCTCGAAGACACTCTCGAGGAGGGTGTCGCGTTAGCCAGACCTTTTCATTGCAAAGGTTCCTCCTTTCGAAAGGAAGCCGCTCAAGGCTCGTAATTTATTCTCGCCTCGACTTTCAGTCATCGTTTGGTCCGCCCGCGGTGTTCCTCTGCGGCTTTGCATATTAATTACGAGGAGCGCGGCTCTTGGAGCTATTTAGACGGGGGGATCGTTTTATCCCGAGAAGCTTGAGCTGGACTGCAGTGCTAGTGACGGGGCGTGGTGCCACGGCTGCGCTTTTCGACGTGAATCGAATCGTCACCTCGTCTCCACGGTGAAAAAGAAATTGTCTACGCTCGTCCCGGTAGAGCGTATAGGAGGATATCGACAGACCGTTTAGAGCACACTGAGAGCACACCATTCGCAGCGCCATCGATACTTCCCGTCGTTGCATTTCAAGGTTGACTCGCGAGCAGTCGATCTATCGCTTCCGGAACCCTAGAAGGGAGCAACGAGTTCCTTTCGCGCGATAAAATATACGGGGCGCCACTCGGTCGAACCGGAAACATTTTGTAGGAAAAGGAGGACTCCCTTTTGGAAAGAAACGGGCCGAAAAAGCTGGCTGGATGGTATATTAAGAGAAGAAAGTCCGGGTGAATGGCCCATCTTAGGCCCTCGTTCGGAGCACCCTTTTGTCAAGTAGTCGTCGGATATAAAAGCAATAAGAGAGAAAGAGGAGGCGAGTGAGTTGGAAGGTGGTGGGGATGGCGGTAGGTTCGGCTTGAGGATGGTTCGGGTTGGGAACGACGATCGATAGCCTGGGCTGCACCCTCTCATCGTTTGGTGTGTTGTCGTGGCCATTACTTTAATTATTAATCGTATTCAGCTGTTTCGAGCTCTGTCTCCTCCACCGTAAGTGCAGTGACACGTTCCAAGGTCTTGTCATTCCCCGTGTTTATTCACTCGATTTACCTCCGCACACACACCCCTTCGAGCCTTTATACACTTACCGACCCTCGACTCTCTGGCATGTGACATTTACGCGCGCTCGCGTTAATCGCGTTAACCTCATCGAAAATTATAATGATCGTTAGCAGCGGCGTTCCCGAGGATTAGCGTAACGTTCCCGCTGAATATCCAACTGGAATTTCCAACCGCATTTCCGGAGAAACGCTTTCTCTTACCATTCCGCCAGACGTGCTCTCCCACCTGCTACGCTTCCGACCAGATTTTGTCTTTCTCCGTGGAATATATATTGGATATCCGTCACTTCTCCCGACACGCGTCAATCTATCGATAGGATTTAATCGACTGCTACTCCAGTTCACGCATCGACGATTCGCTCGCGCCTACAGAAATTTCCACGAGATTTCCACCCTCGGATGCCGCTCTGTCGTTCGACGTGCAGTCACGTGGAAAACTCGTATAAAACGTACAGAATGGAGACTTAACGGCACACCGGGTATAGAGAACACAATTCAGGTCGCAATTATTGCGATTGCTCTTCGGGACTATACCGTTTCTTTCGTCGTTGCGGTACCCGGCTCTTTGCCGCGAGAACGTCTTCCGAACGATTTTCTCCAGCAATTTTAACGACCGCGATTAAACGCGAGGTAACACCATCGAAGTATACCCGGCAAAATCGAAGGAAACCAAGGTTCGTCAATCCTTTGATATATTTTTCTAGCAATCCTCGAGACGGTTCACCTACGGGGTATAGGTTTTCAAGGGCGGTTGCAGTCGGCCCCAATTATTGATCCTTTGGAAGCGGCTTCCGGGTCTCGCTCGCAAACACTCGGACAAAACTTGAGTGGGTGAAACGGCCGGGGCCAGGCCTGGAGTCCTGGATGGAGCGAGGAGCGAGAGAGACTAGGCAAAAGGGAAGGAAGGATGCCGACGGTGGCAAAAGCTGAAAGCGGAGCATGGCTGATGGGTGGCGATGGGCGCGTTCTCTCTCGCTCTCTTCCCTCTACCGATCTTCCGATGACAATTCTGCCATCCAGATTTCCAAACCCATCCGCCGCAATTTCCACTTGGAAAACATTCTTCCTCACCTCGGTCTTACGTCGTTCCCCATAATGAATATTCTAGGTATTAACGAGGAGGAGGGAAACGCAAAGTGCAAGCCGGAATTTCCAGCTGTAGAAAGGCACAGGTTCGAGGTAGATACTCGCTCGATGTTATCGAGTCACCGGCTAAACCGTACCCATTGCCTATAACCTCGATAACCCGGCTGATATATGCACACCGTGGGGCTATAAAGCATGAAGACCTCGAATCTTGCCGCGAGTCGATGCCCGAGTTGATCGAATAAGTGGCCTTCACGGAATTCGAACACGAACCTCCTGCACGCTCAGCGATTTGCTCGCCGGAGATCCTTGATTAATATCCCATAGAAACTTCGCCGCTTTCGAGGGGACAGGAAATTATTGGTCGCGTCTAACTGGGGTTCACGCAAAAATGGATCAACTTCCGGCAGGGATAACCATCCTCCTCCGTTGGTCACGCGACCCAAACAACACCGGCGTCCACACCGATTACAACGATCGTCAATCTTCGGCATCAACGGAATAAAAATCATTCCACGGTTCGATGATCAAAGGTAACGTTTAATCGAGCACTTAATTAACGGATTGACGTGTACATGATGCGCAAACGAACGTGCACAAGGTGAGAAATGAAGTATCGGTGAAGGCTCGTCGATCCCACGTCCATTTCTCACCGGAGTGAATAATACGTAGCCGGTTCTCTCCCGTGGAATTTCAATTTCGAGAAAGAGTCCGTCCACGATTAATGGGAGTATCGTAGGAGAAAAATGCAGGCGTCTCTTTCACGCGAGACGGCGAATCCCCCGATGATTTTAATCGCCGGTCATCATCTCCATGAATTCTGCAACGTAGAAAAATTAACGAGGTTAATCCGATACGTTCGTATCAAAGAGAATAACAGGGATTTCCCCTATTCATTTCCCTGGTACATTTCTATTACGAATTTCATCCGAGGTGAACTCGGTGTCGTCGAATGTCGCACGCCATAAGCTGAAAAGTTATTTCGAAATGGCTTTTCATTCGATCGCCAGACGAATATGTTCCTCCTGGGGAGCAACTAGGTCGTATCCTTGCCCCTTTATGCGGCCTCCTTGGAGTTTTTTCAAAGGGGCTCTGAATGGCCGGTATTAAGACGTTCGTGGTTTAATCAAGCTCTCGTACGAGCCACCGTAACCATCTCTGTAGACCAGAAGCTAACAAAAACCTCGTACTATCAACATCGTAACTTCTCCGCCGTTTCGAGGAACTTTCGTCGGGGAAAAGGTATCGGAAGTAATTAAACCATTCCGGTGTAACGACCAAGGCGCAACGGCTTCCGTGAGATGCGGTAAGAGAGTCTTCGACGAGGATGAAGATGAGTGTCCTGTTAAGGATATGAGATGCTCACCGTCAAAGTCAACCGTGCCAGAGCCGTCGGTGTCAATTTCAGCGATCATGCCGTCCATTTGATCAGGCGTTATCTGATCATCCAGAGCGGCGAGGATCTCTCGGAGAGAGCTGGTAGGAATGTAGCCGTTCCCCTCCTTGTCGTAAAGCCTGAAAGCCTCTTTCAGCTCCTTCAGCAACGCCTCGTCGTCCTCCTCTTGGAAGTGGCTGGCCACCCGGTAGAACGAGTCGAAATTCAATTTGCCGCTGCCTGAAAGCCCAACCAAGCCCCGCCGCCGTTAAAAAAAAAGGAAAGAAGAAAAAACCAAACTATCTTCGAACAGCGTGTAAACAAGTTCTCCAGCCTCCGTTGCATTTCCGTTTTCCGATATAAAAATATCCTAGACAATATACTTGGTAGCTGTCCAAGAATAAATTTGAAATTTATATCGGCCAGACGAGACGTGCAATCCACGTCGATCGAGGAAAGCCCGTGGATTGGAAAAATAAGGAACATCTTGACGGAAAATTAGATTCGAATCGAGAGAGAGAGAGAGAGAGAGAGGATATCTTCGGCTGGTCGATATGCACTCGACAAGCATGGACAGCGATATCTGCATAATAACGCGTGCCGATAAAGCTGAGCATTGTCTCAATTTCCGAGGCAATTCGACGGGCTTACGGTAATTCCTGGTGTCCAGTTTGGTGTCACGGATCGACGTCATGGCTAAGTGCCTGTCGTTCGTACGCTATAGAGCCGGACACGGTGGCTAGAGCAGTTCGATCGTGGCTTCTTGAACAACGTTGCCCCGTGTCGTGACGGCAATGGGTAAGTTCTACTTGCACGAAGCACAATTAACCCGTTCGTGCTACTACTATTCACCTCTAGAGCATTTGATTTCTGCTCGATTCAGCCGCGTTACAGGCCCGATAAGAGTTAGCATTTTACCGGAAGATGGATTAACAATATGCACCATACTCCTTTCTAGTCGAGCGAGTGCTGATACTTTCAGATTACCGTGCTTTTTTAATCTGCCTGCCGGATATGCACGCGTGGGTGAGAACTCTTTGAACGACGTAACGTCTGAAGTGTGATTCGTTGGAGCTAGTGTGTGGCGTAGGAAAAAGTAGGCTGAAGAAGGAGACTCCGCGGCGACCCAATTCTTTTCCACGGGTAAAAAGGAGAAGATATCTCTCCGTGGAAATCCTGAAAGGAACTATTCTTCCTTTTGAGGTGCTAGTCAAACGAAATCTTCGCGTGGATATCAGCGTACGAAGTTCATCCTTTGAATAAACCCACCGTCAGAGGACTGCGAATTCTTCTCCACGGTTCTTCTTTCGTTTGTTTCGCTTTAAAATGTCCACAGAGCTGCTGAACGGAAACGCGAAATCGCCCCAAGTCGCGCCTATTAAAATTAATCAAGAAGAAAAGCTGAAAACACTGCGTGACAGCGCGAAACCAGAAAGCTCGACCAACTTGAGAAACGTAGAAAAGTTTTCGCGTTTAGCTTTCTTTACCTCTACACACGTGCCTCCTCTCCCTGTCTCGGTCATTATATCATGAATTATTTGGGGTTCGGTCGAACGAAGCCATCGATCCACGGAGCGGCCAATGTCGGTCCAAAAATTCCTATAACACTCTGGTGCGCGGAAAGGCAACGGGGAACGATTGAAACGCGTAAAATGAAGAAATACAGTACCGTCGTTGTCCTCTTGTTTGAGCAGCAACTCGAGATCGTGATCGTCGAAAGTGTGCCCCAGGGTGTTCAGTATCGTTCTTACTTTTTCTTTCTCGATACGGCCCGACTTTGTCGAGTCGAACATGGAGAAGGCTCTCTTGAGCACTGTAACATACAACGAATCGCTGCTTGCCGTCGTTGTAAAATATTGAAAAGAAAGAAGAAAAACACGACACAAGAATTTCGATAAATCGGTCTCGTGTGTATCTCTCGGAGGATTCTAACGCTGTAACGTAAACTCGAAAGGCATCGTCGCAGAAATTTCCGTTTATTTACGCGGTGTGCCAGCGGCGTGTATTAAAATAACGGGGCCGAGTCAATCAGCGGTTTATTTTGCGACAGGGAGGTGTATTGCGCAACCCGTGGGCCACGTAGAAGCATAACGCGTCTCGATACTCCGTCGCGTGGGCGGATAGGAGGTGTGCAAGATTTTTGAGAAATTTCGCCAAAGAACCGGAATATAGGAGAGACTCGAACTGTTGTTCCCTCGACGTCGCTATAAATCGATTCGATTCGACGCGATACGATTTGGCAGAGGTTCGAGATCCGGTCCCTATCCACGTTTAGGCGACAAATCTTAACGAGTAACCGTGTTCCTTTGAAGTCGCGGCAATGGAAAATGCAGATCGACCTGAATCTTAAACACTCGCCGGCCCCCGTTTGACAAATAAACCATACTTGTTGACGCGTCTGGGAGATCCAATGAAATACGGGCACCGCATGGCGGCGCACAGTCTATTTGTACACGTGCAGAATTCCGTTCCGCCTCGTTTACGGCAATTACGCCTCCCTGGAGGATTGTGTTGCTCGATTTTTACTTACTTTTGACCTGGTCGTCATCCTGAAACAGAAAAGAAACTGTATTTCAGCGTGGGTTCTCTTTCAAGCTGGCTCACTTTTAGTTAACTGATATATTCACTTGAGAAACAGCAGGGACCGAACGATAAAACGAATTTTGATAGAGCCCCGACGAGATTTAATTCTCCGTACTGTCAATTATTTCCGATATGGAAAACCGATCGAAGAATCGCTGGCGCGTAGCCAGGCTGCTCGGTCCTCTGCCGTTTCGATAGAGAATCCTCCAATTAACGCGTTTCCATGCAACAACATAGTCACACAGGCCACCATTCGTTCGACACTTAATTGCAAAATACCAACTGACCATCTTTCGAAGGTTTGTCCGCGACAAACGTGAACGCCGTGTCCCTTCGTTCTTCGGTACTAATGGCTTATCCGCACTGGATATCTTTTATAAGCTCAGCTAGAACGCATGGAAGGGGAGATGAAGAATTTCTCTCATCCCTTCCTGCGAACTATCGAAATTCACAGCTTCTCTCACGACGCGGAGAAACGACGCCAGTTTCTCGCTGCTATAATGCTACGGTTCTCCATGGTAGAAACGGTTAACTAACACGCACCGAGAACGCTGTCTATTCCAAGGCCGTGTGACAACCCATTCGCCCCGAAAAAATTCTCGAGTTTCTCATCGTCGTTTCAAATATACGATTATTCGGCAATCTCCGTTGCAAATCAACTTGATCGATCGGTTTCAAATGGCAGACAGATTATCGTCGGTCAAAGTGTGTCTCTCTCTCTCTCTCTGTAGAGGAAGATTTGTAACGTGCAGTAGAAAATAGAAAATGCAATCTATTATAGCGAGGAATATTACTTAAATTCCCGGTTATGTGGTTGTTTTCTCTATGCTAGAGAAGGCCTGCCAAAAAGTTTGAGGGAAAAGCAATAAAATTTTCGTAGACCGCAGACGCGGTTGTAGGAGGCTGCCGAGAACACGGCGGCACCGAGTGGAAAGAAGTGGGGATGGTGCTATTTCAAAACATTCCAGACTATGATACTACCGCTTTCCATTCAACCACCACATCGCTCGGCGCAATATTATATCGCCGATTCTTTTTATTGATTACCAAGAAATTTAATATCCTCGGAAGCTCGCAAATTCACCGAATGATTCTTCCAAAGAATCATCCACCAATCTGAACGGAATTAGGCGAACCCCCTCCTCCTAAACAAAACTCGATTCGTCTCACGTTTAAACCATCTGCCAGGCGACAATTAAAGTTCCACCGTCGCGTCGTATAAAATTCGTCTTACCGTTCATTCAGATATCGCTGATACTTATCGGCACGTTTCGCTCGAACCTAAACGATCGTACATCGTAGGCGTGTTGCGTAACGGTGGACAACTCGGAAGATCGCGCCGCTAATGGAAAACTTTGTTGTTACGCGACCCTGGTAAACGAGAGCAAAGTTGCAGTTCTTGCAGCATTTTTACCGTCTCTGTGCCCCTCTGACGTATAGTGCTTTTCGCAAGAACACGGTAGACGCGGCGAAACGCTATAATTATCTCGTCAGTTCCACCCACGCCGGCCCGAACCACCTCTCCGCTGAATTATTACTTGAATAAACTCGCGATATTTTTAGATTGTCCAATACCAATTGTGCACCTCATGAGTGAATATATATTTAAACCGTGCGGAGTCCACCCTGTTCTGCCTTGGCTAATTGGCTAGCCAGCCGGTCGACGAACTTCTTCTTCGTTCACCCTCTCGTTTTCACCGAGTGCCTATCGATCACGATCGTTCGAACAGTCTTTTATTTTCACCTCGAAAACATCCTTGATTTTTAAACAGCCCGTGTGGCCCACTTTTTTCCCCCCGTGGTTCCAACTAACCAAGGCTCTTCCTCTTGGCCTCGGTACGCGGGCAGATTCCAGCTCGACCGGCAGTTTGTATCAACTAACTCGATTTATTCCCTCCCGATGGGCATCTCTCCGTTCCAGAGATTCGAATCTACGCGATTGTCCATCGCGGGGACGAAAGGGGCAGTTTTCAGGCTCCTCTCATCCGTTTACCCCGCGATAACGATGATATCCGATTTAGGGATTCGAGCCGCATTCGATGCTTTTCAATTTCCACGACCGACGACCATTCCTGTCCGTCTCTGTTTACCTTATCTGCTTACCTCGCGATTGTCGCGCGGAAAGAATCGGTACTCGCGAAAGCGGTGAAACAGGCGGACCGAAGGACGAAGGAAAAGGCGATTAATTTCCAGGGAAAACTCGGAAGGGAGAATAAAACGCGAGGCTCCGTGGTGGCGATGACTAAAATCTCGGAAATTACCGCGGATCATTCTACAGTGTGTCGTTAGCAGATCGTCGCGAACAATGGCGCCAGATGCACCCCGACCACGAAATGTTGACTCGACGCTCGCACGGATTCTCCGCTCGTAATTAAGGGTATTGTTCGTCCTGCGACCTTAGATCTTTCTCTCGCCAGGGAAAGCGAATTTTTGTTCGTACCAACGTGGAAAGGTGGCCGCCGCATTTTTTTTCCCACCCTCCTCCCGAAGTTCGTTTCTCGTTAAAAGCAACGTATCGGAAAAGCTTCCCCCGATTAAAACGTTCCACGGACCAAATGACTAATTACGGAACAAAGAAAGCGGTTGGAATAATTACGAATCAAGGCTGAAAGACACTCTATACGACATCGAGGTTTTATTTGCATATGCAAGTCGCATCGATTGCATCTCTCTCTCTCTAGAAGGAATTCATCGGCGAAAAGAGATTTCTCGCTGGGTGCATTCGAACTCAGACGATTGGCATAACTCTGCATAGAGCGATCGGGAAGGTAGATAGAGAGGCGCGGGAGATAAGTTTGCGCAAAGGGGACAAAAGATATCCGTAATCGGCGATGGCCCAGTTTTTGGCCCCAGTACGATCGGTAAACAACGCTATTTTTGCAATTCCTGATGCTCGTTTTCTCCGTATATTCAGGCTGAGCTCGTAAATCCGTGCAAACTTTTCCCTCGGGTACACGCGATCGCCAACGATCGTCTTCGGGGACGTCCCCCGAGTCACTGTTCCCTCCGCCTACAGAGCACTGTATCAATAAGGTAGTTCTCCAATTTGAAACGTACAAACCGCCTCGTACTCGTTGCAGTCCAGTCGAAGGTCGGATCCGGTAATTAAAAGCCGGCGGAACAAAGAAGAAACTAGACGATCGTGTGATGAAATTCGGTTAAGCCGCGGAGCAAGGCCGCTGACGAGGGAAAACGAAGAAGTGGAATATCCAGCGTGACCTGGTCCGCCGATAGTTTAATCATCCGGTGCAATTAAAAGGAACGAATCGAGCGACGTTTCGATTACCCTGGAAATCCCATTAATTCGTTCACGTGGTGGACAGTACGCGATACATCGAGTAGTCCCTTATCGATCGTTCGCGTATCTAACGATGTTCTCTTTTATTCCCAACAACAGGCTCGCAACAAACCAGCCGACGGAGTTGGCCATGTGAACCAGAAGGGCTCGGCGGGTCAAAAGGCGCCGCTTGCAGCCGGGCAAAAGGTGGCGCCTGGTGGAAAAGTTGCCGCGAAACCTGCTCAGAAACCCACTGCTCAGAAGGGACAAGTGAAAGTTACACCCAAGGCAGCCTCCGTGAAGACTGGCAAGAACAAAAAGAAGGGCCAGAGACAGCAGTACGATCTCATCGTCACTATCAACTTGGTAAGTAAGAAGTGCTTCTCTTCAGCGTCATCTGACGTTTGGTAACGCACAGTAGAAACGGACGGTCGCGGTCAGACACGGCCGACTCTAGTGAAATACCGACCAGACGGTGCAGAATAGAAACGAATCGCGCCTAGATCCTCCACTTCCATTAGATGGTAGCACGAGTACCATCGTACGAACGTCTCGAAGACGTAGCTTTACACCGTTCCTTTATTACATTTATCAATCGTAGTTTTCTTGCAAATGGATGCAATTGGTGATGATCTAGGGTCGCTTAACCGGGGTCGATGGTGTCGTAAGCAAAGGTTAATTCACTGACGCAAGTGATACGATGCAGTAAGATACGGAACGAGTTTTCCATTATCGAAATTGCACGCTGCTATGGTTGCTTTCAAGTGCACGCCCGCCAATATTTGTCTGGATACTGTAAAAATAACCGGTACGGCTGCATTTTGTGAAATTCACACGCGACACATGCGACGAAACAGGTCAGGGTGTCCGTGATTTTTCGTCGCGACACTCCAGAAATAGTTTCCGACGCGTTCGCCTTTCCTCGCTCGGTGGGAGCGGAGCTCTTGCTAAGGAAAACAAATGCGTCTTGTCTTCTAGCAATTAATCGATATTCCGAGCGATACGTAACAACGTTCACGGTTCAAGAAACTTGATTCCGATCTGCGCACAGGTTGTGCAACATCGTCCAAAGTTAGACCATCCGAAATATTTGTGGCCAGTCTTCATAATTGCAGTCGATGTCCGCTTAAATCACCCGCGACATGGTTGATTCAGAACATCAGCGTGCCCGACTATCGGCCGTCTCAGAATCGTTTTCAAGGTAATGTCTACACTCGAGGAATCTCAGCCAGGTGCTTCGTTTATCCACGTTCGTCCACAGTCGTGACGGCGAACGAGTGTCGGTTCACCCGCAATTTTCGACGATCGCGGTGCACGCCGTTTGGCAAACCGTACCACGAAAACGAGCAACTTGCCATTAAAGAAGCAGAATGAAAGAGAAAGGAGGACGGTAGGTAAAGCGAATAAAGCGGTGACCGTCGACGAGAACGTGATGCGGACCCACTGACAAGTTAAAAACGTACGAAGGTTGTCGAATGTAGAAAGTGACCAGTGTCTCTTTCGAACGAAAGATACGTCGGTTAAGGTCTTTGACTTTTTCTACTTGATTTACGGCCAGAAAGATGATTTATCGCGAGTGCATCTTGACAAGTGGGGGTGACGGTGATAATTTACGATCGTGTAGAATGCACGCACACCAGTTTTCCACGTGAACGAGAGGGGAGAATCAGAATGAATTCGAGAGACCAGACGAAGGATCCGCCGCTGCGAACAAGCGGTGACGTTGCCACTCGCTAGTGGCAAATCCATAAATATTATTTGTGTTCGGTCCTGTGGTCGCGCTGCTCCGATCGACGCGTGCCAGCCACTTCGAGTCAGAGGCAGAAATTTCTTCTCGCGGCAACTGAGAAGAAGAAAAAAGAAACCTTTCGACTTGGAGGTTGGAATTAAAAAGCTCAGGTGAAATTAAAGAAGGACGCGAGGCATTGAAGTGACGAGAGCCACTGTACGCGGGCCAACTCGTTGCCGGGGACAGATGTAAATTTAAAAGGTGGCTTGTACAAAGTCAGGTGCAGTTATTAATCGGTAATATTAGTGCGCGTGACGTTGCTCGACATGACAGACTCCGAGAAGAAGTACACCACCGCCTATGGGAAGCTACGGAGATTGACCAGTACCATAGACGGTCAGATTCGAACGAACTCTCTGGTGATTTCCAATTTATCGATACGTCCAAGTCATAATGCCCGACAGAAGTTACTTGTGTCAATATTAATTCGCTTTCGTCTCGAAGCTCGATACTGGCCGCCCGCGTGTTTGAGTTTCACAGCGCGAATTCAAAGAGATCGGGTAAATATATAAATGCGGCGCAGACACGTAAAGCCCGGCTGACTTTTCGCGAGTTTACGCGAGCCCCTCTGAGAAGCGGTGGAAAAGGACGTGACCCAGTTGAATACCAACTCCGTCTACTTCGGAAGGAGCCTCGAACCATCGAAGCAAGAGCTTCCGGCTAAGACAGGTCCGACAGAGACTCCTGTCCCTTTCCCACAGTGCTTACGATTACACCTCGGGATATCCATCCGCCTAATCCACGAAAGTCGTCTCGTACAGACAACACTGAACGTTTCACGAACAGAGACAATTTACCCGTTTCGAGATGGTAGAGAGACGGTGTTGCGAGTAATAGAAAAGGAGAAGGAGAAGGACGCCATGGGGATATTTCGAATATATAACAATTTATTTCGGTGCAAATTGCAACATCGTCGACCATAGATCACTCGATACCTGACTCAAGACACCGAGCTTAACTAACCAACGCGGCTTATGGTGAGCTTCATTAGTGCTCGCTTCTGGGAAACTATTTCTAAGACGCTCCCACTAACGACAGCGCCAGGGGATTGGTCGCTTCAGGAATATCGTAGTAAGGCGTTTATATTCA
This sequence comes from Habropoda laboriosa, assembly GCF_001263275.1. Lineage (NCBI taxonomy): Eukaryota > Metazoa > Arthropoda > Insecta > Hymenoptera > Apidae > Habropoda > Habropoda laboriosa. The sequence goes on along the minus strand of NW_017100229.1, from coordinate 1,844,941 downwards.
GGACGTGGCAATTGCGTCGAGAATTCTCCTCCTCGGACGAAACACGTCGAATAATCTTAGGAATTGCAACACCTTATTATTAATAATCATGGTCGGGCGAGACTCTTTCTCGTATTCCCATCGACGAGGGCTTAACAGGCAATTGGCCAAAGTTCGACCGAATCGCAATACCTTCGCTAACGAATCGAATCTACTGTCGGATCAGAAGAAGCCTCCGACGTTCCATTTTCCCTTTGCTACTTCACTCGAGGATTGTGCCTCTCGACGTGGACAGCGAACCGACCGAAAGAACACACGCAGTCGAAGAAATATTCGTTTCGCTCGTTTCCACTGGATGATCCCTCCTGTCAGAACGTATTTGAGAGCATAAACGACCTGAAACCAGCAAAGCCATTTGTACGAGAGCTAGGAAACGCTGATAGCGGTGCGGAGAATTGCTGATAAGTCAATGTTCCTGTAATCGTGTTAACGGCATATGTTCCTTAATCCGCTGTCTATTAATGCTGATTTAACAATGCCGAGCACAGTCGCGTGTAGAAGGCGGATAAGCCGGCGTGATATTACCGTGGGTCAGCCAATTTGCAAGTTAGGACAGGCTCGTTAATTGTGCGAATTCTGCGTAGCTATACGAACGTCCCGGTTGATCGAATACACGCTGGAAAGCACCGAAACGAGTTACATTAATTAAGTTAACCGTGGTGTGGCAGGGGTGGGGCCGCGTTCCTTGAATAATTTCACACGCCGAATTCTTCGCGTTGCTTCGACGAATCGAACGGTAATCCGCTTTCATCACGCACAGAGGCTCGAGAAAAAATTAATCAGCCGAGTGCGGCAATTACCAGGGAGAAAATTATCCACCGTTAATTTCATCGAATTAATGAGATTTCAGCCGGAATTGGCACCATTCTGCAAACAGGCTGCAGTGTGCGTTGGCGGTGGCCCACGGTGCATATTAAGTTTCGATAGGACATTACCGTGGCGTTTAAAGCACGTTAACGATTTAATTGACACAGCGTACGAGACATCTAGTACTTGGACGTAATAGAATTTCACATCTAGCTCGTATTTCTCGTCTACGCGATGCGTTAAACGAAAACGTACTACATGGAAGATTCTCTAATCTCTCTCGTCTTCTGTTTTCTCTTTTTTTCAGTCTGAATATGGACTCACGGAGGATCAAGTGGCCGGTGAGTGGATCTCGAAAATCAAGTCTACCATTTAAACATCCCCTTCCGCGTGATAAAATAACGTTAAGGGTCCCTTGGCAGCGAATACCAGAAGGGGAACGCGACAAAGTCCTTTCTTTCGCTTGGAAATCGTGTTCCCGAAACGGTTAAAATTTCGACCGAGAATTCAAGTGTCTGTGAACCTCTCGTTAACGAGTAGAACGGAGTTTTTCGCCGGTTTTTCGCCGGTGAGAAAATTCGCGAACATAGCTGAATACATGCATGACACGTTGGCCGAGTCGCGGTGGCACTCGACGCATGGTACGTCGTTTCGCAAATTAGAGAACCTGTTCATGTTTTTCACCGCGATGCCGTGTACAGGAAAACTTTTATAATTGCACCGAACGGAGCGCGAAAGCCACTTTCTCTAGCAAAAGAAAACACTCGAATCTCTTTTTCGATTCATCGTCGGCCCCCTTTATTCCGATTAATTAATCCACGGTTCGATATGCACGCGGAAGATCGTTCAATCTGCGAAAGTAGCTTTACGTAAGGTGGCTTCCCGTTAGTCTGGCTAGAACGTGTTGCATAAAACATCGTTTTTCGCCTCACGTGACCACGATCATTGGCCTTGCGACGCGGCCTACTCGAAGAGCTTTTAAAACGCGCGAGTTTTTGCGATGGCACGCGACCAGAGATCGCTGATTACGCGGTTGCTGACGCCGCGCCATCGGGAAAATCACCGAAAGAGAAATTGTCCGCTCGTTTATGAACGTTGATGCATCATGTTTACGTGGTGATAAAGGTAAGGTGAATGCGGCAAACGATAAGAACGAACGTCGAGAGACCTATAATCTGCCGGTGGACTTTTATGAATTGCTAGATTCCTCTCTCCACACGCCCCTTCCTATTCGTTTGTAATTTATCATCACGCTAACAGAGCAATTGCTTGCTCTGCAATTAAACGGTGAACCAACGTTTGCCGATGCCATTTTCCACTGTGCCTGAATCCCATCGACACGTCAAACGCAACTACCGTGGCCTTCGCCGTGGTCCATCTTTCCTTTATACCTCTTCTCTCCTACAAAATCCATCGTCCAACTGATTCTCGTTAATTCAATAGATTACTTCTAAAACGAACTGTGGCGGTTTTGAAATGGAAGAAGGGGGGCGGAGAGTTTCTCTGTAAAATACGCCAGCTCTTTTCTCGCGTTTTCCGTCTCGTCTGGAAACTTCCGGTGGAAAAATGTTCGATACGTCGCTGTCGTTTGGAGAGGTAGAGCATCGAGCCGGTGACACGAACAGCCATTTGACGAATGAATTCGCGAAAGAAAGGGGACAGTAAATAGAGAAAAAGCACGAAATAAAAGGCAGAGAGGCGCGCAACAATGGCGAGGCAAGTATTGTTTCGCTGGATCCGCTGATGAATCGAACAAGATTACTTTTAATGAACGCACGTAACCTATTCACCGGATTTTTCAGCCGCACAATGTTCCTCGGAAAATTTATAACGGTGCGTGTGTCTCTCTCTCTCTCTCACGCTCGCGATTCTCTTCGTAGCTGGCTACTTGCCCGACACTCGTGCGGTCTCTAGCTAGTTTTGTACGACTTGTAACGCGTGACCGAACACGCACACGTACATATACACACGCGGAGAGCCGCTCTCATGATTAACAGGCATCTAAATTCGTGAATTCTCAACAATGCGACGCTCATCCGAAGCGTTTGTTTTATGTATATTCGTCCTATTGCCAAATTTCCGCCTGAGTTTTTCTCCCGTTGTTATTTACGGCTCGGTTGGCCGATCTCTGGAATTTCGACGCGAAATCACTGCATCAGAGAACAGAGAGAAATTATTTTCGTGCTTGGAAAACTGAATAACCGTCTGGTATTCAATTCACTTCAATCACGTTCAATCTATCACGGGGAGGATTTAACGTGCGAGAGAAAGACGCTTGAACTCTCGGTTAAAAGCGAAATGATCGAGCTATCGACGTAGCCAGCCAATAGTTAATAGATCAACGACGAAGTAACGAGTAATTTATCGCTTCAGAATTCAAGGAGGCGTTCATGCTCTTCGACAAGGACGAGGATGGCACTATCACGATGGCGGAACTCGGCGTGGTCATGCGATCTTTGGGACAGAGGCCGTCCGGTAAGTGGCTAGCTTAAATCATCGAAAAAACGGGAATACGTGAAACGACATCGGCCGCGTGTCGTCCACGTGTACAAAGGTAGACACGATCTGGCTAGAAGCCATAAGCTGACGAAGGCTGCCCACGTGCGGCCAAAAAATATAACTGTAATCTAAACCACCCAACCGCTGTATTGTCTATTACCTATTAATGTAAGAAGATTGTTCACGAAACCTTATACCTATTTAACCACTGCTTTACATCGCTGTCACACGCCAGAAATGTGCCATTTCACGGGAGAGACCCTTTCTTCCATTGTTTCGATTTCTCTGGCAGTCTGCGAAGGAAAATCTGAAAGGTGCTTAACACTTGGTAAACTTTGAACAGAGCAAATGGTAACGCGGTGTTCTTAAACGCTCCTCGATCTTACGGAAGCTTACGCGGCGTGAAAAGTTTGAAGGGAAATGCAAACTTCAGGAGAGAGAGCGCCTTCTTGCTAAATTAATATCCCAGTTCGAAGGTTTTCCAAGACTAGCCGAGTTTAAACGGGTAGAATTGCCGAAAACTGGGCTGTGACAAGAGCTTAAGGGAAAATGAACTTTTCTGGGGTAGAAACTGCGACGGCCAGGCGCACGTGCAAACGTTGGTAATTAACTGCACGTCGAGTTCTTCTGTTCCCTCTATCCCGCTTGCCGCGATGGATCTGCAAGGGAAATTAAACGTCTTCCATGAAACGACGAGCGTACATGTGTGTTACACGGGGGAATTAGAAAGAGGACACCGCGAAAATGACACGTTATCTCGTCGTTTAAACGACAATACTTCGTTTTCCCGTCGAGACACCGAACAGAGCTCTAACGTCTGGCCAATTTCCGATTTTAGAAACGGAACTACGAGATATGGTGAACGAGGTGGATCAAGATGGCAACGGCACCATCGAGTTCAACGAGTTCTTGCAGATGATGTCGAAGAAGATGAAGGGTGCCGATGGAGAACACGAATTGCGCGAGGCATTCAGGTGCTTTAACCTTCCGAAGAATTATTCGTCTTTTTCTTTCCTTTTTTTTTTTTTTTAAAGGAAATTCAAACACGAGTATTAAAGGGGAAGCTTCTGTTTCTCAGGGTATTCGACAAGAACAACGACGGCCTGATCTCGTCGAAAGAGCTGCGACACGTGATGATGAACCTCGGTGAGAAATTGTCGGAGGAAGAAGTAGACGACATGATCAAGGAAGCGGATCTAGATGGCGACGGAATGGTGAATTATGAAGGTAATTTGTCCCGTTGAATTTTTGACCGTTAGCAGGTGACAGGGTGGCCCAATTCACGAGCCGTTTAGAAACGTCTCTCCTTCCGAAAAGTATCATCGATATTAATCTTTCTCGAAACGACGTATAATGTGTCCGCAGAATTCGTGACAATCTTGACGTCGAAGAATTAGTTCGGTCGAGAAGTAATCCAGCTGCCGGAAGTCTTCGTCGAAGAACGGAATCAAACACGTGAAGTCCCTCTCCAAGATCGTAGCAGGACGGTCATCCTCTCGAATCCCACCATTGAAGACATGGCTGAAACGTCTTCGAAGGTAGCGAGAAAAGGAAGACTTGGTTCAATCAGCTTTTGGCGCACAGCTTTTTCCTCATGCGAGGGTAAGTGGTACCGGAAGACTGAGAAACGTGTCTCGAGTGGTGGGATGACGGGTGACGCGGCGGTAAATCTCGCAGGGATGAGAGAGAACGAATAAGGGAAAATGAAGGGTGACTTCCGCAGTTGCACACGCATACACGCATACACACCTCGCTCCTTCGAATTAACTTTACAAGTATAAGCTAGCGAAACGACATTATACGTGAAAACGAAAAAAAAAAAACAAAAAAAAAACAAAAAACGAGTGAGGTGCTCGCTCCCGAAACAATCAACTGAGCTTTGTTTAGCGTTTACCTACCTACTACTCTCTATTAATGCTATACAACGTCGTTATTGATATTGTTAGGAATGAAATCTGAAACCTTCTCCATTCTTCACCGATCTCATTTACACGATACTTCTTGGCAGCGACGATTTCAGGGATCGTTCGAACGTGGATCGTCCTGCACGCAATATTGATGCAATATTTCGTGGAAATGTATAAACGGTGGAGGATCGGAGTGGTCATTGTTGAACGAATAGTGCTATTATCGAGGCACGGTTAACGATGTTTGCCGAATATATCGCGGGGATAACGTTGACACAGCATTGGATCAATATTGATGCGATTGGATTGAGAAATGACGTGTTTCGTCTATTTGGATCCGCGTCGAAACGATCGAGAAACTCGTCGTCCCTTTCACATTTTGTCGTTCGATCGGTATTGTTCCTCCAATTTCGTAGACTCGCTTGTGAACGAGACGAATCCCCCCTCCCGACTCGTTGTCGAGTCGATCTTTCAGGTGTCATCAACTATCATTAACATTCTGGCCGCGGGACTCGACGCGAGATAGCTCTATAACGATCTGTCTTCAAATTTAGATGAATGTCGTTGGCAAGTACTTAGATTAGTCTTAACGATGCTCGTGGCAGAATTTTTAGACGCATGTCATGGATGCATGCCAGAATGCGAACGCTGGAAAAAAGAAACAAGAATCGAAGTAAACAGCAAGCAGTAGCCGATTTTTTCCGTAAATGTTTACAACAACACACATCGTAGGACGTTTGTCGATGGTTTCAGTTGTCGAACGTTTTTCTATCCCTTGTGTTTTTGTCAACGCTCGAAAAGTAAACAGAGAATCTGGTGAGTGTACCGCCCTTGTTGTTAGCCCCAAGACGCGAGCTTCGATCCTCTGTGTCAGCTCTCCCTGTACCGAACACACACCGTCCGCCAGAAAGCACCTCGACATTTTCGATCCCGACACCCACCATGCCAACTGTAATAATACGTCGTGCACCCTTTAGATCCTTAAGATAAGAAGCCGCAGCCGTAGGTCGCGAATAGAAGGTAGTTAATTAGCAGCATAGAAGGAAGTACGTACACGTAATAAAGAAAAAAAAAAAAAAAATGATGCATTATACACATACCTACTATATTGTATACCTATACATGGTGTTACTACCGAAGATACTTGAGGTAACGTTATTATATGGATATTCATACATACGTACATATATTATATATACATATACACGTTAGCGACGTACGTCGGTGGTATACTGGCATTGATATTTTTATGGTTTTAAAAAAAAAATACAACAACAACATGAACAAGTATTAGTGTCAGAAAAAAAGAGAGAACGAGAGAGCGAAAGTGTGAGAGTGAGTGAGAGAGAAAGAGGAGTGAACGAGATGAGAGAGAAAGAGAAATAAATTGATCGGTTGGTCGAGGCGCGTGTACATAAGAACGAAAAACATTCAAGAGACAGAGATTTTAAAAAAAAAAAAAAAAAAAAAAAAAAAAAAAAAATGGAACAGAGAGAGAATACGAAGAGCTCTTACTTAAGCGCGTGTTACAGGCGAATCGTTTCGCCTTCTAAAGAAGCGTTGGCAGGGATGGTTAATTAATATTGTTATCGTTGGCAGTGTTGGTCACACGAAGCGGTGATTTCACAAACGTACACACCACATACACATAGGGATAGACAATAATTCTGTTCTTTAGTTAGGCGACACGCATATAGTTACATTGTTGCGTTGTTCGGCTCGACCGTTAGGTAAGATACGGGATTGCGTACAACGGTCGTGTGGAATATGGAAAAGGATCACCTTGGAGAAATCGACGTAACTTACCTAATTTTGCGATCGTCCTTTTCGGCTGCCTCGCGCCTCTGGCCTCACGGTGCAAAGAATGCACAAAATTATAGGAAAAAATCTATACCATCGGAAATTTGTTGATTTCTTACGAATATCAGTTTCATCGTAGGATCAAGACGAATCTATTCCACTGTTTAGAGGTCTCGAGTTCTTTTCTTACGCTCGATAAAAATGAATTCACGACCGTCCGACACCGACGTGACGCAAACCCATGCACAATGTAATTGAAGAAAAGAGCCGCGGGCTGTGCAAATCACAAAAAGGATACACAAAAATCGCGGAACTATTATTAAACATGCAAACATAAAACAAGACGCTTCGACAGTTAAAACATAAAAGAAAAACAGAGCTCGATAAGTCGACAAAATAGTAATGTATAACGTCCCGAAGACAATATCTTTAACGATTTTATTAAAGGAAGCTATTCGAGATTTACCTCGAGAGAAGGCCTACGTTTTGCCACGTGTGTACGAAAAGGTAGACTGTAGAGAAAATTGTTAAAGAAAGGGAGGAGAGAGAGAGAGAGAGAGAGAGAGAGAGAAAGAGAGAAAGGACAGAGAAAAGAAGAGATTTACGGTGCAGGAATAACGAGAAAGGTGCTGTTTAGCTTAGAACACCGTCGATTTACTTTCTAGTCTATCCGTCTGCTTTTGTCTCACCTGAGTTACTGCACTTTTCGTTATAATTACTTTCCACTTATTGTTAGAACCCTCTTACGTTCTCGTTCCGTTCTATTTCACCAAGTTCCCTTGTATACCGTTTATTGGAAGATTGCGACGAACGGGCCGGTTCATTTGGATTTACATATACGACATGCACGAAATTTCACTGCACCCCATGAAGTTTTCGTTCGATTTTCCATTCACAATGGTGAAACTAATCAATAAGAATTATCGACAAATGGTAGAACACAAGTACAATGATATCGTCAATACCTGTATATATCTTTCCTTCCACGAGAAAAAGAAATATTACTGCCCGATCAGAGGCCTCGAGATCGCTACATCGAAGAACGCATTCAAAGTGGAGCATGCAAAATGAGAGACTCGTGAATTGTCGATCGGACGCATTTTCAATTCGCAACGCGACACTAAACGCACACTTGTCACGCGCGCTTGTAATAGGTACCTCTTTCATCAATATAGATCATCACGGGGTCTCCGATTGCGTGCACGTTCTTTTTCTTCTTTTTCCTTTCGTCAAATCAATTTGTCCCGCCATATTAGACTCCCGTGGCGATAAAATTTCCTACTTGCTCCCATCCCGGAGAATGCGTTAATTCCGTTCGTCCAGAACGAAAAACTGTCCCTGAAGTGTCTTTGAAATTTGTCTCTCACGCGGGAAATGGCGACAAATAGAAGATGGACAGCCCTATCTGACAGAAATGGCGACAAATAGAAGATGGACAGCCCTATCTGACAGAAATATCGTTGATCAAACCCTACCGAAAAGTATTTTTATAGGATACTCTTCGAGCCAGATCCTATGATACATTTCAGATGACATATTATATTATATTCACGTGAATGTATACGCGAGTGTACAAATTGTACACCGTATCGTATCATCCTACTCTGCTGGCAGATTTCATTGTAGTTATTATATCTGAACGACGACGAGCCGATAAAAATGTTTGTATTCGTCGCGACATGGCAGATTACGCGTTAAATTCATTATATAAAACGTCCTTAAAAGAGGAGTACGCAAAGTCTTCCTTTCGATCTGCATTGTTCGCGATACGAGGAATGTTTCTATAGGGTTTAGTTTCACGGCGTACCTGCTACGATCGCGTTCTATCCTTCGAAGGGTGTATTACTTTCACGCAAGCATTTGCTTCTCGATAGAGTTGCTCAAGTATTTTCTGAGTTTTTTAAATACCCGAAGAGTCGAGACGTTGATTCGCCTAATCGTCGCGAGAATCTGTGGACCAGAATCGCGACACGCTGGAAAAACTTTCGAAGACTGACTTGTTTCGACCGTTTATTCTTTCCAATCGGACAAATCTTTTGTTTCTTGTTTTTAGACAAGTGTAAAAAGTTAGTCTTCGTCTGTTTTATTCGTATCGATCCTCTGGTACTAATAGAGCTTCAGGATGACGCGGCAACGTGAGATGTTCGAGATAGATACGCTTTTGTATGTTACGACTCATGTGAACTTGTGTCCATGTTTTAGATAAATAGTTTCGCTTACGTCGGAAGTAGATAGACTCCGAGCGAACTGATAACCGTGACATTTTCATAGATGTTTCATACGTTGGTGACCTTTCTTTTCTCCACAGCTGTATAGAATCTTTTTGTTCGGGAAAGTTGAAAAATCTACCAAACGAATTTTATTTCTCCCTTTTCGAAAAAAAATCTCTGAAATTGAACACGACCTATGAAGAAGTTACTGGATAATCACAGTACGTTGCAAACCATGCCCGCAATCGAACTTGAGGAACGCGTGCTCGTGGCTTTTTAACCAACGATCTCAACCAGAGACACACGAAGGATGATCAAGGATCGCGAATAAAGAACAGGGGAAACGAAAATTAGTTGATATCAAACGAGTTGAATGATGCAAAGGTAATCAAATAATTATATGTACATTGCTAGATATGGAAAAAAAAATGAGGAAACCTGATTAACTTAGATGTATAATAATTGTAATCGTTGAATAAGTGTAGGTACCTATGTTGTACTAATCGCGAGACCGTCTTTGATAACAGGACGGTTCCTCCTGTTAGAACGAGACGGTTCCTCGAATCGATTGTTTGTTAGTATAATCGAATATATCAACATTCTTTATCCTTTGGCTGATATAAAAGAAAAAAGAAATACCCGCGCTTCGCAATAAGATCGAGAAGCGTACAGATACCGATTGCATCGCTTAAGCCCGGAACATCGACGATTCGTTGATCAAAGAATAAGCTGTTTGTCGAGGTTTCCTAGGTTCGGAGTACGTTACGTGCCGTAGACGGTACAGAAAATCGTATTAATAAAATTGACGGAAACGGTGTCAGAGACTTCCGAATGATAATCAATCGTCGCATCGCGAATCCCTTCTTTCGTAGAGATTAGGTTCGCGAAGAAAACGGATTCAACGCTTTGATACCTTTTCGCGTTAATCCTGTGGTACCTGAGGAATATTTTCTAACAAGAGACACAACTGAATTTCTTCTATTTTCATTTAGAAATTTCATCTGAGGAAAAACTTCACATTTTGCGAAATATCGAACCTTGAACGCGCACTCTATCTCGTTTGGCGGCTTCTTCCCTCGTACACACTCGCTAATTGCTATCGCAAATTTTCTTCGTTTCGCCTAACGTAAAGCGGTCTAAGCATACGTAGTAGCATTGCAAGTAGGCAATACGATATATCGTTACATCTATGACCCAAAACACAATGACGGTCAAGAATAATTATTGTAATAAGAAAACGTCTTTCATTACTTTATTAAAACAATCGCGAGTACAAGTCGTGTTAGCTAAAGGGGAAAACACAAAGAGGAAAAAAATACGGATATACGTGTGTATATCCAATATAGAGCAAACTGAAGGGAGACCCGTTCGATAGATCTTTGGTTCTTCGTGGGGTGCGAATAACTTTTAGGGGATGCGGCGTGGAGACACGAGGATATCCTCGTTAAGATGTAACAAAGGATGAGAATTATCTTCGAGGTGTGTTAGAGAAAAACAAAACAAAACAAAAAATAGCGTAAACACTAAGTGAAGCGAGGTTACACCCAGAGATATCGCACTTTGAATGAGAATATTTATATTTTTACTTGAGAAAATGTTATAATAACGTTTGTAACGTCTAATTCCCACCCGATAAGGAATGTTTATAACGTTATTTTTCTAGAGTATATATCTAAATACTTATTATTGTGTTATGACGAAACGTGCTCTCAAGCGACAGGCAGGCGAGATCTATTATAGATGCAGTACGTACATGTGTATTTACTCTTTATAAGTATTGCGTTCGCTTCGATTACTTCATCATGTTTACGATTTCTCTATAAGTAGCGTATACATATGTATAATTAACTGTACAATAGCTGTTACGAAACTGTGAATCTTATCGCGCGTGTTCACGAAGAATGTGCACATGCGATACTATCGATGTGTTTCTCGCGGTGTTCATTAAACTTTTACTGCTGTACATATTATTTACATCTAAGTTGGAGAAATACGTGATTACCTCTTCTACGACTAACGAGTATATTGATAGCCAGTGTTTATCATTGATAAATAACACCTTTATCGATATCTCAACTTATCTTATCACGATCGACTAATTTATTTCACCATCGACTATTCAACACTATACATATATATATTTTTTTATCCAAACGCTCGAAGAAGAGACGGTAAAATTGGCTATCGATATGTATGACAGAAAGCAAAGAACATTGTAAACGTGAAACAAGCTCTTTACTTTCGCTTCATACCTTTTTTACTTTCGCTGGAAAGCGATTGGGACAGGAAAGACGAGAAACGAAAACGCTCTCTCAGTTGGTGATTGTAAAACCTCATTATACGTTCATTAACTTGTTTCGTCAACCTACTACGACCATTTATTCGAACGTTCCTTTATATCTTGAGAAAGATATTCTGTTCTCTAACTGCGGTACCTGCGATTGAAGGTTCTTACACAGATATGCTCCACTCACGTTTCGTCGTAAAGTGGCAAACAAAATAAGAAAACAAAAAAAAAAAAAATCAGAACGGAAGTGCTGGAAATTGTGGCGAGAGTGCAGTATGTATGGTGTTAGCTGTATGAAACAATGTTACGTGTAATGTTATGTACTGTAAGATTAGAATACATCATAAAATGGTGATGGCGTGTACTGCTGGAATGTAATACATGTATCAAGTTACCCCTAAATACAGCCATTTTATAATGGACAGTTTTTGCGGTCCATTCTCCCACTCTTTTTTTACATATATATTATTATTATTATTATTATTATTT
>NW_017100229.1:1804241-1832230 GCF_001263275.1 Habropoda laboriosa | reverse complement strand
ATTATTATTTCACGGGAGAAAAGGGGATATACGCAGAAGAGATGGAATAATCTAACAAAGATGATAAATATCTGACTTAGAAATCGTTTATTAACAGAAAAGTTAATACCATCATCCATACAAATTAGCTTCTTAGGAGTATCTTAGTTCTATATCATACGAAATATCTTTTTTACTATTCTTATTGTTAATCGAAATATTTCAAATATTGAAATTCGTCGATGTACCGATTCTAAAATACTTTGCCCAAGAAGCGGTTCTTTTTGAACGAAACAATCGATTTGAAATCCGCGCTCGCGCATGCGCATAGCGGTTATCGAAAATCGAATATAATAGAGCAATTCCCGCGCATTTTACTCGTTCGCGCGTTTTTCTCTCAAACATACACACGACCGCGTCGTACTGCTATATTACGTTGTGCTAGAAAATACTTTGAGACAAGCTGTTAAAGAGTATCAAAAGGTGTTTGCCTCATGAATAACGTTTTGTGTTACTGTCGTGTCTCGTTAACGGAGAGTTAATTCGAAGATTAATCTCGTAACAAAGCAGCATGAAACGTCGTAGGACAAAGGCCGGTATCGCAGCCGTTGTATCAGCAGTACATTCGGTAGTGTAAAATTTAAGTTTGATTATGCGAAACGATATATTACAACGTTTGTTTTGTTACCCATGCTTGAGTAATTTCTTTGTTGTTGTTTCTTTTCTTAAATGTATTCTATAAATCGCGTTACAACTTGAGATATAACATCTATTAGACGAATATTGACACTGGGAGATATTAAGATCTCTGGCGTTCATTCGTAATTCCATTAAGAATTATTACCGTTTCTTTTTTTATATCCAGTAAGAAAGGAAAGATAATATAAAAAGCACATGTTATGTAAAAATAGAATAAAATCTACTATTTTCCTATAATATAACCTCTACGAAGGTTGTTTCAATTATGCGTCGTGGATAATTTTTATACAAGTTAGAGTTTAAACATATGTAACATTTGGTAGAGGTTCGAAACTTTATCTTGGAATTACCGTACTTCTTCATAAATTGACGATACGAAATTAATCGCGGTAAATTACTTTCCACCTAAAATACGCTAAATAAACCTTTAATTTTTATGAAAATACTGCATAAACGATAAAAAGAATGCTAGACTCGTATATAACATTGATTAATAATTCGATTCAATAATACAACGGATTTGAATTTCATCACTGTAAACAAGTAACAAATTACATAACCAAAATCATACAAATCTCAATATCCTGATTTACGTTAACCCTATCATTATAGTTCATCCTTGAGTAACGTGTACCTGTTTTTGCTGGGTGCTAGTTTTTTAAATGTAGACTCTGGTGGGGTTGTAGGCACCTTAACTTCTCCAACAATTTGCGGTGCTTCGTAACTATTAGGATTTGGCCCATAATGAAATTCCCTATGTAACTTTCCCGTATATAAATCTTGTAGGAAACTTTTTAATTTTCCTTCTACATGAATATCATGGAAGTTTGGGAACAGGTACATGTGTCTAAAACTATCTATTGCAATTAGAGGCAAATCTGCTGGAGACTTCCTTAAATGATGGAGTGGATGGGCAAATTTAATACCATCTGCAGTTAGGAAATTGACATTTTCTGAAACGATAAAAAACTATCATTGCTTTCATCCACTGGAGAAATTAAATTCGCGAATTAATTGTTTCCTTACGTTTTTCATCGATTAGTGTCTTTGTTACTACATCTTTGTACATTTTAACACTCTCAATATCGTCCGGAGCGTGAAACAATATAAGGAAGGGTAAACCTTCCTCTGTTAATTCCTCTGCATTTTCAAATGTGATTTCCCTTACAAGGGGAACACACTTCTCTTGTGCCCAAACATTTAATTCGTCAAAATTATTTAAACTTCCTTGGTAAGTTTCATCTTCGTCGTTAGAAAGTGCCTTGTCAGACCGGAAGACTATAATAGGGTCTCCTGGGGGGTGCATAGCTCTGCTTGCATTCCTAATTAAACCATTGAACAATTAAGAATAACTTTTACATTAAAATGAATTTTTATGTATGTTCCAAATAAAACTGCAAAGTAAAATATGCGAGGAAAGGCTTGTTAAGCATTTATGCTTGGGTATTGCACAAGAGTAAGGTTCTAACAAAAGAGAGAAATGGCATTTGTGATAAATTTGAGAAGAAATATATGAAAACCAACTAATAACACTAATGTCACATGCAATATCTTACTTACAAAAAGTGAAAATGTTCTCCAATTTCACAGTTTTGAGCAGAGCATGTGCTTGTTAGAGAAAGAATAATAATAGTTACATACACTTGGTAGAGTTGTCGAATAAAATTTGTTAAGAAAGAAAAATAATGTTAGTCATCTGTGTATTTTTAATAAATAATCCTTACCCAAAGCCAACATGGAACTGGCAATCATCTTTCAGATTAGTGGCAACTCTCCTGAACATTTTATATTCAGGAACATCTTTCCTATCGAAATAACCAATGATCATTCTCTTCTTATCATCTAAATCAAATAATTCCTTCAAATCATAGAATTCCTTAATGGGATCCTCTAATTGCTTCCTTATAAATTCCTCAAAAGCTTCCACAGAGCGCTGACCTCTGTATTCTCTCTTAGTTTGTTGACCATTTCTTATAACTTTCAAGGTAGGATATTTAGTTATGTGAAACCTTGAAGCAATAAAGGCTAGAAGATCATTTTCTCTTTAGCAATCAATTTTATATACATATTATAATAAAATCATTCGAATGTTGGGTATGGTTTTTTTTCTATCTACTCACACTCCTTTTCACAATCTACTTTAGCCATAACTACTCTTCCTGGCTCAGGAAATGCATTTCTTATTTTATTCGCAGCTTCTTCGAAAATAGGGGCTAATGAATTACTAAAACGGCACCACTGTGCGTAAAAATTTATAAATACCAATTCATTTGTTGCTAGAATGACAAAAATAAAAATGCAACACTTTGCCAGCAACCATAACACTCTATGCATTTCTTATCTCTATGCAACTCACCAAGCGTCATATCGATATTTTGTTGAGTAAGCGATACCGCACCTTCGTTTGCATCGTTTGCTAAATTGTTTGGTAAAAATGCCTAAAAACGAAAATATCTTAGAGTCCCCGACTTACTATCACCTCGTGAAATATATCTATCAGATACAGAAACGTGTTAAGATGTACTCGTGCGTGAAATTTTTAGGATAACGGCATATGGATAGGATGAATTAAACGACGATAAATTCGCAAACAATGGGATGGGTAAAGGATGAATTAAAATAACAGGAAAGGATTGCAAGTAATGTTTTATTTTACGATATAGTCTTTTCGCCGGTTTCTCTCCCCTCTCTAACATAGAACAGTTTCAACTCGAATGATTCATAATAAATGTATACAATTGTTAACTTTAGTCTTGGAAAGGTCGTTTAATCAATTTTTTAGGTTATTTTTTTGTGTACGTCTACAGGTTATGCCGCAATCTAGACCATGAAATTATACCAAGTGTCGTTAAAATGAATCCAAGATTAGCGGGCTATGGTAACGGGAAATAGGCTTCCTAGAATTCGTAGATTCCCAAATACGTGTCACCGTACGTATCGTTGGCGGTATTCAAAAATATGTGTCACATCTTTTGACAAAACGAGATGATAGACTATTTCAAACAGTACTCACCAATAGACACGCAAATATAAGTACTTTGAAGTGAAAAATATCACAGAAGACCAACATGTTGTGATCTTGAACTATAAATTTGATCAGGCAATATCCTTTTGAATAACCATCAGTAAGCAGCTGCCTCTGCGACAAGTGCCACGAATTTGCGGTAAATCGAAGTCTAGTAAAATCCTCGAGGCATCGATTCACCAGGGATGGCACATGTATTGTATAAATTCTCTATGTAGGAATTATACCTGTTTCGCTTCTCTTTGTTCAATTTGTGCCTATCATCGTGGTGTCTCGTTCTAGTATCCGTCCAATGTCCCTGCTTCGTTATTTTCCCTATCTAGTTTGCACGTTTCTAGGGCATTTTTAGAATGTTGCAGGCCTTTAAATAATTCCCTAGCCGTTGACCAGTACCATCCTGCTACATCTTCCTAGCCCGTTCAAATTTACGGCGGGATTCTAGTTCCTCCGTTTCTTCTACAGTTACATATGCAGTACATTAGACCAACATAGAAACTTTTTCTCATTCAACTTTCCTCCAGATTTATATTTCACGTTTTTTCTCTACTTTACAATCTGTACTTCCCAGAAAATACGAGAACCATTTCTAACCGCAAAATGAACTCGACAATAAAACCATTATGCATCCTAATCTCCGTGAAAATTCCAAGGATTGTCCACGCGAGTTTTAATCATCCAGCTGATTTACAAGCGTCTAGCGAAAAGTTCAAGCCAACGACTCTCCATATCGTAAAGTGAAAAAGGTTGAATAGATTTCGGAAAATCGCAGGAGCGATTTCTATGGAGGGTAGCGAGGATCTTTCTATTCGGAAACCACAGCATGTTTAACGTTCTAACTTATCCTTTCCCTCGACAATCGACGAACGAAAGATGAGCAACTGTTCTTCCGACCGCAACAAACTTACCTGCTGTAAGGATCGCACGACGCGTCGCGGAAAGTGCAATAAAACAATCATACATCTGTAATCTCCGTGTAAAAGCGAATTATCGGCTACATAGAGGGCAACAATAACATTCACCGGGTATCTTGCCGTAGCTGCAAAACACCGTGACTTTACGAATCCTCCTACTTCACAGACGAAATTTCAATGTTCAGGTACACCTGGGTGAGAGTCCTCGGTCCTCGACGACATAATCCCCATTGAACGAGTACGAGGGCTCTCCAGGCACGAACTTCGATAATAATTTATGGCTGCACGAGGCTCCGGTGCAACGCTCGAACGGGGTGTGCTGTCGTGTAAGCCACAGCTTAACCGTAATTTACAACAAAATCCAATTTTCCCAATTCTACGTTTATTCGCAGCTCGAAACACCCTTTCGCCTACCGTTCGTTCGAACAATCTTCGTTAAAAATTAGCGTAGACTGCATCGATACATTTTCGAAACTAGCTCGAGTTAAATACACTCTCTTAACAGACTAGAACGACAGTCGGAATGACTTTGAGTTCGTAGGGACCATTATACCTTTTCACGGCCGACGTTTTTAGTCCTCTCCGCGGGTGGGTGAACTTGGAATGTGCCGATGTCAATCTAGCATCTGAATAGACCAACCGTAAGAGCTTGTCAAACGTTCACTCGTGAATTCTTTCTCTTACGATTTTCGCTAGAAACGCGCCGCCCCGAGCCCCCATGTAAATTAGGATAAGCTGTCGCGGCTGTACGTACTAATTAATTGAACACTACTCGCGATTAACTGTAACATGCTACGGTGACACTTGTCCGCCGGCGTTCTTTGACACTGGATCGGCCGCGCCGTTGGATACTAGTTGAACAAACGAGTCTGTTGAAAGATAAAACCACACAATGCACCACGGGACTCTGCATCCGACGATATTTCTCTTCTGAGAAAAACTTTAACGCGACTTCTAGGGCGGCATTGACTTTTGCTGCGACAAACGACTTGCCGACTTTTCCTCTAAAAAAAAAAAAAGTGAAGGAAATATCCGTACCGAGGAGCATTTCGTTCTGCAGATATTTAGTGGAATTTATTACGAAACTCGGTTGGTTTTATTCTGTCAGTTGGTAAAAGAAAGGTACCTGCATACATCGTTCGAGAAAGTCGTCACTTTTTAATCCCTTTATTGCCACGATTGAGAGAATAGAGGTAACGACGACTCCCCGCTAATTAAAATCTATCGGTAAAAGACGAGCCGACAAAGGGTGAACGTAGTCCCATTTTTTCTCGAATCACCGTCATTTTTCTCCAAGGGTGCCGTCGTCCCCCTTTCAAACTTTACGCCAGCCAATTTGGCGGTCGCGCGATTGTTTCTCGGACGATTGTCCAAAGGATTAGTCGTTGATTGTCCGCTTCTGTTAAATATGCCCGGTTGATTACTCCCCTGCCTTTTGTCCTTTCTGCGTTTCGACGGAAAGTTACCTGTGGCTTTAAACTGTATAGTGTCATAATATTTATCGCTGCCCCCGTCAATCCGGGGTAATAAGATATTCCCAGGTTATCCGTTAACCCTAATTTCTACATCTTATTATCGCAGTTTAACCGGGAAACTTTGGGTTAATCGCTTGAAAGTTTTCTGACGCTAGCTGGTAAATTGGCACGGAACGGCTCGGTTGCGTCATGAATTCGCGTACAACGTGACGGCTTCCTTTCAACGATAGATATTCTCACGGGTTCCATGGTATTCTAGTTCTTCTTCTATCGTTTCTCTCCTCCTTTTGGAACGCAACAGGTCGTATTGTGACGAAGGTGTCATTCCGTTCAAATGGGATCGGCGGGAAGACCCGTTCGGCTCGATTCTTGCGTCTCTACGACGAAGCAGAAATTTATGGACTTGGGTCGGACGTTTTCGAGAACAGGTACACGCTTTTTCCCTTGTTCTCTCACCTCGCAGATCGCTAATTCATCCCCTACGAAATCCGTCATCGGCACCTTTGATAATTCCCGAACAGGTTACTATTAGAATTAGAAGAGGGCTTCCGTGTACGATGTTGGAATAACAGATCTTTCGTAATTCGATCTTATCGATTATCACCACTAGCGATCTACCGGTCTTTGTCTGGAAAACGATGGGTAATAAATGAATATCGCAACGCGATCAGGCCAACCTCTTTATACGCTACTAAAACTGTTTTCTCTTTGTGGCAAGTGATTAATGACGAAGCACTGTTTGCTATCCATTTGTCTAAAGCTGAACAGGCCGGAACAATGAACCGGTCCGCTAATCGGACGGTAAAAAGTTATTAGAATCGGCTCGATAGCTTATAAACACCGACCTAATTTCGCTGTTATCCTTCCAAGAAGTAGGGATTTAGTTGGGGAAAATGAAAATTAAGGCCAACAGGTAGAGGGTTGCTCTTTATATGTATTAGCTTTGCAAATATTAGATCTTTCGGAAATATTTGAAACGTGGCCAGGTAAGAAGGAGCACGAGAACCACCATGTAACTGGTCTGTTTATGTACAAGATAACCAATGATCTCTGGTAAACGCTGTAATCTCTTGTTTACGGCCTCGTAATCCTAACCCGATTAACAGCGACGTACGAGTTAGCAGGACAGATCCGACTAATCTTGTTCCGTGGCGAGGTACACGATCCGATCGGGTTCGAATAGGCTTTCTTCCCTTACAGGAGGAGTCGTGAGCGACCACGTTACGCCGATCATCGTGTGAAAACTGCAAAGTCTCGCTCCATTAGCTCCGAAGACTAGTCCCATTGTCGGGGGAACGTGGCCCTCTCTCTCCCTCCAGTTTCTTCCGAGACTAAGTATTTCCTTCTTTTTTTTCCTCTTCCTCCTTCTCCTCTCTCCGCCATCGTCTCCTCTACGTTTTCTTCCAGATCCAAGCATAAGTTAGAAACCCGTCAAGACTAGTGACCTGCTGATCCCGATGATGCTTCCTTCGACCAGGTAAATCGCGTATAAAATTGACCCGTAGCTAGGAAGAAAAGGTTTCGACCCCTAATGACGTCTCGACGGACCGGTCCGTCATCAGAAATATGCCTTCGAGTCATCTTCTCTGCATCGTGGAGAATTTTGAGGAAATTCGACGTGGAGGAAACGAGATTCCTTTCGCCGAATTACCTTATTGGCCGCTATTGTGCTTAATTGCCAACCCTTCGCGACGATACCTAACCAATAGACCCATGACCGGCGATTTCCAGCAAACTATAAAAGTTGTTGAGTTACGATTAACCGTAGGAAAGCGTTCGTTTTTCGGGAATATTAGTTCTCGTAAAACGATAGCTCATGTTTATGCGCTCACGAACTCGGGGCCTCTTTAGAAAAGAGCGCCGAAAGACTGTTATAGCCCGAAAGAAATATGTTACGAGACTTCGCTGTGTCCTCTTTCTAGAAAATAAACGCCGCCCTGGCATTTCCTTAACCCGTGCGAGCAGTTCGGGTCCGCCGTGCAATCGACAACTTTGAGATATCGAGAAATAGAAGTCGTTTCTTTCAGCATAAATCCGGGAAAAATACGAGAAATCGGGGACAGCCGATTTCTTATTGCGGATACCCGAAATCTGACCTGCCTCGGAATCCTTCCGATTTGCATCGGTCCACTGCCCTTGAATGTCTCTCGAAAAATGCGCGTCTTTCGCACCAACGTCCTGGTAAATGCACAAAGCGCACTTTACACCCCCGCCGCTCTCTCCGTTTACCGATTTGACACACGCCGTACGAAAGTGCCGTCTGATTCGTCTCTTCGTCGATGACCGGCGAAAGAATCGACTTTTTCAGAGATCCGCAGGTCCGAGAACCCCGTAAAAAAAAAGAGAGTTGGTGAAAGAGAAGAGGACGGTGAAAAGTAGCTGCGGCGAAGGAAGGAGTTTTTGTAAAAATTCCCACCTCTCCGGGGAATCGATCGTCCGCGTGGGAGTACTGTTTACCGGCGGAGCAATTTACCCCTGGCCGAGACGCTAAGCGGCTTATTAGGGGACAATGGTTAGTCCGAGCAGAGGAAAGTAAAGGGTTGCTCGGGGCGTGCCCCCACCTTTCACCCTTCTGCCGCGGCACTGTCGCAAGATTTACGACGATGCTGTTGCTCCTGTTGCAGTTTGCAACCATGCACTCGCTTCGACATGTGTCGGACAGCACTGACCAATTTCCATGGGTTTCCTGCGTCTGCCAATACGATGAATTTGACAAACAACGACAAGCCCCCTGAGAATTCGCTCGTGGTCGTTCCCGGTAAATATTCTACAAGATAGATGGCCCAGCCCCCGTCTCCCTCTCTCTTTAACGCACACGTGACGTCAGATGATATTTCCTGCACACCGGAAATTGATAATCTTTTTCCGGTATGCGTCTGACGCATCGGCGAACCATTTAATATCTTGCACCGCTTGTTGTTGCGCGAACGCTTTATCGAAATTGGATAAATGCCTCGTAAAAATAACGAAGGACCTATGGACTCGCGATAAAATATTGTTGTTTTCGTCTTCAATTCGGAATCTCTCTCCGTAGTTTCGTAGATAACAGCGTCCTTCGTCAGCTGCCAAGACTGTCAAAGTGATGCTATCGAGACAAGTTGTTCCTCTTCCAAAGCTGTGTAAACAAGATTCGTAGAAGAGATGGCGCGATAAAAATCCACCGCGTCTATGTTGCAACGATTAAGAGCGCAACGCTGAAGACCGTCCTGCGTTGAAAAAATGATCTTTCACGCGCCAAGTGCAACGACTTGTCCCCGTTCTTACGCCTGCATTTTCTCCGTCGTACCTGCACCGGACTTCTGTCCGTATTGTGTATCCTACGGAGCGCAATAATGGTGCCTATCTGGTGGTGATCGGTAGCGCGAAAGTGTCGTCACCTCGTCCTGCCAATGATCGCTTTACAGCCACCATAAACCGACACTTTGTGCAGTTTGTGTAGCTCAGTTCGAGCCGGCACGCATTGTGAACGCTCCCTTCCAGCATCGACCAGGATCTTTTATAGATTTATGGTAGGACGTACGCCACAAAGAGTACCGAGGAACCTTGGGAAAGTAGTCCCTGTTATCACGTGCTACCGTGCACCGGGGAGGGCGTCGCGGGCCTCTCCACGCTTTGATACGTCTTTGCAAATCTCGTCCGCCTCCATTCAGTCCCGTCAAAGGGGCCCTAAATACCGTAAAAATTCTACTTTGACTCTTTTCATCGAACAAACGAGCATCGTGCGTCGCTCGAACTTCTCCGGTCGCAAAATTTCACAGAATTCTGCTGGTCTTTGCGCAACTTGTCCTGCGAGACATAATGGGAAAAAGGGGTGAGGTGAAGAAAAAGTCGAACGAAAGTGCAACTTCTGCATAAGACAGTTTGCAGCAGGTTACATAATTGCGACAACGTGCGTCGCACTCGAAACGGAGAGACCGCTAATTAAACGAAAATGCCCGATCCACTAATTAAACTTGAACGATTAAGCTTATTCCTCCTACCGTTTCTACCGATAATTATTACCTACCGGGTCCACTGCTCCCCGAAACTTGGGCGGTCGAATCGTGAGGCAATGATTTCACTTGGAGGTCGATCGCCGGTTAACCGTACGAAAAAATTCTCCACGTTATTGTGGCTACGTGAACAAATTGCAGGAGGATTTTTGAACGAAACGAAACGACAAGTGGAATACGAGAAAGGATCTAAACGCGTACATTTGCCTGCCAGTCGAGCGATTCAAAATAAATAATCGTACGTGGTCGGTGTAAAATATGGCGATTTGTAAAAACTACGGATACTACGGAGAGAGTACCGTAGAATTGACGAAGGCTTTCCTCGGCGGCATGAGGCAGCCCCCAGGGACGACCACAAAAGGTGCGTAGCCTCGATCCTCGGAACGCAGGGTTGATTTATGAGCCGATGGAGGGGAGGGCGCATGCGCACCGGGCCACAGGATTCACTGGGGTCTATCCCCACCTCCATAGAGGAACCCGGCAGAGCATTCAGCCTCCTCCCTTCTTCTTCGGTTCCTTGTCCACTCGGTTATTAAAACCGAGGCGACACGGTCGGCAACCAGCAATTATCTGGCGAACGCTCCGAGCCGCGCACGCTCCGATCCGCGCACCGCTCTCTTCAGTTCCCTTTTCCTTTCCGTTTTCGTTCGCGCTTGCATACAAAAACAAGTGATATCAAGATTACGGAATTACTCTGTTTCATCTCACGGAAGAATCTCGGAGGAATAATTATTCCCGGAGGAAAATCGCCAAGAATCAGGAAGTGAAGTGATGGCACAAGTGATGCAGTATCAACAGGTCCGTAATAATAATACATCTGTGTAAATATAACGTATCGTAATGGCGGGACAATAGTGTCGGAAGTGAAGATAACAAGGTGATAATTGTTTATCAATTCGTGCGAAGCTCTGTGTATTATAACCGTCGACACGTCTAACGTGTCTGATCTCCTTTTGAAATTTGTCGCGTGAAAAGGAGCGCTGATCGTGAGACCTGACTTCAGACGATAGAGTATCGAATCGACTTTAAAATAACTTCAATCTGATTCGTGTTACAGATATGCATGCCGACGATGTCGCCCATGCCTGGCATGACGCCAATGTCCGGCATCCCGATGCCGATGCACCAGCCTACCGCTATGGATTACGGAAGTCCAGGCATTCACTATCAGCCCTACAATCCGACGTTAAGCAGCCATCATCTTCAAACCAGCCAATCGAGCTACTGGTACCCTGGATCCACGAGTCACAGTCAAATTACCGAGCCGCTCACGCCGCCGGCGTACACCATGTCCAGTGTTCCAACGAGCACAGCCTCGTGGACCACTCAGACTCACCTTCCACAACCTCAGCTCACCACCATTCCAACTATTCAACATTATTCGTTGCCACCGAGTCCACCTGAACTACCGCCAAGCCCTCAGGACCACTCGTCGCCCTATCAGTGGCCGCTAACGCCACCGGCGGATCATCACTTCTTGACCACGGAAGATCCCGGAAAATCTGGCAGAAAGTGTACGAGATGTCGATGCCCGAATTGCCAAACGGACAGCGGAAGTCAATTGGGCGTGGACGGGAAGAGACAACACGTATGCCACGTGCCAGGCTGTGGCAAAGTGTACGGCAAAACCTCTCACTTGAAGGCACATCTCAGATGGCATACCGGCGAACGACCTTTCGTCTGCAACTGGCTGTTCTGCGGCAAAAGGTTCACCAGGAGCGACGAACTGCAGCGTCACCTTCGAACTCATACCGGGGAGAAGAGGTTCGCCTGTCCTACGTGTTGCAAGAGATTCATGAGAAGCGACCATCTCACGAAACACATCAAGACCCACGAAAATCAGAAGAAAAAGAGTTCCGCGAGTAAAAAAGAATGTAATAAAGAGAATTCGTTGCCGGCTGCGTCCACGCAGAACGCGTATCCACCTATCGGTGGACAGTACACCATGATTTAGGATTGTGAGGACTGTTTTAGGAAATATTATTCGGGTTCTTTATATAGAACCTACGTGACTGGAGATCGTAGTACGTCTGTCTTTTTGTAAATAGCTGAATCTTTATTAAAAAGTTCCTTCGTCCCTCTTGTAATTATTGTACATAGATAAAGCGACAGTGAGAGAGAGAGAGAGAGAGAGAGAGAGAGAGAGAGAATATTTTTGCAAATTACGTATAAGTTTAGACGAATGTAACTAAGTTATGTAATGGAAATATAAAAAAATATACGGGAATGTTACGGAGAACGGAGCGTCGATTTACCGTGAAAATTCACATAATAACGAATCATCCCTCTGTCGTATATCAGGTTCTTCCCTGACATCTTCCTGTCATACGATACATCGTGAGTCCCGCCCAAGGAGCACAATACGATGCAGGCACTTCAGAAACCAGCCCTTCGTAGCCCCTCGATGATTTCCTACCTGGCAGGTGTTTCGATAAAGGGAAGAAAAAATATCATTTCACGGAAACTACCCCGAATATCTTGCCCGACTCTCCCTAACGAAGAAACCATCGTCCTTTTTCTTTCCTACGCTCGCAAGACGAAGATCCATTCGAAGGGGGATAGTATCGAGGGGGAATTCCTCGAGACACGTACGGCACTGCAACGGGCCGTTTCATTCGTATTCCAGCCAAGAGATGGCTGCACTGTGAATGGAAAAAGCCCGCGTAGCCCTATTAAGGGGGCGGCGCGCCGTAGCCCCGTTGCCCCAGCAAGGATTCATGGCTGGCACGTAGAGGTAGAGGCGAATGAGGCAGACGCGGTGATAGAGGTAGAAGAAACGGTGAGAGAGGGAAAGCTAGATGGCGAAGGTGAAAGAGAGACGGTCGAAAGAGACTGGAAAGAAGCGACGAAAGCGAGACAGAGGTTGAAAGGAGAGGGGCGTGGGCGGGGGGGTTACGAAAACGGAATAAAACAAAAAGGAGGCAGTCGCGGAGCAAATTATAGGGAAAAATAGGGAGGGACGAGGCGGAGGAGGCGAGCACAAGCCCCGTGGTGTGGCACTCACCGAGGAAGAGGATCAGGTGGATGGGTGGAAGGGCAGGAGAGGAGGAGGGGTGGCGCCACGGCAATTCCAGGCTCGCGTTCAACGTTCCCTCCGTCGAGTACCGCGGATAGCCGCCAAGTTAGTGCGCAAGAGATTCAAAGAGAGTCCAGAGTGACGGGACCAGCGAGTGTCTCCTGTTTTGCCGCCTCTCTCGTCAGCTTCTGTCCCGGACAGACCACACCACGAGGAGAGAACCGCCGAGCAAGAGAGACGCGTGAGCCAGGAACGACGAAGCCGGACAGCTCCGACTAGCGCGGAGAGGGAGTACACACGCTCTCTGTACACGCAGCTCTCTCTTACGTGTTACGCGCGGTCAGTGCGAGAGGCTGCAACGTGCCGCGAGCATGCGTCTGCGACGGACGGCCCTTGAGGCGGATACGCAACACGCCGACTCCTCGTTTACGTTGTTGTCGTCGTTTACGTCGTCGTCCTCCTCGTCGTTGTCCACCACCTCCACCACCTCACCACCGGACTTATGCGCGCACTGATACCACCATCGAGAGGGCGAAGAATGGACGAACAGGTTCGTAGCCGCGCGCATGTCACCGATCCAGCTGAGGCCGGTCTCGATTTTTAGACGATCGACTCGCGATTCACGTGCTTCTTCACTCGTATACCGGTGCATGCTACGTTTCGAAAAACAGGCTGGAAGCCTGACATCTTCGTCGATCGTCGGCGAACATGGGCCGAGCAGTGTTCCCAATGAAATTTCACGCGGCTGTGTTCGATATCTGTCGTGTGAAATCGTACTACGTTCGACCGTCCTGTATTTTAGTGAATAAACATAACAAAGGTTGCAGTGGTGTCGAGTCGGTGTAGAAAATCGGAGAATTCGTTCGGTGACTAACTGACCGTGTTGTGCCAACCTTCGATGCTTCGTCGAGGGCTTCGACAGCAAACCTTCGAAGACAGTTTTCGTCCCCGTACATTCGGTACACGTGCGTCTTGTCCAGACTTGACTAGCGGCGCGACACGGTAGTAGCTCGTGGAAAGAATGTTTCTGACGCTCCTCGGTTCGACGCCTGTTCAAAATTGCGACGCAGTTAGTTTTACCGATCAGTGTGGACATTGGTGGACGTGCAGATCGAACTGAGAATCGAAGAGGGCTCGTTCGCCAACCAAGCACCAACGTCGTTTGTCGAGATTTTTTCGATCCACGAGACCAATCGAGCCGGCAAGCTGGACGCGGAGGTCGGAGGCGGCGGGGGCCGCAGGGGTATCAGCCCTCCAACACACCTCGGCAACATAAACGTGAGTTTTTACCTCGACGTTCGCGTATACTTAATCCTTTTAGGCTACTATATCTTATATTCGGAATTATTCCGAGCTTTAAAACGTTGGTTTATGGATATAATTTGTACGCCTAAGAGGATTATGTGCTTAATATTGCTGCGAATGACCTGTTTCACCGCTGGTTGTAGTGTTTACATTAGCTTAAGCGTAGCGAGCGCATGATAAACATGGTAAAAACGTATAGTACGTCGAATCGATAAGATTTCTCGTGTATTTTCCACTTCTTCGTGTGTTGTGCAAGTGTCGAGAACATGCACGCAGGCATGAAATAGTTGGAACGCCTTACGCCTCCTAATTATGAACAATACTTGAGAGAGTGGGCAAGTTGCACGAGGCGATACATCGATCTTCCGTTTATCGACGCCACTTACAACGTTTCCCCCGCTTTTACCACCGTAATCACGATCGTTACCTGAAATTACGCATAATAAATGAAATTTCTACGTTGGCTCGTTCCATTGTGTGTAAACCCCGACAGATGTATCGTGTTAATCTGCGACCTGTGACAAGTACAAGCTTAATTGGCATTCCTTACGTAGCCAACAAAAAGACACGGAACGTCGTGACGACTTAATGTCCCCACCTTTTTAATAGTTCATCGCGATAAAGGGTTACTTCACCGCTTGATGATAGGTGATTATCGAGAGGGAAACACGTGACGATAGGACGCAAACGAACTACCAATTTACTCTTTGCATTTTTCCCTCGTTTCAAACGTCGCGACATTCTTCGAAAATTTACTCGTTAGGGTCGAGATAGATACCGGCAGGACCGCCAAAGTTAATTTCAAAGCCTCAGTTTGGTTGCACGAATTCGTTTAGAGTGCCGCTAGTCAGTTCTGACCGATATAGTAAACGTTACTATGTTGCTACGCCCGTTTCACGCCCACCATACATCACGCGTTATGCCTCGGACCTACCTGTCGACGTATACGCCGTTTCAAAGGTGTTACACGCCTTATTATTAAATTTCCTTCGCACAAACTTTACGCAAGACTATCTACGGCTTTGTGCTTGACGTGGAAAAAACTTACTTATCGCGTACAATTTGTAAATACGAGGATCGAGCGTGTTTATTATCACTCGGTGTAAATAGTAACACTTTTTGTCACCGCTCAATAATTCATAGCGTGCGACGCGCAAGCGAATTTCAAGTATTCTTCGCGGCGTCGTTTCGAATACAGCGTGGCTAATTTAATGGAAAACCGGCTAGGCTTTTACAAGGAGGAACAAATATATTTGAGAGGTTATGAAACCATCTGTAGGTAGCCGAAGAGTAGGCCGTTCGGCCGAGTTGAAACGCGGCAGAGCAGACAGTCGTAGGGCAAGAAACACAGTGCCGGCACTTCGCTGACACACCTCCACACAAATCTAATTAATTTATATCCTGAGAGAGGCGCCACTAGGGATGCTAAGTCCGACAGGAAAAAGAAAGGAGCAAAGGGAAGGGTACCCGTGGTACCGGCTCTCTAGCTTTCGAGTCGCTCTTTTACGGCCGAAGGATTCAGAAACTCTTCTCGAACATTCTCGAGGAAGTACATATACACATAATGCTTTTTCCTCGTCCTTTTGTTTCTTCAATTCTCCAGCTTTATCGGCCACGATAGAATCTTGATTCGAAGGTGATTAACAACCGCGTAAATAACTGCATTTTTCAAGTGGCGCCTCGAAATTATGCCAACCGTAAACGAACAGCTTGGCGCCGGCAACAGGAAGAAAAAGAGTAGGGTAATTATCGCGTTGCGCGAGCAACGAACTATCGTTAATTGAGAGAACTCGACCGCGCAACTTTGCAACATTTGACGAGAACCGCGACGCTCTGAATAACCGTTGGTTACATTGTCAACAATGATGGGAATTATAGAATGGAACAGACACGAAAAAGCACGCCATAATACCACCACGGCCAGCGGGTAATTAACCTGTCCCCTCAGAAAATGTACACGCGTCGCGCACACGTACCACTCGAACCCTCATTAGCGGTTTACCCCGAGTGTCGCGTGAACTTGGCACCTGCAAATTCCCACCTTCTAGCTTTTTGCCGCGCGCCAAACAACACTGGATCACCATCTTCGCCCTTCGGTGTAGACCAGTGCTGCCCATAGGCTAAGAAATCGCACCAGATGCAGACGATCTCCTCGCAGCTGTTATAGATTATGCAACCTGGTCGAGAATAAAGACATCGGAGCCTCTGCGTCTGTGACGACCAAGACACGAGTGGTTAAAAAAGAAGAAAAAAGACGCCGCACCGAGTAATTAGAGCCTTGCTACTTAACCTGTTCTGCGTTACATATCGAACATTGTTACATGAAAATTGAAAAAATAAATTGTCCGATGTGCGGAACGATAGAAAGGAACACCTGTCTCGTTAGATTCGACCGAAATATTATTAAGCTATTATTTTTAATTAAAAAGATACCGTACCCCACTTCCTCTCCTAGCAGTATGTACACGATTAATAATAATTTGTACGGAGTAAACGAGTCTCCCAACATTTACAACTCAGCGAGAGCACGTGCGCGGAATAAAATAAGCGGATTATGCAGATGAGAGTCCGATTCTGTCACTTTTGATTTACGGTCGCTCCTTTAAGGAGCGTGTAAGCGACAGAAGAAAAGAGGAGAGGCGAGGGAACGAAGAAATTTTCCCCGCGGTACGCGTAACCCCTTTTTTGACCAGTGTTCCCTGGATAAGTGCACTATTAACTAACCTCGCGCTAATATCTACGTTTTCTGCCGCATTATGTTAATTGCGGGACCAGCGGCCCCCCGGGGGCCACGAAAGAGCACTGTCTCAGCCTTCCGTACACCGTACTCTGCCGTGTACGGCACCGCGACGCTCTGAATAACCGTTGGTTACATTGTCAACAATGATGGGAATTATAGAATGGAACAGACACGAAAAAGCACGCCATAATACCACCACGGCCAGCGGGTAATTAACCTGTCCCCTCAGAAAATGTACACGCGTCGCGCACACGTACCACTCGAACCCTCATTAGCGGTTTACCCCGAGTGTCGCGTGAACTTGGCACCTGCAAATTCCCACCTTCTAGCTTTTTGCCGCGCGCCAAACAACACTGGATCACCATCTTCGCCCTTCGGTGTAGACCAGTGCTGCCCATAGGCTAAGAAATCGCACCAGATGCAGACGATCTCCTCGCAGCTGTTATAGATTATGCAACCTGGTCGAGAATAAAGACATCGGAGCCTCTGCGTCTGTGACGACCAAGACACGAGTGGTTAAAAAAGAAGAAAAAAGACGCCGCACCGAGTAATTAGAGCCTTGCTACTTAACCTGTTCTGCGTTACATATCGAACATTGTTACATGAAAATTGAAAAAATAAATTGTCCGATGTGCGGAACGATAGAAAGGAACACCTGTCTCGTTAGATTCGACCGAAATATTATTAAGCTATTATTTTTAATTAAAAAGATACCGTACCCCACTTCCTCTCCTAGCAGTATGTACACGATTAATAATAATTTGTACGGAGTAAACGAGTCTCCCAACATTTACAACTCAGCGAGAGCACGTGCGCGGAATAAAATAAGCGGATTATGCAGATGAGAGTCCGATTCTGTCACTTTTGATTTACGGTCGCTCCTTTAAGGAGCGTGTAAGCGACAGAAGAAAAGAGGAGAGGCGAGGGAACGAAGAAATTTTCCCCGCGGTACGCGTAACCCCTTTTTTGACCAGTGTTCCCTGGATAAGTGCACTATTAACTAACCTCGCGCTAATATCTACGTTTTCTGCCGCATTATGTTAATTGTGGGACCAGCGGCCCCCCGGGGGCCACGAAAGAGCACTGTCTCAGCCTTCCGTACACCGTACTCTGCCGTGTACGGCACATTTCCCTCGAAAATTCGAGCAAAGTTTGACGACTCTTTTTCTTCGTCCATCCGGCTGATAAATTGTAAAATTGTTCGGCGAACTTACAAGAGGAAAAAAATTAACGACGCAAAGGGAATCGATAGGATGATGAGAGAAAGAAAAAGGTACGAATCAAAAGCAATCTCGCAGCTGCCGGGTGTTTTCCGTTTATCGCGGCGTGCCAGTAACCAAGTCGATTCGATTAACCCGATCCCCGATCGATTATCCTGTCGCTGTTCTCCCCGAATTCGATAGAGAGTCGTCGATAAATTTATTTACGAGGAGAATGTTCAAACTCTCGATACATCGCGTGGATGCACCGGCGTAATTGCCCGAGAACGTTTTTAAGGAACGAGCCCTCGCCTCGTATCGAAGAAGTTGCAACGTAATCAACGCTTAATGCACCGGAGGATGGATTATGGTTAATGTTGAATGGATCTGGATCCGAATGGCGGCGCAAACAAGAAGAGGGTTACCCTTCGATCGAGGGGGTACTTACGTCGAAGCGTGTTGTGTGGGTTCGGCTAAGAATTTTCCGCGTATTTGGAACGCGGCGACCGGTACCACGGGAAGCGGATAGCGTTCGCCGCCGCGATTATTACACACGGTGCATGGAAACGAAAAGAGAGCAGTAAAAACGGCGCCTTCGTTGCCCCCGGCGAAGACTGGAAGCCGTTTCGTAATCGCAGCCTGGATCATTTTCTGCACGACTGCGCGGGAAATTAGATCACCTACCTCTCATCCCGGTAGCGAAAGATCTAGGCAGGTTTCATCGCACGATACAGGAAGAGCTTCTTCTTCTTCTTCTTCTTTGTCCTCCCTAGTCTATCCTCGTTCTTCGCTTCTCATCGACAGCTTGTCGCTGATAATTCAGCAATTAGGCACGATTTTTTCCCCTCGAATAGATCACCTACTCTACCCTTAACCGTTTCTTGCTTAATATCCATTAACTTTTTCCTCCTTTCTCCAACAGCAGCCTCTCTTTATTCTCCACGCATATTTCTGAACCGTTATACTCGTTCCGTTATCGGCGTCTACTCGTCGATGTTGTTGGATAATCGTAACGTAGGTAACGGAGCATCTTTTGGATAATCTTTCAGTTTGCTCGTTTCTGTATCGCTTCGAAACTTTCTGTCGGCAGTGTGGGTATATTAGCCGATTACGCAAAAGTCTCAAGGATTATCCACGAGTATGGCTTAGAGTGGCCTATAGAGGGGGGATTCGAAAAAACGTCTCAGGCGTTCGTTCTTTCGTTCCCTTCTTCTCAACTTTCTCCCTCCATCGGATCGTCCTCGTCCTCCTCTTCTTCTCTGGTTCTCGGCTCTGGCTTTGCTTTTGGCTTGGGCCGGGTGTAATCGGTTCCCCGAAGCCAGGGCTCATTATCGACCCGTCGGCCTAGCAATTACCTGCGAAGCCTCTTTCGACTTCGTGTGTGCCAGCCAGCACAGTTTCCGACTCTCCACGAGGCCTTCCGAGATCCTTCGAGGATCCTTCGAGCGTAAAGGAGAGAAAGAAAGTACGGAACGACGAAGAGGGAAGGGAAAGCGGGAATATCCAGAGAAACGCGTTCCGTTGTTGCTGCTGTTGTTGCTGCTCGCGAAACGGCCAACGCCACGATAATCTGCACGAAGATGCGGATAAACGACCGATGATAATTACTGGACGTGCCAGTAGTATGCGATAATTGCCGGGGCTGCCAAGTTCGCACCAGTTACAAGGAAGAATCCGCCCAAGAGAAACCAAGTAGACCGAAGAATTTCCTTTTTCTGGAGCGATCTATTTTTTTTCTTTCTCCTCTTTCCATTACGTCAGATTCTTCGCTCACAATGGAACTGAAAATTTTTCCTTCTCAAGTGTAACGTCCTGTACACTTCAATGAATACAATCATTATGCCATGTATTATGTAACCGGGCATTGTACTATCGCGTCAAGCTACGCTGTTATTGCTATCAGTTACGCTTTGTCTAACTAGTTTGCTTGTCGGATCAACACTGTAGCGAAACTATCACGAACAAGTAACGATAGCTATGGTAATTATGGGAAGACCTAATTTTACAATTTTATCGCGCCGGCAAGAAATGCCTCATCTATTTGCCAATTTTCTTTTTCTCCGCGGTTCGTGTTGCGACATGGAGGTATCGAAGTGTCGGAGCAACTTTTTACCACTGTCGCGTAACGCTTCGAGTTTCTTGCCCGGCACGATGGACGGTCCAATTGGAATATTCGATGTAGCATCGTTGGGTGATTTTTTTTTTTATTTTTCAGAGACGATAGAACCCGTTTACGTCTGTCGATTCGTTCCATCGTTCCCACGACTGAGAGTAGAAAGAAAATTACCTAGATTGCGACCACAGACAGAGAAAAACAGGTAGACACAAAATGTAACTGCCGGATAATTATGACAAACGTATCACACAATCGGGGGAACAGGAAAATCAGGATAGTGCAAACTGTCAGGGGACACGACATCTGATTATACAGCCCCTTGTCAGTTACGTCTACTCGATAAAAATTGCATTCCGCACATGTCGACTTCTCGTTTGCACATCGGGGAGCCCTTTTTTTCCCCCTCGTCGATGTAAAAAATACATTGGGATTGGAAGGTGCTCTCCGGCTGAGAGTTTCCTTAAAAGACGCAAGTTGCCAGAACGCGACGTTTCGCAAAACTTGGCCGAGTTCGCGAACGGGCTGTGTCCAGTTCGTGGAAAAGCGTTAACTGCATCTCACGAGACCGCG
The DNA here is from genome assembly GCF_001263275.1 of Habropoda laboriosa. Taxonomy (NCBI): domain Eukaryota; kingdom Metazoa; phylum Arthropoda; class Insecta; order Hymenoptera; family Apidae; genus Habropoda; species Habropoda laboriosa. The sequence continues at coordinate 1,811,203 of NW_017100229.1, read as the reverse complement.
ACCTTAACGAAGAGAGAGAACAGCGAGCTACCCAGTGACCGTCGACTCGCTTTACTCGAATGAACGTTGAGCAAAACGGAATTTCGAATTGAAAAAGACGCGAGTGCATAGATCGTCGACCTGCGTGCAAGAGGAACGAGGCGAATAAATTGTGGATCGACGCGAACGTTGCTATCAATCCGTGTCATCGGACCGCAATGTTCTTCGAATTATCGATCGGTGCGCTTCCTTCGCGAACAGTATTAAAACCAACCTGGCTGGAAAGCATGTCGATCGTTTTCCAGCAACGAACCCATATAGTCGAAGAAGGAAAGATTATCCTCTTCCCGTCGTTAACTGCGGTTTTACGTCGAATCCGAAGCAGCAACGAGAAGAGGAGCAATTCGAACGTGCGTAAATGGAAGAAGAAGTGGAGAAGGCTATTTAGAAGAAGAGTAGAGAAGAGATAGTTGAAGTTGCGCAACTTTACGAGGAACAGGTCTTGCGCCCGCGACAATCTGTGGCCCATTTTGCAGGAGTCTGCCCGAATTAATTAAGGCAACGCCACGTGCAAATTAGCGAAGCTACTATTCGAAATCGAGCGGCGTTTCTGTGCAGAGCGGTGGAAAGTAATTAGGTGTCATTACCGCATCCCAGTAACGGGTATACGGCCTGGAGAGAGTCTCTGGATTCAGTTTGTTGAAGTGATTATTTTTATTGTCATTTCCGGCTGGCTTCTCGGAAATCTCGGAAGCGGCACGTAAGCTCGATGTACACGAGCTTCTTTGATCCCTTTCGCCTCTTTTTCCCCACTTCCTGCACACTCGTTTATCTCGATTTTCCATTCACTGCGACTCGAGTCTAAGGTAATTAGCTCGAATCCTCCGTCTTCTCTCGATAATCGCGAAAGTTGCGCAACAGTTCAACACGGGATTGCATCCGATTCGATTAATCGCGCGCGCATTCCTAATTGACCACGAGTCTCGGAGTTTGGCGACTTTAGCGCGAAGACCGTACGACAGCCGGTAATTTTCGCGCAGTACATCAACATCTGCCAACTTTTTAATATCTTTCGGCACAGTATATCATCTCGTTTTGTTTAAGCCCCCTTTCTCTCTATCTGTGCCGGTCGCTCTCTCGACTTAACGCTCGCGGTACGCCCGAAGCACCGTAAGAAAAGTGGCGGTACGCGTAAGCGCAATAAAACTCGCATTACGCTCCGCGTAATATGTGCATAAAGTATTCGCGTGTGCAGTAACGCGTATAAAACGCTCGCGTTCTCCGGAGCAACCTCGTTCCCGGCACGGACGTAATAGATTTATTTCGGAGAAAACCGGCGCGGCGCGGCGCGGCGTCCGCGTGTCCCCGTTGCGTCCACCGACTATCGTTCTTTCTTTCTTTCCTCTCCTTTCCTTTCCTTTCCTTACGTTTCGTTTCGATCGAAATTAAGAACGGCTAAAATTCGAAATTGCGGCTAGCGTGTCGAAAGTAATTTACCCGCTTTCTATTCGATCCAATTTGTCGGTACCAAATGCCGGTGATACCCTCGACTTCCGTAATCGTTTGGAGAACACCGCACACGCGTAAAACGTGGGTGTGGAAGGCGCCAGCAGCTCTTGCTACAGCTGGATCGTGTTTCTGCCGTGGCCGATACCGGTATCCCTTCATTCCTGAGTAATCGTCAGGCCCAAGGCACGCTATCCGCCATTTTCTAAATACGCTGCCCGAATATCGAGTGTACGGGAAGCCTGGCCTGGCCTGGCCTGGCCTCTGTCGAAACTCCGGTTCTTTCCTTCGTAATATGTGCCACCTTTTTCCTTAATCCCCGCACAGCTCGATCGATGCGTTTTCGCATCAAATTTCCTCATTACGTAGAAACCTCGACGCACGTTTCGCTCTTCAGCTGGTTTATTTTCGCCGGAGTCAGTCGTTTATTATTAGCTTGATGTCTCGTTACGAGAACGCATTCCGGGAAGAAGTTGCCCTACCGTGGACGGGCCGCAGCCTTTGAATTTCTGGAATCCAGAGGTTGTCGCTCCGAGCTAATTGGTTAACGCAATGAATTTATTGAACAAAGTGGCGACGTGGCGCAAGCCGTCAGAGACATCCCGTGTGTTTCTTCGTTTTTTTCTTCTTTTCGTTACGGAAAGGGGAGAGATCAGCGCCTCGAATGCCTTCCGCGTAATCGCGTTCAGCCCCTTAACGATCATGAACACAACAGACTAGATGAAATTGCGGGAACTCACTCGGTAGAGGAGAGAGAGAGAGAGAGAGAGAGTAGAATCAAAAAGTCGCCTTTCAAGGATCACGCAACGATGAATGATGAACGGATCGCGAGCTGGTTAGAGATTATCCTCCGAGAACGAACCCTCGATCGGCGGCGAGTTTTCTCACAAATCGGGGATTCGAGTTGCTCGAGGAGGTGGACGTAATAACGAGTCTAGGCTGATGCAGAACAGTGCGTACGCGCATCAGTTAGGAAACCTTAATCACCGTCGGGGGGTCTGAAATAGCACTGACTACGTTTTAATTACTCGCCGCGTCGCGGGGAATGTAGAATGACATCAGGATGCCCGGGGTGACGAGGAGCACAGGAGAAAGGGAGGACACGAAGGAGCGTTGACCGCTTGTAAAAAGAGCTTCGCCAGTTTTCCAGTCCGCCCCTCTCTTAATCACGGGCCAATGCAAATACAGGACGGCTCGCATAACAGCCCTGATAAGCGGACCATCGCCTCTTTCCAGCCTTCGATTCTTCTCGATGCACTTTGAACCAAATTGTTAGCGTCTTTCCTGAAATTTCACAGCGGGGCAACAAGTGTCCTCGTCGCGTTATTTCCGATAAAAGAATCGAGAACGACTAACTCCGTTCGTGACGATCGTGTTCTTCGTGATTGCTTCTCTTTTTTTCAACAGAGACCTAGTTTTTTTAAGTCTGGCTCCTGGACAGCAATCCGGTAACCGTTTAAATGTTCGCCAGCACGAAATTCGTCGCTCTACCTGAAACTCTACCTGATCGCGTGTTCATCTATCGCGGCGACCTTGGAGCAATTCAGATTAAACCGATGAAAAGGTCGAAATCTTTTCGTGTGACTTTTTCAATCCGTTCATGCTCGCTGCCTTCTTTCTTCCACGAAATTCGTTAAAGTTCAAAATTATCCCACGATTATGCCGACCCTTTTAACTTCTTTTTGACAAATTTCTCCGTTACGAAACGGTCCTCCGGTTCTGAGAAAATTAGTTCCGAGTCTTGGACTAATTGTTATCCGTTGAGACATCGAGCGGAGATCCAAGTTGCAGAATTTTCAAAGGGCAATTCCAAGGTGTCTGTGGCGATTGTTAAAGGGCGAATGCTCGGTCCGTTGGTGGTTGAAGCTGTTGGGTCCGCAAGAGAAGTTCCCACGTAGTCCACGTCCGAACCAGCGCCGGTTCGAGAGATCGTCGGCATGAAAACGGGGATAATTGTGGCTTCGTAAATACCGCTACTTAATACCCAGCGTGCTGCTCGTACACGCGTACATAGAGATCGTATAGAGGCGAGTTGTATCCTATGCACGTATTAGCTCCTCCGCTGGTTCGTGGCACCGTCAATCCGCTTAGAGAACGTTCCTCTCTTCGCGCAACATGTAGAAAACGAGGTAATTGTACGCGGCGCAGTTGCATAGCATCGCAGATATGCACTTCCGCCACGGATCTGGCTCGGTGTAATTTCACGGCATCGCAGCCACCGATTTCCTTCCCTAAAATCTTTATTTCCTACGCCGATGCGTTTTGCTTAATAAACAGCTTTCCACTGGCCCGCGCTCCTCTTCCAAAGAGCGTAGCTATAGTTCACCCCACCCCGACCATCATCATCTTATGGACATGTACGGGAGAATGGAAACGGAGCGTGTAACACGCGAGAGAGCACCCTCTCTGCCATCGGTATAATCGAGTACGACGTGTTTACGCGATATTCAATGAGTACGATCGATTCACACGGTTGACGCACATACATACCTCGTGTCCTATCGTGCTAGAATCGTTATGAATTCCATCACGTTTGTGACTTTATAGCGCAATCACGTGCCAACGATGCATCGCATCGCCATTGAACGCCGTTTGCTTTAATCGGGTTAGTTGTTTTAGAGCAAGCGTGTGGAACAATATCCTTTTGATAGAGAGAAGTGTGCACAGATAGCGTAATGACCGGTAGTCAGAGGCCGCGTATCGAACGTTTATCTCACGATCCTCCGCGATTCTCGTTTATTTGCCGTGAGAGAAACGCATCGAGTGTCAACTGGTTAGCGTGGGTCAATTGTAACAGCGGGCAAAAAGGGCTGTTGATTGCAGTCATTACGCAAATCGGGTTCACGAGTCAGGGCCGAGTCGATTTCTCGATGCTGTGCACGTTTCTAAGATCGATCGGCGGCGTATCGCGCTTCCGGGCCATTCGCGCGACACGTACCTACGTTGATTATAATCGCGATATCCGTACGGTAAAATCGAAATCGTCGGAGGTGACTCAGCCTCCCCGCGACGTTAGCGGATCGACCGTAGATCTTCCAGCAAGATGTTTCGCAGCTGGATGACTGGTCGAAAAAATTTATAGCTGCGTGTATTTAATTGGAAATGTCATATGAATCTATCGGACTTAATTGAAGCTAATTATGCAAGACATTAGCCACACGCGTAATTAAGAATAACGAGATCTTGTTACATCTTATTTCTGCGTGAAAACTGGTTTTCGAATGGGGCCACGCGGGCAGCAAAAAGAAAGGTTAAATATTGCAATTCGTGTCTCTCTTTTTCCCACAGAAAGCAAGAATGTGCTCCGTTTTTCGTGCTTCAACTATCGTTCGGTCTTCCAATCGGTTTACCCTTCGGAAAATATGTATGCCATATCTCGAACGCCAACGTGCCTCCTCGTAATTGACGATTTTCAGTATAGCAACTTTGTTGCAATTATACTCGCAAATTAAAGCATTTCACGGCGATAAGGGGAAAACAATGGGCGATAGAATGTGCACGCGAAAATACAACAACAGTGTTGCTCTGTGCCTGTCAGTGACATTGACGACATTTCGACACGTTTTACTTGGAAGATATGCATAAGTTGTTCCCCCCGATAATGGACACGCTAGTCGTGAATTCTAAGCTGGGAATATTAACATACGAATTAATGCGAAATGGTGATATCCGTGAAAAAAAAAAAAGAAAAACGACACGAACATACGTAGTGGAACGCGTGGTTTCATACCGGTGACCGTACAAAGGGAAACGCGATCGTTTCGATCACGCAATTGCCGGTGTTAATCGTCCCGGCATTGCCAACTAATTGCACAAGAACTTGTTTGTCCGTGTAGCCGATGGTGTAGCTCGTAAATGGATCGCGGAAAAGAATACACGGGAGAATTAGGAAGTCCCGCAAGCGGCGGTATCGCTTGCGATCTCTCTTGGAAGACTTAATTGAGAACGCTCTAGTCCCGGGACGTTCTCGATAAGCCGAGCAAAAGTTAATTGTCGATTTCTGTACCGCAGAGTCGTAGCTTTATCGCCTACTTAGAACTGGTTTATGCGGCCATTTTTTCGACCAGCTATTGAAAACGGGAATGCGGACGATCGGTCACTCCTTACAACGAAATATGCTAGATTACCTTGTTCCTGATTAACGTGCCCGATCTGTTTGCTCGCGTCGAATCATGATGGACAGTTGCGCGTACCTTCGTACCTACTCCACTTGGAAGCTGGATCGAGTAATCGCGAAAGAACGCAAAAATGAGGAAAAGAAAGTACATGTCGCCCATCTCTTTCGAAACGTTTTAGCTGGCAGGCTTCCGCGTAACAGAGCTACCAACTCGCTCGAGTCGTGACTCTTTGCGAAGAGCCGACAGAAAATAACGTTATTATGTGTCTTAAGGCCTCCAATACCCATAGACCAAGCGAAAACTTACGTCCAGCACGCGATCCATGGATTTCTTACCATGGCGCCACGGCCTTGAGTCACGGCCTACCCCCCCGCCGATGCGGAGGAGCGTTTATCGTTGCCTCTAAATGTCGGAAACGAATCCGTTGATCCTTCAATTTTTTCCCCCTGTTTTATCTGATCTATTATACTATCGTTGTACGCCGATTCCTTTCTGGCAAAAAGTATGTCGCTCGTTAGATTTTTCTCTTCGTTCGCAGATTATGCAAAAGATCGCCGTGTAAAAAGACGTAGGAAGGAGAAGAAAAAAAAGGTCTACCGGATATCGCACAGCGTCCTCCAGAGTTGTTAACGATGTGAAGTAGCGTGTAGCAAAACCTCTGCCATTTAACCCTGTTTTTTTTTAAGGTTAACGAGCAAATAGGATGTTTATCGGTGTTTGTAATTACCTATGACTACCAGCGTCATTGCTGTCAGCCGATTAGTATTATAAAAGCTTTTTTGCAACGTGTAAATTCTAAATCTAATTTTCCGTCAATTTGGCTCTGGCACCGGTCGAATGATTAAGATAAATTGCGAACGATAGAAATTGAAGGATTGGAATGTAAATATTGCGATGTGAGCGTAACTAATCGCATCATTAATCTTGCCGATTATGTCTCGAACTCCTGAACTTGAGGATTTCCAGCACAACCTGTCGTATTAAGTGAAATTCGAATGAACTTTTGACTGGCAGATACGTATCAACGTGCGATCACAGGCAGGGACTTTTTCTAATCGCGATTTGCTACATCGACAACTTTCAAATTGCACTTACTTGTAAATTTTTAAGTTGGAATTAAAAATTTTGAATTTGAAAATGAAAAAAACGGGGAAACAGTTGGTTTGAGTTATCGGAAATTAATGCGAAAAGTGTTGGAATTAATCATGCGTAAATCTACGATAGCGTACTTGTATTTTCAATATACATATATAGGCTAATGTTTAACCACCACTTGGGCGCGGTAATTACAGCGCACCTTGTTATTAGTTTGATACGACCGGTCCCGATCACCGTTACAAAACGTTAGTGAATAATTAT
>NW_017100229.1:1798999-1804214 GCF_001263275.1 Habropoda laboriosa | reverse complement strand
TTACCCTGCTATTCTTCCGGCGGCAGACACAATTATTTGTTAACGCGGCGCGATAACGTTCGTTACGCGTGTTACCGTTTGCGAAGACCGGCGTAGTCACCGTAGTCTGTGAACGATACAACTCTCATTTGCAATGATAAATTGCACGATCCAAAGTTCGCGGTTTACTTGGAAGTTATTCACGCACCGAGATTTCTCAACCGAGATTGGCTCACTCGCTCAGCAACCCACATTTCCAAAAAGTTACATAAAACTCCGGTTTTATCTGGTTCCGCGGTTCGATCGGTTCGATGGAACGCGCCCGGAATAAAATACGAGGTCGATAAATGCTCGGTTAATGAAATTCATGAGGATAAAGTGGACGTGCGCGGCGGAACCCAGTACCATCGTACATCACTCGAGGATTCGAGTGCATTTTCATCTTTTTTCGAGCCGAGTCGATCGCGTGCTCCCCTCCGGAATGAATCTGTTCACTCGCCACAGGGAAAAAGGACATTTATCGCGTCGTTTGCACGCTTTTGCTCTTCCTTTCACACAACCACCCTCTGAATTCTCTTACTAGTTACAGCTCAGACATTTCCTATTTCCCTTCCCACCACCCTCCTTTCGTATGCAACCATTTTAAAATAAGGCACACCAGAAAGAGGACGGTTCTCTGGCTCGTATCTCGGGATAAGAGCGACTTCAAAGGCAATGGTAGAGAACGATAATGTAAAACGGTTATCCAGCGTCGCGCGAGAGAGACTTGCGAATTACGAAAACACTGCGTCAGCATCCTGGCACACGATTTTCCGGAATGTCCGCATCGATTCTTGCGGTCACGTCGCTCAGACTTCTCCTCTACCATTTTCCCCCTTTTCAACCCTCTTTCTGACTCGACCCCTCCGGAATCGAGTCCTCCTCCGCCACTGGCTCTTCCTCTCCTGCATTCACCCTCGAATCCCGCGGCATTTACCGGCAGTGCCACTCAGGGAAACCAAGATGGTTACCGCGTCAGCACTTCAACGTCGTTTCGTCCCTCGTTCGTCGCTGTACCTCCACTCTTCGCTATACTAGGGTGACACTGGAGCGGCAAGGTGCACCTTAACATCCAGCGTGGAGGGTTTCTTCCAAATTATTCTTTCTCGCGAGACCAGATTAAAACGAATCGTTTAAAAAAAAGGGAAGAGAAAAGAAAGAGATGTTAAAAGGCGTGGAAACATGTTCGCACAAAACTGAGTTTCAATTCGCACCTCTGCTCGCGGTTATGGCCTTTAATTACGCGTTCCTCCGTTTACTCAACAACTCGTTCTTACCGTAATCTCACCAGAAAATGCTCGAGTTCCGTTCGGTTACTGCGATACAAGAGCACGCCGTGAAAGTACGTAGTTAAAAAATTTGTAATCGTACCAGCTCGCGCACACCTTCGATTTTCCAACGTTCGCCGATGATGCGAAACGTGGGGAAGAAACGCGAGAGAAACGTTTAGGATAACTCTCCGTCGAACGGACGGATAATAATCCATGTGCCAGTACATCCTCCGTTACTGCTGCGGCCACGCTACAGCCAATTAATCCGGCAATCACGAGCGGTTCTCCGCTCCACTCCACCTGCTTTATTTGCCATTAAGAAGGAACGTATACCACGCAGACCGCGCCATTGCGGCCGAACTCTCGAGGGAAGGGAAGAACGACGAGGAAGATGGAGGGTAAGCAGGCCGATTCTCGATCCGACTGATTCGGTGTGGGCGTCGACGCTTCGAATGCGTTCCGACGACGTACGAGCACGATATTGTTGGAAATTCGGTGCCATTTTCGTATTCGACAATCGTGATAGGAGCAGTCATGTGGTTCGACTACCTTCTCCCCCATTCCACTCTCTTCTCTCCCATTTTCTCAACATTTTCTCCGTAGTACCTTTTTTGCATGGTCTTCTTCTTCTTCTTCTTCTTCTTCTTCTTCGCCTCCTCCTCCTCCGTGCACGAGTCTCATCCACGTCCGTTTGGTGAGCCTTCCACCTTGGTGGCCGACTCGATGCACACACAGACGTATCGTACCGTAATATGAAGTACGAGTCGAACGTGTTCCCCAGACTCGTCCCGTCCCGTCCCTTCTTTTTGCCTTTGATTTTCTCTTCGTGAAATCTTGTACCTTCGAGGATTGGCTTGCTCGACCGAGGAACCGAGGTGGCCGTATTAAAACAGTTACACTTGCATCGCAACGTCACGATCCGAACTTCTCTTACCGGCGATTTTCACCTATCATTTTCAAATTCCATAGAAATTTTAGCGAATTTCGCGGCGTTTTTTCGCGCAACGGTCCGTCTTCCCTGTGCACGCCAGTGCAACGTGACTCTGGCTCGTGCTCGGCGAAGAGCAGGGGGATGGCGCGGAGCTGTTCCCTCTCTCGAACTATAAACTCCGTCACTATTTTGATTCCCAGCATTTGGCATGATCGTACGCGCGTTCGTGGTCCCCTCATGCAATATTGATGACCCGCCGCGGATCAAATGCCCCATGATAGCCCCCACCTACGATCCCCCTAACCGGTATCCTGATTGCGAAGCGGGTCAGAGCCACTGATTTTCAATGGATGGCAGCCAGAATTTAAACTATGATTATACCCCCCGCGTCGTCTAAGTACGGGCCTTCGAGATCGGCCTAATGAAGCTTTGCCGAATTAGTGCCGCTGTAAATTGCGCACACTTTCCACCCAGAGACTCGGAGATAACGACACGTGCCGCTATCGCGAAATTAGTGGCACGTTGAAGTTGTGGTAATTAGCTGTCGTCAGTTAGGTAACTCGTAATAACGTTACCCTGTAATACGATAGACTACAACGTGACGACCCGCTTAGACCGTTAGTCTGAGTATGCACTCGTTCGCGTAGTGTTCGTTCCTGTATCAGCTGGAAGAAAAATGGTTTCTTTCGGACAATTGGCAATCCATCGTGTCACGTTCCGCTTCAAGGTGAGGACAAAGAAGTACTGGACATCCCCGCGACGGATTACGAATCACCCTTTCTCATCCCTCGGGCAGGTTCAAAGGAATTTTCAAATTTTCACCCCGTATTACCAAGCGTGACGACTCTTCCTTGTCTTTGCACGTTCTGGATTTCCATTAGCGTCCACCGCCGATTTCCAAAGGCCTCCGGAGAGTCGGGTAAGACAAAGGGAAGAAACCATTTCGGTTAATCTACCGTCTCGAATTCCACCTTGTTAATAGTTGGTTCGCTTCCCTTCTCCGGTGAAATCGCCGATAAGGATCGATGGAAATTTTTCATCGCGTAGGCACCTACACGGTCGATAGTGGAGATTCCGAATTTTCACTTTCGCGAGGTCGCGTTTAAATGCTGTTTAATTAGCTGTCACAGCCACGTAGGCTCGTATGAAAAATACACGCGAGCAAAATTAATACGGCAATTAATCTTGCCGGTGTCAGACGTGAAAATTATGATCGCTTTATGTAGCACTGACAAGGAACCGCCGTAATGTCAGGCTTGCTACATTTTTCCAGCAAATGGAAAAAGAGAAGAACAAGGTTGTGCAGCGTAGCCAGGGAATGAGATAGGTTTTTTGCCAAGATAGTCGATGCTCGTATGTGCGTATACGTATATACACGGCACGGTGAGAAACGGGACACTCATTCTCGCCGTAATATTCCGACGTCACTTCCAGAGGGTGTCCCTTTAATAATTTATTAGCAAGCCTGCTAGCGGAACAGGGAGTCCCTGATTGTGTCGTGTCGTCTGTCCCCGGCATTGTCGGGGCAACTCGCCGCGGGTGGTCCTTGACACGATCCTGGTACTTGGATGCTGTAGCTGTTATTAATACGGGAACTGCTGATCAATTATTTACGATACGATCCTCGTTGTCGTCGAATCACTTCTTAACGGTGACTCGACGGAAACGTCTTTGGATGCACGGTGAAATTGTTGGAGGATCGAAAAAGGTTCGACCATCTCCTTTATCCTCGGAGTACATACTTGAGTTTTCTATTATTTGCAACGAGTACGGGGTGAAATATTATCAGCTCTTAAGGACGATCGTCGTACCGCATAGATTGCAATTGCATCATCGATTATTAATGTCGCGAGGGGACACGTTAATAATTTCTGCCCCTATCTCCTCGGCTTATCGCACACGTTTTATTACTCCAAGCTATCAATTACGCGGCTCCTTAAAAAATGTTGCTATTAATCGGGCAACGATTCGGCCGTTAGTCATCCCACGGTTTCTCTCCTCTTTCCTAACAGCTTAGACAACTCGATATACTTCTCCGGCGATATCTCCTTCTCGCGATTTTCACGGCCCACGTCGTGCGAAATTTTTCTCCGGCGTTGATTTACACGTGCGCGATTCGATTCGCGTTCCCGCCACGATAAATCAGTACCGCCGGTGTTTTATCTAAATATTAATTAAACGCGCGACGCCGGAGAGGTTATTGGTTAAGAAAGCGGGATATTTTCAAGAACGTATCGCACGGTATCGATTGACAGGGACGATCCTGGATCGAACGATAAGGGAGCGTGGTCGCAAGGATAAGAAAGGCGAAGATCCCCGGGTCGTAAATCGAGTTTGGTCGTACACAAGTGGCGCGCCTCCCATCGTCGTTCGCGATCGGGCCGCGTGCGAATTAATCCACCGACGGGCCGTACGTGTTCACCGGGCGAGAAGTTTGTGTGCGTGAGTGATACATGCGTATTTCGGGCCGCGTATATAATAACAGGTTGCCAGTACAGGGCCCTCTCCTAGCCCCTCGCGGCCTCTCAGCCAGTGATGTATGCGCTAATTGTGAGGCCCTTCGCTCCGGCTCCAACTCTTCCCTTCCTCCTCTTCTTCCTCCTCTTTTTCTTCTTCTTCTTCTTCTTCTTCTTCTTCTTCTCCTCCGCCGTTGCGCGATTCCTCAAGAAGGTTAATATCTCCGATTCAATTTAAATTCGGCAATTGCGCTCGATTCCACAGATGAAGATCGTCCGTTGGTCGGTCGTATATTCTTTTCGGAGGTCCACTTGCAAGTTCCGAGCGTCGCCGCTCGTTGCGTAAATTTATTTTCGAAGGGGACGTCAGATAAGACGAGTAGGTACCTTCCCCTCGGCCACAGGGTTTCGACATCTGCCAGCGAGCTACACCGGCCGGAATGTATCGGCCAGCCTGAAGCGGGCAATTAAGTAATTAAACAAATCTGTCGAAGGCGTTATGAATGAGCCGACGCACGCCCGTGAGCGTCTTCTCCCGA
>NW_017100229.1:1757318-1798759 GCF_001263275.1 Habropoda laboriosa | reverse complement strand
AGACTCCGTTACGTCTCTGTATGCACACGCTTGTCAGGCAACTGACGACCGCCGCGCCGGTTGTCGATAGAGAGAAGAGTACAGTTATCGTTGAACTGTAATTCCACAGTGTAGGTGAACGCTGGTCGTAAAGTGTAGAAAAAGAAAATCTCGGCTGGGAGAGAAGCTGTTTTTTACGACGCGTGTCGTTCGCGCGCTGTCAATTTCGTTGGCGAGCAATCGAGCGCGGACCGAGCATTAACGTTGCTCTCTCACTCCCAAGTTTAATCAAACGCTAACCAGCGGAGATTTAATCTACCACAGACTCCCCCTGGGTTTTCCCTTCCCACAAAGCCACGATCCCGTGGCAGAAAGCCTCGCGGCGTCATTCGTGTCGCGTCGTTCCTCCTGCGTTCTCCTCCTCCTCCCGGTTTGATTCGCCCGCGTAGGTAATATAATCACAACACTCGGGGTGGCTTCGTTATTTATAGGCACTCTATTTGCGCCAGTGGAGCCCGATTTCAACGGCGATATTGACTCCGGCCACGATTAAGGGACGAATCGTAAGCACTCGGCCACCCTAATGTTACCCCAGGGGATGTTAACAGTCGGCTTTTCTCCGGGTCGAAACAGAGTCACGGTCTGTCAGTTGGTGGTTACGGGTGTCGAGGAGAGATCACGCGTTAATTGATCGATTTTCAATGGGATTCTCTATTATCAAACGAGCGGTGAAACGGAGGACGAGAAAGTTGGAAACGGAGTGTGGCGGAGAAGGAGAGGAAACGAACGGTGAATTTATCGACACGTAAAGCAAAGTTCGCCTCCTTTGGTGGCACGGCCACAAAAAGTTTCGCGATCCACGTGTCGCCAGTCTCTTACACGCCCACGTAATAGCCTGTGTCAACGGTGAACAGAGGAAAAAATGCATGCGTCACCTGTGACTTCCGGCTGCGATCAACAATTACAGTTTTCCAGATGATACGTTGCGAGACTTGTGTCCTCGGGAAAAATGACTAACTGCAACACGCGCAACAGTTCTTCTTGCGGTGAAAAGTATCGTAAGTGCATCAATATTGCACGGGTTGTGGGGCAGGGGTTACTTCGATATTGGAGAAATTGTACGCTATCGGACTAGGTACGGAAATATTTAAGAACTACTCGATAAGTGAGGATCATCGGTACAATTACAATCAGGATTTCGCTTCTTGTTGCCGGCGAACACCCAGTTGCCCCGTTTGGTCGTGCGATTTCCATCGAGAATCACAAATTTCCAGGCTGTCGACTGCCATACGATCGTCGCAACACCGTTGATGACACGTTACCGCGTTTCCTCGACGCTCGAAATATCGTGCAACATGCGTTTACGTGCGATAAAAGTGGCATCGCGCTGTCATCGCCGAGCGAACGTTTTCTTTTTTTTACACTCGACCTGAGAAAGAATCGCTCTGAAACGAGAACGAGCAGTGGCTTTTGAAAACGTTCGACGTCCGCGTTAAATTCCAAACTAGCCGTCGAGGTGGTTGCCCGGGGCTTTCTTCCGAGTTTTTCGGGGCGGTAGATCGGTATCTCTGTCGGGATAATTACGAAAGGTTGCGGTGGCGGTACAAGGACTGTACCAAAGACGAAAATTTTGGCGCGTGGACCTCTTCTCCACGGGTTTCCAGGCGAAGAGGTATAAAGGGAAGTATTTCTACCGATCCCATCTATACCGGTGAACCTGGAGTGCATCGAGTCTCTCATTTGGTATTCCACGCTGCGTACTAGCGCTGCTATTAAAGTAGACGCGGGACGATTAGTAGGAAATGGCAAAGAGATCCGCGAGAATATATTTTGTTGTTGGTTGGATCGAAACGTGTGCCGTGGTGCGCAAGTGTTTTTACAGGCATCAATTTGCATTTTAATCCCGAGGAATGAGCAGAGGCGACGCGAAAATGTTACCTGTCACCCTAGGGAGAAATTTTAATAGAGCGTGGGGTGAAAAGTCGATATTATCGTTGGCCGCTCCCCCCCCCGATTGAGACGTTGTCGATGATTCCGATCTGGCGGTCCGCACGGCTAAAGGGACAGTTTCATTTCTCGTCGACACTGCGGTATCGATAGGGCTGTGCCTCGAGAAGGTGGAGCTCTCGCTTGGCGCGAACTTGCCAATTACGCAATTAAATTGTCATATATCCAACTGGTTGGCGTCATTATCATTGCGCAGATGACTCTTCCGAGAAGTGGTTGTACAGAGTTTCAGTTGGCGATAATTCGCGAATCGCTAAACACTTGGACGAGAATTGGACGTGCCGGTAAATTGCAAGGGAAAGAAGGTTACTTCCGATTCCCTTGCAATTTCATCTGCTACAAGATTGCATCGTGTTATCGTCGAAATCGGCATCGAATACTTTGCGAATGTATCTGATGTTAGATGGTACCGAAGAACGAGGGGGGAAAAATTGGAGGCGATCGGTTGTTGGAGCGAGTCGCGTTACCTCGGAACTAAAGGCTTAATTCCAGTAATCTTCGTGTCAGACTGGCTTCTGATCCAGGCCGATGGCCGAAGAGTACCGATGCTGGATGCCCGCTGGAGTCCAGCGGTGCTTAGCCTAGCCAGTAGGTGCACACACCGAATAATAATACACGAGCCGAAGAGAAATAAGGGGCGAAGGAGCCGTACAAGACCGAGTAGGGCAAAAGGAGGAGGAGAGATTCGATAATTACTACCGGGAGTCGTGGAGGCGGCCATGGAATCCTCCTCCCGCAACGAGCGCAAACGCGCAATTATTCCCCATCGCCATCCGACGGGATCTCTGATTCCGAGTTTCCTGCCCCGGTATAACGTGCACGCGCGTACGGATAAGGAGCTCCCGGTATTTGATCTTACGTACCAGACTCGAGACGCGAATTCGATCAACCGGAGATATACCATTGCCCTTGGTTTTATCGCGTTTCACCGCTTTCCTAGTTCCAAGAGAAAAACATTTTATCGCAGATTAACACACGCCCCGTTCAGCGGAGATGGTTTCTCGTATGGTAAATGTTTGCGGTTTAACATGCATGTTCCTCGACAGTTTCTCCCGTCCGTCGTCACGGTCTGACGCTTCTAATCGTTGCGGAATGAAGTTAACGTGCTCTCTCAGGATCTCCAACGAGTCGAAACCGCAGAATCTGCTCGAGAATCAAGCCATTAAACCGCCGTCCCGTCCTCCTCCCTCTACCGAAAACACGATCAACAAAATGTAATTGTCGGTGCATCGTTGCGAAAGTGCGCGTGACAGTCCTCGGGAGAGACCGCTGCAATTTTTTCTCCTCGCGTATTTTTGGCATCCAGGGTGCATCCACCCTGCCTCGGACGTGTTCGCGATGCAAAGCACCGGCGTCTTTGCTCCGCGTCATGGACGAGCGAGTGCGGTCGCGATGGGCGTGGTGGCCCGCAGTCAGAGAACCGTGACGCATCGAGCACACGCTGTTGACGCGCGCGCACGCACGCGTACACACGCGTACACACGCCCGAGCACGGGCACGAGCGTGACACGGGACGCGTTTTATATATACCCTCGGCGCGTGCGTCCAAACTCGAGTTCTTCCATTGTGCCCCATCTTGAGACGCTTTTCCGGGGATCGTTCCTTTTGCAGAACCTGCATTTTTTCCGGTAAAGTTCCACTCGATTTGCATAGTCGATACCACCATCCGAAGAAAAGAATGGAAGCGGGGTTCGCCTCGACGCATGTTCGCGACGTTAGACACGGGCAATTAGAGGTAGTTTGTAGGGACCGATCGTGTGGAAGCTGCGCAGACTACGATGACCGGTGATTTGCACTCAACCTTGGCAACTTTTCTTCAAAATCGCCGCGTTGGTGATGACGCGTGACGAACTTAATAAATTCAGTCGGCGTCGATGCAAAAAGCGTCATTACCGATCGCTCGTAAATCGTTCGGTACATTAAAGTCGAAACAGCAAGATTTACGGGACCTGCGAACATTTCGTGGACAATTTCTCGCCAGACGTAGACAACGTTTCTTTAATAACGACGCTTCTTCTTCTTCTTCTTCACGGTTGCCTCCCCACGTAGCGTACGTAGCGTATATCGCCGGGACGATCGCCGCTGGATGCATTCTCGCTGTAATTGTCCCACTGACACGAAAAGCAATTTGTGCAGTAACGGTACAAGAGCGTATAGTGTCGATTCGTTCGTTCCGTGACGTAAGCTCGTTAGCGAGACTCTAACGTGCATACCCCATTGGTGGCAGAATAATTATGGAAAATTATCGTCCCACGCTCGGATCGGAGATGCTCGGAGAGCATGAAAAAAAAAAAGCCGTGCAGGTTATCATAAATCACGTAAACCGCCGCATCAAAGGAATACCACCACTAACCCCGCACGAATCACTGTGCTCCCTTTGCTCTTTGATTTTCAGTAACCGAGAAATTTAAATCCGTTCCGAGCATCCATCTCGGGGAACTTTCATCGTTCAATTTTACGATGACGATCAATTTTACCATTCGATAGGTTTTCGCGAAAAGATTCGCACCCACGCGCCTCGATAGTGAGAACGTTTCATTCGGAGGCCGTATATCCGCTTGGAAACGGAAAAACCGTGAACCCACGCGTAGAGGTGCGCGAGAATCGAGATCCTTATCGTGTAAGCCCACGTTGTTCTAAGTATCACCGTGCTCTCTTCCTTTTATCTTCGACGCGTGACGGTGTGAGTCTCGACTCGCGTTCAAGTGTCGTACACAGGTGTCCTTAAGTCTAGAAGTCCTGTTCGGTTCGCAACTTGAACGCCTATTGATATTTACGGAAGGGTATCCGCAACAGTCTCGGACAATGCGCAGACGATCTCGCCCCCAGAAGGGTGTTCGACCCCCGCGGAGTACAGTGACGTACCACTCCCTGGGTTCACAGGGCTCGGTGTCAGTCGTAAGTAATGACAACGCGATGACTGGCCGAGCGCTAAACACCTGCATTCACCACCTTATCTCGCGGATCCCGCTGTTAGGACAGGTTTTCGCTATCGTTAGCCGTCCACGATAGTCGATGCATCGTCCGGGACCATCGCTTTGGGTGGTCTCCAACGGGTCGCAAGTTTGACGCGTCTCGCGCGTCCTCCTCTGCCATTGTAAACCGATGTCCTCCTCTCCTTGTCGACCGATCTGCGACTCATCCCACGTCGAACGAGCCTAAATCCTGACCCTACTTGTTCCTCCTTCGACATCTTCGCCCCGCGGTACTCGACGATTCGCTTCTGCCGTTTATTCCAGAGACGATTTATCAATCGAGACAATTCGTCGTTGTCGAACGTTGCAAAGCGGGGTGGAAATAATCCTCGAGGTGCTCTCGTCTATTTAAGGCACCCTGCCAAAACTTTGGAGAACGTCGAGAGGTCCCTGCCTTAATAACGGCACGTTTTCGCGAGGACGGAAATAATTAACGGTGTTCCTCCGTGGAACCGTCCCTCGTCTCGGGATTGACGATCGATATCAGCGACGATTCTGAATTCTGGCCCTCTCCCTTGCCGTCCCCCGTGACCACGCCACCAACACCTCGATCTTATTGATCTGACATCCACGTCGGTGTTAATTATGCCGCGCGTTATCAGCCCGCCGATATCGTTGCTCTGGAAACAATTTGTTAGACGAACAATATTATACTTTCAAATGATATCGAAGAAGCCGACGATACTGGCCCGGACGAGCGTTGCATGCGAGAAAAATCCAACGTAATCTTGTTCTTTCGTGGTAGGAACTTAATCAGGGAATCTTGAGGATTCTGTCGACCGTTTCTAAGCCGACGGAACGATTTATTTATTTTTTTACCGGACAACCGACACTTCTCCACGTTCCGGCACGTCAATGAGAAGGATTTAGCGGCGTCCATTTTGAAGAATCGACGCGTGCGAGCGACGCAGGTGCAGTGGATTCGGGAAGCGGGCGCGCGTAGCCGCGGGGACGACGACCATCGTCGTCTGAGTTCACTTCCGTGGCCCGTTGAATATTTATCGACGTTCGTCTTGTTTGTAGCTCGTTGTGGCTCGGTTGAATTTAAATATCGTGGCTTTCACGTTGGTCGCGCGTGTCCCCTTCCATTTTTCCTCGCCTCGTATTATTTATAGGCGCGGCGTGTGTGTCCCGTTTGCTACCGCTGAAAGAAAAATCGCGAAAACCAGCCATTCCTCCCGGCTATGTTTAGATACTTCCCCGTGGAAAGCCTCGGTATCGCGGTGCGCATGTCGTATACTCGAGGCGATTTTTTATTCCGTTGGCTGTACGGTGCCGTTTGTTGCCCGTTCTCGTTAAATCGGCATCTCGTAAACAGCACTCCGGCGAAGAGGAGAAACTTGGATTTGCCCCGTCGTGGATGTCTGCGAGAAGGGTCGTGAAAATCACTTACCGTGAAAACTTTCCATCTTGAAAGCTCTCGAACGAGCAGACACTCGACCCTTTAAGCGTCGCTCTTTAAAGCACCAAGAGGGTCTACTCTTCATCCCTTAACGATCGAAATTTCAAGGGAAGGAACCGACACACCGATGCAACAGTTCGCGTTCGGATTATTGCGGGAAAACACCGGAGTAAAAATCCTACCCCTGGGCCCAGGGGTGTTCCTACCCCCCCGAAGCAAGGTAACGAGTCGAGACGAGTCGAGAGCTCGGCGAAAGGCATCGTGAATCGAGGCAAAGGCAAGGGTACACGCAACGGAGTTTCTTCTCCCGCGGGAAGGCGTGGTCGGGAGACGCGCGACGTCCATTTGTCTCGTGCGCCTCCCGCACCAGGAACGCCCTCGCATCCCACGGGCATCGATCACGTCTTCCTCTTACCAGCCGCATCGTACCGCGCCTGTGTACACTTTACGCGCACCTACCCTCCTACGTGTACGTGCACGTACGCGTACACGCGCGTCCACCAGCCCCAACCTTCGCTTTCCCCTCGTCCTCGCTCCGACACATTCTGCCCTTCCATCCACTCGTCCCTCTGCCACCGAGGAACCGAGCTTTCGCTACACTTTGCTCGGGAATCCCGGCGAAAAATACCGTAGAGCGATACCTTACACGAAATACTGCTGGCTTGATTTGTTGGCCAAGTGTTCGCGCTTTTCTCTCCAGGCGCAGTCGTCCTCCACTTTCCCACTGGTCTTACTTCTCTCCATTTTTCTCTCCCACCTCTTTTCCTTCTTTAATAATTGTACACTTTACAGCGGGGTATTAACGTTAGATTTATTTCGTGTGTTTCAGCCGGTGAGTGAGATCGCCCGCCAGCCACTCGTAATTCTGGAGCATCGATATTCGCAGGGTAATAAGGAAATGAGATTAAATTCAAACTAGGCTCGCGAACACTTGAGGTAATTATTTTTTCGTCACGGCAATTAGTCGATTCATTGATCAGATTTCCGTCCGACGTGGTACGAGAGCGACGGTATTTGGCATTCAAGTATGCAAAACGTCGGCACATATTTATACCTACATACCTACGTGCCAGCACGTGAATATTCATGCTCGTACGAATGATATAGCACGGTTCGTCGGTTAAGCGCCCTCGCGAGCCACTCGAACGAGGCATCGCGAAATTGCGTTATCGCGGAAATCGCCACGCTTCCGGGAAGGTAGCAGTACCTACTTCTTCCATAAAAAGAAGAACAGAGGAGAATTAAAAAATTCTCGAAGATGGAGAGAAATTGGTAAGGGCTAGGAAAGACGACGCTCCGAACGATCGTTTCCAACACGAAACGGAGAACTTTTTATCTCGTTCACGGCAAGTAAGGGTTTCCGCGAACCTCTCAGCCTGTTGGCTGATTTATCGCCGTAAAATATTCAACGACGCATTTTATGCGGACTCTTTAGCGGCGAACGGAGAAATTGTACAAGGGAACGCGTTGGAAAATTGTCTCGCACGCAACATTTCGCGGAAATACTTACGACATAATTATGGCCGCGAGCGATGCAGGATGTCGCAGTTTGCGATTGCGTGTCGAGCCTGTGTCTCTTCGGCTTTTCTGCCCCGCGAATGTCTGTCTGTCCGTCTGTCCGTCCTCTTCTTTTGTTCGACTGATTTCCGATCAACGGTGGTCTTTGCGTAGGTTCCTACTGGAAAGATCTCGATTCGCGTCGATTTCGGTAACAGAACGGTGGCACGGTCACGCATGCCTACACGTACGAAATTTATGCGTCGGTATTTTTTCTCTCGTTCTTGGTCGCACACGCGTCAAGTCCGCGCCGGCAAAGCGTGGACGGGGTGTTGCATATGCATGGCCCGATTGATATGAATGCATCGCTGCATACTAAACGGCCGCGGCTGCTATCTGATCCCATTTTCCTTTCGGCTGCGAAAGGTCTCTGCGGACGTCGGTTCGATCGCGACGCTCCTACCCGCCTTCCGCGCGGAAACGCACCGTGCGAATCTCTAATTATCGCCTGCTGGTTCCCTCGTTCATTAACGCCCCGTTATTCATTCGGTTCTTCTCGTAAACGAAAGTTTGCTTTTCAAGTTTCGCCCGACACCTAACACCGGACCATTCTTCTTCGCAGCAGATTCGAATTTCGAAATGCGGTTGTCGAGCAAGACGAAAGGCGCGTAGATCGAACTCGAAATAGAGCCGAGAGGGCGGCCATTATGAATATATTGGCCGGTCGAGCGAACCGCCGATTTTATCTGCGGAATTTCGAGGTCCGTCCCAAGCTGCGTGGGAGGATAATGTTTCCCCTTCTCGCGCCTCTCGCATTTTACCTCCTCCTCCTCTCCCCCCCCCCTCTCTCTCGGTGCTCTTCGAGCGCGATCTCCCCGCGCTCGTAAACCGGACGATCTCGCATGTACCACTGACGTCACGACGTTTCTCTCCCGCCATTCTTCTTTCGCCGACCTCCGGGCAGGCTCGCTTAAACGGCGCTATTAGTCGAATAGACTCTCTTATCGTAATACGCTAAATCGTCGAGACGTAGGTACTCCTCTCGCTGGGATTTGATTCTTCACTCCTTCGTACGAAATATACTTTCACCGATTAGAAGAAGGAGGCCACTAGTGAATATAAATACATACATAGGTGAGGAATAAAGGAATCGGCAACGAGTTAAAAACGGCAGCTGTAGCAGCCGATAGCGTTTAAGGGTGAACCGTGATCGGTCGAAACAGCTGCATCCCAGCAGGGTTATCCCTTCTGCCACCTTATCGGTTGACCATCGGCGATAACGACGCGAGGTCCGTACCCGGGCTTGGGCAGCAGTCGCTAACAGCGGCGTGGCTCGTGTATATAATTCGACGGCTAGACGAACGACTCGGGTATACAGGATCCTTTTTGCTCTTGCCGCGATATTACCACTCGTTCGAGTTCCTATCTTGGCCTGGGTGGTTGCACGCGTGGTGGTGGTGGCTTGCATCAGCGAACCTCGGCACGTTCTCCCTCTTGCGCTTGTATCGTATCTAATTATCGAGAAAATTACTCGATATCATTGGCGAGAACCCTCGGCTCGCCACGATTATGATTGCCTGTGACCGTTTCTCCGCTCTACCCCCGATTATGTCTCTATCCAGAGTGGATATGCCTTTCCTTTTGCGACGTTTCATCGGAGTCTGCTCTCTGGTTCCGTGTTACCAGGCAATCGGGAGCTTCGAATTGGCTACGATAGAGTACCTACCTGGCGGAAGCGTCTTCACACAATGACACGCCGAGTGATTGATAACGTGCATCCGTGAGATCGATAATTGAGATGCTAAAGCGGCAGCCACTTTATCCGAGCCGCATCTTGCACGGTTATAGAAGCAATAGGAGTTAATGGCCAGGCATATCTATCGGGCAGATCGATACCTAATTGGGTCGACTCTCGCGGGGATGTAACTAGCGTGCACTTTCACGTATCGGGTCTAATTATCGTGGCAATTGACCGGTATCATTGACACGTACCGTACGATATTCCCTCGGTTATGACGGTAATTGCGGTTTTCCACGGTAGGTGTTGAAGCCGATCTTCGGGGCTCGTTGACGTCGAAAGAAAAGTAACTTGTTACCCGGGCTAATTATCAACGGGGCATTAAGGTACACGATGGCTTTCGACGTATCGCGACGAGCATCTCTCTGCCCGAGACACGCACTTCGATACACGCCAACCTTAAACTCGACAAACTATCGGGTCGATTCTCTCTTCTGACCCTATATTCTACGTATACGTATATCCGTTACGTCGAGAAGTCCAAACACCGACGTATATAATTTCGTGGGCCGTTCAAACGTCGAAACTCTGCTCCAGAGCCACCGCGGAGATATATGACTGAGCACCCTCGTCACTGAAAACGAAATCTCGCGCTAGACTCTCGGCCATCGGGGGAAGAGTTTTCGGCCTTTTGGGGCCAGGGGGCGATCGTCTCGTGTGCACCATAATAGGCAACTTGGACGAGGTGTTATTAAAGTATCTTTTAATTGTTCCCCCTATTCTGCACGTGGGAACGCGCAGAGACTGTGCAACGCTTCTGGACCTCTCCGCCGAAAACACCCCTACGCGGTGCTGCGTCTCGATGCGCTTTCGATGCGTCGAGAACGCAACGAAACGCCAATTAGACGTATATTTGTCGAGGTTGAGTGAAAAGGAAAGAAGAAAAGAGGCGTATGAAAAGGCTCACGCCAGAACTCTCGCTCGTACATTGTATCGCGCGAGAGATCGACGAATCTCGGCGGCTTTCGTAGGAAGAAGGAACGGAGAAAAGAAACGACAGCGAGGAATCGAGCGGAGAATGAATGGACTCGGTAACGTTATACGTGGACCGGTAATTATGACTCCTCTAATCACCGACAATTACCGCAGTTACCGGCCTCGCGGCGTTATCTCGACCGGTCCATCTCCGGCTCGCCGTGCCGCGCCGGTCCGACAGAACGAAGAGAAACGAGAGACGGAGAGAAAAAGGACGAGCAACGCGGTGGTACAATTCAGTTGTTGGAATCAATCATGACGGGAGGGGGAAGGGGAAGAAAATGCTTGAAAAACGCATCTATTATTCATGACAATCGCCGGTATTTAATAACGATTACGACCGGTTCAAATCATTCGTCATTCGTCGTCGATTTGTACGCTTTGTCATCTTCGCGTGGAAGAAAATGCGAGGTTCAAATTGAACCCATTACTCGTAGAAAACTGCAAGCAGGTTGGCAGGAGGAAAGGTTGAAAGACAAAAGATCCGACGGACCACCCTTTCTCATTTCCGCCACCGGTAATTAGTCAAGGACCGGGAAGGGTGAAAAGGAAACGAGCTTCTCTCCTGGCACCGAGTAGACCTACTACGACCAGAGTAGTGAAAACCATTGAACGGAGGTTCTACGGATTTTTTCTCGAGCTATTCTATAAGAAGCTGTTCCTCCATCACCGTAATCTGTCGTTTAATCAGGGGCAATAGCTTTTTCCTAAGAATCCTCGTTAACCACGAGTCCTACTTCGATAGGACGATTCTACGTGTCGTCATCTCTACTATAGAATTACGAATTTTCTGACGAGATGTAGGTACACTCGCGTGTCGAAGCGGTCCTTACGGTCCTGTTTTATCGAGGTATTAAGAAAGTGTCTGAAAAAACAATTTATAAATAGATTCGTCCGGCAAACAATAGAAGTTCCCGGCGAGTGGGGGACTCGATGGCACGTTAATTAGACGCGCTGTCAAAATTGTTATATTTTCGCCAGTCATTGCGCCTCACGCAGCAGCGTTACATCGGTCGAAGAGATATCAGATCGCCACGGTCCGATGTCGGCTATGTAATTCGCTCGGGCGTGCAGGCCCGTCTGGTTTCGAGCGAAGAAGAAGAAGAAGAAGAAGAAGAAGGGCGCAGGGGGACACGGGGATATTCAAATGCCGGCACTCTTGTATGGAAATACGCGAGATGTAAAGATGACGGTGAGATACGCGAGTCCCGTCGCGGAGATATTACCAGCTGCTAACGCGTCGACTAAATCACCGACCATAATACGATACCCCGACGGAGTTTGCCACTTTCGAAGACGCCTGGCCACTTAACCTCGCCCCTATTAATTCCTATAACAGTCGACCATTAAACACACAGAGGTTTTAATGAAAATCTCGCGCGGTTTTCACGCATCCTTGTCACCTTCCTTAAATATCGACCAACATCGAATAGGTTTACGAGCCGTCTTTATAAACGTCTCCTTCCTTTTCGGACTTAATTACCGCGATCCCAGTCGTTTCTCCCCTTGATTCCCCCTCGGGCAAGAATGTCTCGTCGAGTGAAAAGAGGAGCGGTCTCGAAACGAGCCCGTAACGAGACCGCGCTGATTATAAAACCATCGCACAATATGGCCCTGATGAAGCCGCTTTTCCTACGCTCGTTCGTGTCAGTTCGTTTCACCAACACCCTTACCCTTATTCACCCGTGTACCTATGTACGTACATACATACGCAGAGCGAACGCGTGAGTTATTTCCGTTGGCTCCCTTTTCCTTCCCATCGCCGTCCACGACGACCAGCGCGATGCGGTGCTTGTATATAGATGTCGCCGCTGATGATAGAGCAAAGGCAATAATTATTGCAGTGCGCGAATCGCGATTACAGGGCAGCAGCTGGTCGGTCTGGTCGGTCGCGCGAACAGAGCAAGTACGCCGCGTCGAGCCGCGGCCGACTCGTTTCAGTGACATCCAAGCATCTATCTAGCCCTCGCTAGACCCACCTACGTGCCACGTATCGACGGAAAGTGCAACGAAAGCGCCCACGTATACCGTCATTTACGCGTCGATATCGATGTTTATGTATCGATATATCTTGACCCGTCGCGGAGTCGATCCCCCTAGAGCGTGCACAACCTCTCCTCTTGTGCCGTCTTCGGCTGCTCCTTACCCTATCTGTAGCCGTCGTAAATTTCCAACTGGTAAGTATAGTATATAAAAGGTTCGAGAGAGTTCCTTCGAGAATGCGTGTAGTTTTCCCGGTGGACGCGCGTCGAATCGCATCGCATCGCGTTCACGCGAACGGCGAGCGCAGTAAGTGGGTACATACGAGCATGTATCGCTGTCGATCTCTTTGTCGTTGCATCGATAGTCGTAGTAGAGCGGCCAGCCACAGAACAGGATTCACGTGTCGCGGATCTTGAGCTCGTTTATTTTCCTCTTACTCGGGCAACGGGGAACGATAGGGATCGTGCGATTTGCTTGAAATCTGGAAAGCGCGCGGAACTCTGCCTCTAAACACGGGATACTCGGTATCTGACACGATAATTATCGCGCGCGCACCCCGATCGACAGAATAATTAACAGGGTATACAGTATAAATTCTGTAATGAGAGTAAACATCAATATTTATTACGCGGTGGCCGACTCCATTTCCCACACTGTTATAACGAACACGATCAAGATACGTCGATAACCAACTTCTCCACTTTATTCCATTGTACATAATTACGCTGTTACTCACCGACCATAAAATCCCGATCACGTGATCCCCGCTGCGGACATCCGTTGTATATTTTCTTTTCTCTCTTTCCCGCTCCCACTCGCAACCGCTCTCCTCTCCTTTTCTCGTCTCGTGGAAGCACGAGATCTGGCCAAGTTATATCGCCTTCTTCCTTCGCGTATACAGGTAGACCGGGAAGCCAACGGACAAAGTATGTACGCGCAAGGTGTTGCGAGAGATCACCGATCTCTTCTCGCACCTTTCTCTATTGTCTTTACTTGGATCTTTAACCCCGCGATTTTTACATCTTCTTACCGGCGAAACGCGGAATTGATACCTACTATCGGTGGTATTCCTTCCCTTCCACGATAGTTGACGTTAGCGACGCCGATAAGCTTCTCTGGAAATCTGGAAACGTTTGGCCCGATCTCTATCGGCGCGGAATAACGTTAGAATAATCTCGACACGATCGTTGGACGACGCGGCGTACCCTGTCGGCGCGGCGTGTCAGCCGATGCGAGCTTCATATTCTGTCGGACACGGCAGACACCTCGGCTAATTGTATAAATTATGTATGCGGCTTGGACCTTTGCCGGCCAGTGTTGAGAAAATATCGCGTCCGTGGTGCGTTCGTACTCGTGGCTGTGAACGAACCGGCAGACGTTCGACGAAAACACACCGAGGGAGAATGAATTCTGTGGAAGAAAGGGGATGTTACGCAGGGACGACCGATTTACGAGCTTGCGTATCCGCTGCGCGCGAGCATTATTGAGATTAACAGACCTCCGCCGTTCTATCCGCCTCGAAATGCTTTCTCGATCCTCGATTCGGAGTTCGACAAACACGCTGGAAAGCACACGCACCCGTTCACAGATTGCTTATCGCGTCTACCGGACGTGCGTACCGCGGATTAATTGCATTTCAGTAAATTACAATACATTAAACTCGATGAAATATTATGGAATTAATTGCGCTTGTCAACAACGTTGCCACGAGGTGTTGAGCGGTTCCCGTTTGATCGGTTAAGTTGAACCGTTTAGATAAGCGTAATCGTGCCCGTAGGCGAATCGAACGAACGATTTCATTAGTGGAAAAATTGGGTACGACACCGAAGAGAGAAGCGGCTCAGAAGGAATTGAAGCGTCGGATATCGCGGATGTTAATCACCACGCGATAGTATCGCACGCACGCCTGTGTTGGTTGAAATTCACCGTGCGAAATAATAACGCGCCCAAGCTACAACCAGGGAAATTTATCCTCGAATTACCAGCGGAGAATCTATTGACGGCCACTGAACACCGCTCGTCCGTGATCCCGTGTAATCTCCGTGGACAATACATGAGCCATTCCGGCTGGATGAAGTGGATGATTTATCGCGGGAGCCGCGTGTGGCGGGAAAATGATACAAAATGACGCGGCCAATCGGTCCTCTCGATTGCATTTTTTTTTCCGTGCCAAAGAATGATCGACTATCGTCGCGCTACGCATATCTATTGGACTCCAAAGAGGTCTCGAAAGCACTTGTAACTCACCCATTTTTTTTTCCTCCTTCTATTTGCTAGGATAATATTTCGAAGGTAAAAATGCAAGGATGAAAAGAGCGATAAATCGCGCGCGATTCGTATGCGCATTGTTAAATGGTCCGCATAGTTGGAGAGGCTACAGGCTGCCGCTTATTTTCGCCTATTCATCGTGGTAGTACGATCTTGGATCACGTTACCAGGTCTGGCCAGCCAGTCGGCCCTCCCCGCCCCCCCCAGTTATTATCGAGATGACAAATAAAGCATTTTATACGCGGCCGATAATTCATCGTGACCACGCTCGTGGAATGTAGCGAGATGTTAAATCGATAAAGTGTTTCGCGGCGAGGCAAAAGGAGCGGGATCGCAAAACCGCGAAGAGGGGAGAAGAATTATGAGAGTTATTACGGCGGTTCGTCGAACGGTGTTACTTGTCCGAAGCCAACCTGCCCGATCTTCTGCTTCTCTCTGCCTTTCCGAGAGTAACGAATGGAATCGCTTGCTTCGTAGGAAATGCCCTTTTTTCCTATGTCGAGGAGAGGAGAAAAGAAAGTTCGTGCGACGATAATCTGACGGTGGCAGGTGGTTTCCTAGAAATCGGTGTAAAATATGTGCCGCGCGCGTGTGTCGTACGCGCATTTACGTAAGCGTCGGACATGCGAGGAGGGAATTGCAAATCGGCGAACGAGGGGAGATTTACGGATCGCGTTTATGCAAACAATAATGCGCCTTGGCTGTGTAACCGGGTTGAAGAGAAGGAGAGGAGGCACGCCGGTATTCGTAGACGGCCGGCAAAGGATATCGACGTACAAGAATTGGTGCTGTTAAAGCTCGAACGTCGAGGTTAGGTCGTTCCCTCAATGATTCACCGGATAATGGAGACGAATGCGGCCATAACTTCTCGTCGTCCGCGCAACGTGTGTACTGAAAACGCCATGCTGCCCCTTGCCTACATATTGGCCCGGTACCGTTCACCAGCCACGACTTACAACACACGCTTCTTGGTCATTTCGTTCGCCCATCCTCCCCTCTCTCCCCGCGTTTCTTATTTTTCACTGTTACGCAATTGGCGGCAATGCGTTCGCGTTTAGCCGGAGAGGCGCGAAACCATGTGGCAAAAGGGATAAAAGTAGGGACCGTGGAGGCATTCGCTGAATAACCGTCCAGAGTTTCTCGAGCACGAGGCGATGATGTTAATAGGCGGTCGCGGTCGCGGTCGCGGTCGCGTTCGGGCGTAACCGAGTGTGTGCACCGTGGCGTTTGCAGTTCGCGCCTACGTGCACGTAGCATAGTTCCAAGTTTCCCTTTCCACATGGAACTCGGTAATTACCGCGTGTGCCACACGGTGTAATAACGAGTTACGCCCGGGACACCCGCTATTGGGTCTCGAGTAAATACTATAATAATATGACTAATGGCGCGTTATGAATTACAAACCGGATAATGAATAAAGTATACATATATGTATACCGCGGTCGCGCGTTTTTCCCCCCGCCGGTTCCTTCTACGTTTCGCTTTTTTTTTTTTCGTTGCCCGTTTCAGCGGTACCTGTTGCCCGTTATTGGCTTCCATTATGTGCACGTGGTTGTGCGTACTCGCGGGAACGGAGAGAAACGCGAGGGCAGGGACTTTGGGTCGAATCGTTATCGAAGGTCCGGCAAAGAGGAGGGAAGAGCGATCGAAGGATAATCGCGCGCAATTTCTTCCCTCTTTGCTTTGGAGCGGTTTCACACCTCGGTCGCTCTTTCTCCTTCCGTTCTGACGTTCCTCCTCGGCCGGCCGCATACCTCGTCGAGCCGCGCGGCATCGAGGTAAAAGGTTAACTTGATAACCACGCGGTAACCGCGGCCTAACCGCTGGCAAGCCCAGCGGGACCAGTGCACGCTGGACGCAACGTCGAACGCGAGCCAACACGTACGAGCAACTACCGTAAGAGCCCTCCGTCTCGTCTTGTTTTCCTCCCTTCGCTACTTAGAGCCAGTGATTGCGGTCGCAACGACTTACCATGCCACTTTAAACGGCTGCATACTTCTCGGTAATCGCGCCTTCTTTCCTCGAGAATCCGTGGCACGAGATATCACTTAACCAGCCAGGTGCAACCTGCCTCCACCTCCTTCTTTGCTCTCAATTTCTGCATTTCCAAGTGGACAATTTGCAAAAAAATTTCCAACCGCCTCCTGCTCGTGTAGTCGGTTAGAAAAGTTTACACGGAGGTTAGCGCGTTAATGTAACCCAGATGTTATCTACGCGTTGTCCCAGGGGGTGTGTGTCGATCGAATCGACGATCGACGGTAGAGTTTACTTCTCGCTTTCCACTTAGCGCCTACATGACCCGTACATCCTGTTGCATTAGCAGCCTATTTGTAAAGATCGAAGCCACCCGCGGTCCAACAATGCCGCGAAGGTGTGTTCGGCCGGGAGGCGATCTTTCGCAGCATGCGCCCTCCCAGCGGGTGATCGCTCGTACCTTTCGCCTCGGTAACACTCTACGATACGTGCGTTCGCCGGCTTTCCGTCTTCTAAACCGCTCTCCTCGTCCTTGTAACTTCACACGCCAACGGTTAGATAGCTGGAACGAGACGCGTGCTGCAACTTTTCAACGGAAAATGATTCTCCCGCGGGCAGTGCCTCCAGCATCCCTACTCCTCGCTGTTCCTCCTACCATCCTCCCAGCAGCCATGCTCCTCCTTGGCAAGAACGGTTGTACGTGGCTACGTGCAGTAATCAATTAATTTACCGCAGTGCAGTACGCAGGCATCCTCGGACTCAGCCACGTTTACTTTGTGAGCGAGGCTATCCGTGTGGACCGACACCAGCAACTAGCTCTCTCGGATATTAGTCGAGATTGAGTCCCGAGAGAGGGATCCATTAGCCTTTATACGCGCGTAGATGTTACATCGAGATAACGATGCCGTACCTTCTCGATCGTTCTCGAGCGTCACGATAATTAGAAAATTAAATTGTCTGCTCGATTCAGGGTGCGCGGCCGGCCAATCTCTCGAAAAAAGGATCCACCGCACCTGCTAATCTATATTTCATCGCCACAGCCTCGATCGAGCAAATTCTTTCCTCGTTATTGTCAACGCGAATTCTCACGTCCTCCGCGTTGCCGAGGCGTTCTTCTTCTACAGCGGCGATCGTCCTTCTCCTCCGCGCTATCGCGAGTCGAGGAGAGAAAGGGAGGGAGAGCCGGTAGATTTACTACAAATGCAAAGAGACCTGGTCGAAAGCGGGTAGAGACTTGGCGATATCTCAGCCGGTCCACAGATAGGTTGGGAAGATAACCCGAGGGCCTGGTGGGTGGTTGATTTAATGCCAACGAGGCAAGCGGGAGAACTTGGGGTAACCTCGAGCCGAGGTATGGGGTGACTCTCTGATATTTTAATACGAGCAGAGAGAGCGTGATGCTCGGTCATCCATCTAACCGTCGCGAGAGAGAGGTTTGTGCGTGTGCACACTCGATTTTGCATACGCGGAAATCACGATGCATTCCGGTACTAACCTCTGCACCGGTTCGGATAAAACGTTGTGTGTAACAGGAAGAAAGACTGTTTGTCACGATTATCTTCGTTCCTGTCTATACACGTAGCCGAAAGAACGCGTGCCCTTTGTTCGAAAGATCTAATTGTACCGTAGAATGGTATTCACGCAAACGGTCGAGTTATCGCTATAGCAAAATCGAGCGAGAAAGGAGCGTGCGAACGAGCCATCCTGCCAGGGTAGATGCTCGTAGACCGCGTCTAGGCAGAGGGGCATTTCTTTCTCGATTAGGTTCCCACATGTTACCAAGCCACCCCCGCGACGTCGTCCACGTCTTTTAGGTTGGTACATCCGTGTGCGAGGTTCGCTCGCGCTGGCTTAAGCAACGTTTCGACGTTGTTTTTTGTGTCTGGCGGGCCCTTCGCTGGCCAGGTCCAGGGTCCGCCACGATTTAGTGGCCCTAATTGCAGGGTTCAGCTATTTAATTACCGGGTTCGAGGCCCCGCCGCGGCCGTTCCTGGCCCCCTATACGCCCGGTCAAAATGCGAGTACATTCATACGCGGGGCACACGTAGATGCGTTTTGCTTCGGTCCACCCACTAAAGGGAGGCCAATTCTCTCCTCTGACGTTTCGCGACAACTATCGTATTCCAGACCTTTTTTTCCCCGTAAACCTTCCAATTTGCCGGAGCTTTACTCGCTACGCGTGCAAAATCCATCGATCAGCCACCATTTTACTTTACACCCACGTATCACTTTACGTGCCCCACTCGTCGCGCTTCTTCCTACCACGAAGCTGCGTCGCTGCATATATCACCTTTACCTCGCCACCCATCGCCACTCATCGCCACCTTGGCCCACCTTCGTGCGGAGATCGTACCGCCATTTTGGTACTCGGTTTCCAAGCGGATCTCTCGGCAGATTTTCCTCCGTTAACATCCCGGCCAGAGATTGAATTCGTTTAGAAGGAAGGAAGAATCGTTGATGCGTCCCATTGCTTGCGAAATGACGGGTGTATGTTCATGCGAATGGAGCCCAATTCCTCATGACCCCGGAATCTTTCAATCCTTCCTAATAACAGGCTAGAAATCGGCAAGAAACTCGAGGGACCGGCAAGCTCTCTGCACGGAGCTACCAAATGATTGATAAGTCCATAAAGCATTCCGGTTGTCCTGTGATTTCCGGCCGATGTTGTCGATGCCGGTGGAGAGCTGTTGATGCCCAAAGAACGTGCACAGGGTTAAGGACGTGCGTGCCAGGGTTTTTTGGCCGCGGGTGACGCGGTGACGAGATGATGACCGACCCCGAACTTGGAATCATCGTGATTACCCCGCCCGCGTAACCCGTAATGCGGACCGAACCACCGGTGCAACTGCCACCGTGCCATGTTCCTCTCCTTTTTTCACCCCCTCCCCTCCTCCTTCTTGCCATTCGCCCGAGTACCACTGCCTATTTCCGATGTGCCCGCTAATTTATATTATTAACTGACCGACAGCAACTGATCACCTTCATTTCTCACCGCGAGCCGCGGTCCTCGATCCTTCTCGATGCTTCCAGACTTTTGCCTCCGACGAATTCATTTTCTCCAGTGACAAACGTATTTTTTATTTCACGTCGGAAGGTATCACGGCCAACCCTAGTCTTCCCCTATCTCTAGCTTTTTTTCGGATGTTCTTGGCAAAATAAATGTGTCCCCCTTTCCGGCTGGCGGGAAAGAGGGTTCGACGTGTTACGGAAACCGGCTAACGCGTAAATTTCCCTCGGTCGCGTTTGATATCGACGGTCGTTTCTTGGACCTCTGGTCCACGAGGTTGGACATATTCGGCGAGTCGATTAGCCAGACGCGCAGCAACCAGAGCCCTTCCCGCCCTTTGGGGAACGCGCGAGAGTTTTAATTGTAGACCGCGGCCACCTAAGGGGGAGGCTATTATTCTTTCTCTCGTCGGTAACGCGGCGATCCGCTTCTTCCAGGACTCGAAGAAAAGAGAAGAGAGACGAGAAAAGGGAGAAAGATATAATAACAGAGCGCTGGGCCCGCTCGCGCTCGAAAAGAACGACCGTCCGTCTGTCCGTCCATCCGTCTGGCAGTTTCATATCCGAGAAGAACGCACGAGTCTCAACCGGCACAATTTTTCACCGCGCTACCCCGTGCATGCCGATACGCCTCTTTCCGTCTGCCTCCTGCCCTCCCCGAGCCCTTCATTCATCATCCCTTAACGCGATCGCCGCTTTTACCTCGTTTCGGAAAAGCTCGTTGGCGCCACCTGGCCGGATATCGATGGATCGACCTGCCTGCTAACGGAAAGGTTCGCAATCAATCGCACCCTTAATTAGTACGACGTAACTCATTCGCTAAGTGGGATGAAATATTGGAAAATATCGTTCGGATTTGGGTGAAACGTTCGAGTAGGATTCTTCTTCTCCTTCCCCATGCGGAAATATAAAATTACTATATATATAGGGCGTCGGTGGTACCCAGACTATTCCGCTCGGGGAGACGGAAGGACTTTGTCGGCAGGGCAAAGCCGCGGTGTCAGCGAAGCAATCCTTTGGGTCCTTCCTCAACATTCTAGCCGGTGGTGAATGGAGATCACACGCGGTTCCCACTGTATCGAGTTACAAGCGAAGGGAGACGCGCACGAAGAAGGAGCAAGAAGCACTTTGGCATTATGCGTCTGAGGGAGAATACGAATCCATTCACCGGCAATCATCCGTTCACCCAAGCGTTCTTGCTCCGCGTCTCTCGCGGTGTTCATTCACCAGTCCTCGCCGCTGTTAAACTAGCTCGAGTAATTCACACCGAAGCGGGGGAACGTTGAATCGTAGGAGGGAAAAAATATATATTTGGCTCTCGAAACCGACGCAGTCCTCGATCGAGGAACGCGCGAGCCGTGCCTACGTGTAGAAAGTCGTTGAAATGTCGCGTTACGTATATTGTGATACATGGCGTCATGCCGCTCAGGAGAACGATACATCGCTGTCCCGCACGACGGTTGTTCGGAGATTTTTCCGAGAAATTTGTCTGTGGGCAAAGACAGTGGGAGGATCGTTGGATCGGTCGATCGATTTCTGATCGATGAAAAGAAACTTGGCGGGGTGTTACGTAAAGATAAAAGGAGTCGAAGCGTTCCTCGAGCACGATAAATTCTTGGCGAGTACGCAATATCATTAGCGTGTACGATAATAGGCTGGATCCCCAGGCTACGATCATTACACCGCTACGGTGGTGCGGATCGAACGGTTGAAAAAGTGGCGCGCATCGACGCGGCAACGTAACTTACGAGCACTACGGATAGATACCGCGCACTATCCTGCTATTACGTTACGCTACAAGTTACTTTATCGCATTAATCTCGCGTACGTGGCCGCGCAGCCTTTTTCTCAAACTTTCTCACCTGGTTTTTAATTGAAGCTATAACTCAACAAAGAGCAGACATATAGGGACCCAGGTTGTGTTTAACTTGTACAACCGATAACCGGCTATTTTCTAAACGCGCCAAATTGAATTAACCCGCCGCGCGCGAACACTAGCGACATAGGGCTAGCGCGGCGACAAACGCGGCCCGCTGATTCGATAATTGAATTTTAATTACCGGGCTTCGAGCCGATGAGTAATTGCTTACCAAGGAAAGGAAACGCTTAACGCGTGCTTTCTACCCTTAAACAGACGATGGCTCATTAACGAGATTGCCGCGATTACTTTCCACCGACTTATTCGGGGAATTCCATTAACGCTCGTGATCCTCGCGTATGAGAAATGTCGGAGGCGAGCAACGTTGAACGCGCAACCCCGTCGTTGGATGCGCCGTCGTCCCACCGACATTGACTCCGTAAAATCGAAAAACCTGTTCCCCCCCCCCCGTCCTGTAACGATATACTAATATCTCGGACCTAGTCGTCGTTATCTGCCCATTCGCCTCCCACGCGCCTGACCCCGAAGCGGGTATCGGCGCGCGAGATGTAACAAGAAGAAAACAAAGGGGTAACCTCTCCGGCAGAAGAAAGGGCGGCGGTGGTGATGGTGGTGGGCATAAAGGAATAAAAACAAGGATAAAAGCGAAAGTCGGAAAGGGGGAGAGGAAGGAGTCGAAGGCGAAGCTGAAGAAGAGGAAGCAGAAGAAGAAGAAGAAGAAGCGGCGGTCGCGGCGGCGAACCACGTGATCGGAGCGCGTTTTAATTGGTCGGGAGTGTGGTCTGCGGCGCGATGGAGGGAGGACAGGGAGTGAAAAGGTGGGAAAGGGGGAACGGAGAGGGTTCGTTAGGGTTGCCACGAGGATTAGACAATCGCGAGGTTGTACGAGGAGGACCGTTGCGAGGGCGGGCGCTGCTTCTGCCCCACCAGCAACACCTTCCAGGATGGATACACACTTGTGGAGTATCCTACGGGACGTGGCCGATCCACGCACACTCTGCCTCCAGCACGCACTCACGTATCCGGACGCCGACGCGACGCGACGCGACGCAACGCGCTAAGAGAGCAGACGTGGTTGTAGAGAAGCCGAGAAAGAGAGGATCCGCCTCCGTAGGCCCGTGTTGCTCCTCTCCGCTACGTGGGGGACGAAAAAGCTCAGTTATAATTGTTGCACGCCGCGAGCTGCACCTCCAGTCAGTCCCTCCGTCTAATTGTAACCTCCTTCCGCGTCGCACCGGAAAGGACGTCCAAACACCCGCGTCCTGCGTCCTCGAACGACCTCCTTGTCGACTGACCTCCTCTCTTCTTGCCTTCTGTGGCCAATAGCCACAGAAATTACTGTGATTACCAGGATATACGAGGGGCTACGGCAACCTTCGAACGGACTACCGATGCCGAGGATCGCCTCTGCCGCACGATCGACCCACCGACACCAGAATCCCTCGACAGTTGAAGGATCTGTAACGGCAGCCGTCTCGATTCGCAAACATGTCTATTGAGCTTCGTAACGTTCGCTCAGACCTCGCCTGTGCCACTCTTCCACGAAAAATTCAAGTGTAACCACAGTTTTGTGTAAACCACAGTGCACAGCTATTTCGTAGCAAATTGGAACACGATACATCTCGATAGTCTCGACTGAACAGTGACCCGACAAAATGAATTGTGCGTATCAATACTCGCATCCTGCCCATCCGCAAAACATGATGGCCATACCACCGACGGCTGCCCAGCAACCTCAACATTCCACGGATACCGAGTACTTGGAGGTAAAGTTGTCAATAATTACCGTCATTTACCAATAGCAATAGACGCGAATAGCGATATTTGACAAAATCTATCGACAACATCTGCTCCCTTCTGCAGCGACATCCTGGGCGGTCCAGAAACACCCTCTCGTTAATTGTTCATCTCCCGGCTAGCGAAAGAGGCCAATGCGAGCGCACCCCCGATTCTCCTTAACGCGTTGCCAATTCATCAGCTCTCGCTGAGAATTCAATTTGCACGATTGCCAATCGGATCTCGCAATTGAATTTGACAAAGGTTCGACACTCGTCGATCATCCTCCTCCGGTGAGTCCGCGGAAAAACCTACCTACCTAAACATCGAGAAGCTAGAAGACGTTGATTGCCGACTCCGCGGTTTCCCAATCGACCGTACGAACCGGCGTTGTTGCGCTCTTCCAAGTAGAAACGTGCTTCTAAAGCGCTCATTAACGAGCAAAATGACGTTCACGGCAATAATAAATCGGAGTCGATCGGCTCGCGTGAAAGGTTGCGGAAAAAAGTCCACTTTCACGTGGTTAAGGCGAACGAACGAACGAACGAACGAACGAACGAAGAATCGCCGTGAAAGAGTGAGAGGGTACACGTGAGAGAAAGAGAGACGTAGCTGGGGGATATTAATATAAGGGCTCGATACGTAATTATAGTGATTACCGTATTGCCAGGGGGCGGACGAGGGCGTCCCTCAGTTTGCACGTCATTTTGCAATCTCAACTTCCAGCGAACATGCGCGCGAATTTGTCGGCGGTCCTTCGTCAGGCTAATTGTTTCCCCCTTTTTGCGCTAATTCTTCACGCTCTTTCCGCTCCTTTTGTTCCAGTCACCGCGTGTTCCGGAAGAAAGTCACCCAACAAAGTCGATACCATTCACTCTCGTTAGCGAAATTATACTAATCCTCGCGCGAGTTATCTCGCCCGCGACGTAATATTAATCGGTCCCATTTCGACAAGTCACTTATTACGATGATTCGTGCGCGTGTACGACCGTCGCGTAATAGCAGCCAATTCGCTCTTGGTTTTTGCTGTTCGTGGAAGAGCCGCGAGTTCCTTGTTTGCGGATTACACGCCGACAGAAAAGCGAGCGGAGCCGGCGCGGCGCGTGAATTACGGAGGATCGGCTTCTCTCCTCCCTGTGGAACACCCCATAAATCTGAGCCGGGAGCGTCTCTCTATTCCGGACCACGGATGTAGACGGAACCGCGAGTTGTACGCCAGCCACGGCCCGGCCAACGAGTCCGTAAATCAGTCCTAGACAAGTTTCTCTTCGTCTTGTTTCACGGCAAAACGTGCTGCTCGACCTTAAAAGCCTCAAAGAGATGCCTCCCCTTTCGGCCCGTTCGCTTCCAGAGACGAATCGCCGACAACGGTCAAAACGAGCCACGGTAATATTTATTTGACCGTGGCCGGTCTTGTATCGCTATAATTCTTTTCGACAATTACGTACTCGCACCACCGGAATAACTCCAACGACTTACTCGGTCTATGTATAGGCCTTTTTGTCCGTTCAGCGTTCGCCACTCCGAACCGTACTAATAATAATCCAGAAGGAATCGCGGAAATGTCTGCAACGAAGAGCGAACAATCGCGTGCAACGAAGCAAGCATCTGTTCGCACGTTATCAGCGCTCTTCCATTACATACTTCACGCGAGTGTTTGATTTATGAAACGAACATTGGAACTAGTTGACATCGTGCGCCGGTGTTAAAATACTGCTTTTTAACTGCACTCGTTGCCCGGCTGCGTGGACTATCATTACAGGTGCCCCGCTCGAGTTGAATATTTTCAGAGACACTTTGAAAACACAGAGTGACCGTAATTACCGCTGCATCTTTCCTACGTACAGAGAGAGAGAGAGAGAGAACTATCACCAGGACGCGATAAATTACGCACACTCGCGTCAAAATGTTTAAATCGTCGGTACATTAACATAATGGCCGTTCCGTCTCATCGGGCCCAGATAGCGATAGACCAAACAGATACCGCGGTCACCAGTGGTTATTAAACTGGAAGGCACCACCTCCTCGTGGTAGAAGAGCCTACTATGTATATACAATATAAGTACTTAGGTTAGGTTAGTAGGCATACACACTTGGACGGTCCCATACTCTCTGGTCCCAGTCTGCTGGTCTGGTGAATCTTCATTTTCGACGGTCCCAGCCGCTATATGCGAAGCTGGTTCCTTGGTAATTATTAGTCCATCAGCATCTCCCGATGGCCACATGGCCGTATAAGAGGCAAAAGCCGGACCATCTTAGCCTCGCGAGGCCGCCCTGTCATTATCCGCCCCCGTCAGGCCCGTGGGCCCCATTTCCCTTTCAACCCCGTTCACCTCGTCTCTGCCAATCACCGATCCGTCATTTCGTAGCCT
Organism: Habropoda laboriosa; assembly: GCF_001263275.1. Taxonomy (NCBI): domain Eukaryota; kingdom Metazoa; phylum Arthropoda; class Insecta; order Hymenoptera; family Apidae; genus Habropoda; species Habropoda laboriosa. Next base: position 1,772,868 of record NW_017100229.1, on the reverse strand, counting down.
CGATATCGCTCGATCGTTACCGAGAAAATCAATCGTCGCTCCTTGATGAACAACTTTCTCCCTCCTTTTTCCACCTTCTCCTCTAGCTCGGTGTGCGTGATAGATAAATAACCAGTACCTTTTTATCCAAAAATCTAAAAATCCCGACAGGGAGGGAACAGCAACATCGATCAGGGACACAACAAAAACCGGCAGAATCGTCTCGCACCCTCGTTTGCTCCTTCGAACAACGTTCACGTCCGATTCTGCTCCGGTTCATCGTAAAACATCCCTTTTCTCGCCTCCCGTAACAACTACTGCTATCCTCTGACCTCGAGGCAGGGTGGATCGCACCTTTTGTGGCCTGATCGCACGCGATGCACGCATCATCGTCTCCTCGAGTCGTTGGGGGATGGCCGATAATGCCTGGCGTTCCGCGAAATATTTGTTCGTCGATTAGGACTCGTATCGATCTCCACCGGCTTCGTGTTTAGCCAGTTACGGAATAGCAAATCAAGATTCGACGGATGAACATTCGCGTCTGCAACTGTACGTACTGCTTACTTCGAAAATCATCGAACGTTAAGAAATTGACGCTGTTCGTGAGATATCTCGTGACGCGCAAATTGACCGCGGAAATCTCGGACACGACTCGGGAGAGATGGCCTCTTTGCTCGAACGATGAACGACCGAGAGCAGTTATGAATGGGCCGCGATTAGACGGTCGCCTCGATCTTGTTCCATTATGGAAAATTAGGACCTAATGCGACCCCGACGCGTCTGTTCCTACGCCAGACATCGGCGTAGACTCGTCGACTCGTGATCGTATCGATCTACGTTACGCATAACGAGATGACCGGGATCGTGAAAAAGCTCGAGTACGCCACTGAGAGCAACAGTCGTAATAGAGGCAGGTTCCTCGTTCGCTGAAATTTTACCCGGTAGGTATACGGTGTGTGTGTGTGTGTGTGTGTGTGTATCGTCGAGTCGATAGCATTTGAAATTCAAACTCCTCGATTAAAATCACATTAGACGCTCGTGAGACGGGGTAGAATCGCGATCTTCTTGTGCTCCCTCTGCATGGATCTTTGGAACAACATCATAATGCTCCGGATCCAACGACTGCTTGCTCTAGACGTCGCAAATGTCGCTGTAGATTAAACGATAATTTATTTCAACGGGCAAAAAAGTTCACCAAGGCTTGCCAGTTTTTTCTAGAGCTCTCTACCTACTATAGAGTAGAATGGGTGTTCTGCCTAGAAGCTCGATTTGAATTCGTCGAGAGTTGAGAATCGATTGGCAGACCCGTGTCAAATTTTCACCGAATACAAAATGTTTCCACCAACTCGTAGATCGGATTTGTATATCAATTACGCGGGGACCAGGTCGATGAACTTTGCTCGTTTCGCCGGTATCAGATAGCGGCATGTCGGTATTTAAATACCGACGACGTGCATACCGTTACGTCAAACAACGATGCCTGAAGTTAATACGACAACTTTGGGTCACGTAAGCCTCAGTCTGCTGGGACTAGAGGAGATGAGTGAGAGAGGGAGAGGGAGAAGAGAAACGTGGAAAGTCGGCGTACGCGTGCCTCCTCTTCGTGGCGGCGCGGTGCGCGCGCATTTCACGGTTAAATTATCGAGGGGAGGGCTGCGGACGGAGGGCGCGGGAGCAAGAGAGCAAGAGGGAACGGATGACGAGGAAGGAGCGTAGGGTGAGAAGCAGTGGGAAGAGAGATAGGGTGGGAGGAAAATCGGTGGGGATAAATAAAGTAAAGAGGAAGCGGGCACGGCACGGAGGCGGTCAGGGGCGGCAACTGGTTCTCCCTGGGTTCCGCCCACCAGGCTCTGCCCCTTTTTTGCCCGGGGGCCGAAGTCCTGCTCGCTTCCCTACTACCATTCCCCTGTCTGGTCGGGGCAAAGCCGATCGGATAGCCGGCAGTCTGTCACGGGGCGAAGAACGGGAACCACGTTAACCGGTTTCCCCGACGCACCACGACGTTTTCGACCCACTCGCTTTTTTACCCAGCCGACGGCCGCGGACTCGAGCTACTTCTCAACCCTTTCTTTCAAACGATATCGATCAAGTTTCGAATAGAGCTGGTGAACGCAAGTGAAGTGTGTCTATCGGACAGAGACTGGAAAGTCGCGAAACGCCGAACGTCCAGTCGAGGAGGCACCGCGGATTCTCTCCTGGAACAGCAGCAGACAGCCGACAGGATTCCGCCAACAACCGGGCCTAGTCTTTGAGAAGCGTCAACGAGATGCTGACCGACATGACACCGGCTGCGGCTGGCCAACTTTATCCGCAATTACAGTCGATCGCCAAGTCACCGGTACACGGACATGTGGTGAGTCCCCTCGATCATTCACTTTCCACCGAATCAGTCAATTCACGTTAAGGTGGCGCAGTGTCTTTGGAATAGTCAGTCTAACGGGCAAATTTGTTCCGCGATCGTGGCCTTTAAAGTCCAGGTCTGCCGTGAGCGGCAAGGGTAGCTGTCAACCTCTGATCTCCCCGAGGCAAGGTCAATTACTCAGCCTCCTTTCAGATAGGGATCTTAATCCGTCCAGGTAGACCAGGATTTGTTGATCTCGTTGATCAGGTGCTACTGTTCGTCTTGTCACCTTCGTCAAAGAACCTTGGACGACCGGACGATAAAATCGAAGATCTTGCCGACAGGCTAAATTAAGCACACACTTTCCACACTTCGCTCCGACCAACGTCGGAGGAGCTGCTCTAGGGTTTATCGGACCATCTTGTCTACCTTTTAATTCCCGAGCTAACAAATTACAGTCGACGGGCCAGGTGCTCGGGGAAACGACTTTCGGAACGTTACTTGCACTTTTTTATCCAGACAAATCGTACGCGAACTGGCTCTGGTTGCGCAGATGCTGACCATTTCCGCATTGTCGTTTTGCCGCATTGTCCTCGAGGATCCTCGAGGATCCTCGAGGCTACCTGAGCCTCGCATTATCAGCTTGCGCCGTCCTTTAATCCGACAGATCATCCAGGATGATCTATTCTGTGTTTTGACAGAAGCGGCGACCTCTGTAGCCACGGACCGTTTCTCTCTCCGTTGGCGAAACGTCCGAGCACGGCCAGAGCCAGCTTTTGTGCCCTGCTCTCCGACATAACACGTGTTCCGTTCACTCCTCTCGGTCTCGAACTTTTTATTTTATGACTCGGCAAGAAGAATTTTTTACGAGTCGACGTAAAAAAGTAATTAAATCCTTGGCATCGAAAAAGAGACGCGCACGAGTATTAATTAAGTCAGCAGAGAAGTTTCCTGTCGGTGTGTCGTGCCGAAAATTAATCTCGGTGCTCCGTTTCCAAGCCAATCACGCTCGCTTTTACCTCTGCGTCACGTTGTGACTTTTGAAACGCGTCGATACAGAGAGGTTACCACAGATACGATAGTGGCAACAGAGAGGACGAGATAGAATATATCGCTCGAGGGGAAGAGAACGCGGTGTGTCGCATCGACGTCCAGAATGTTGCAAACAGCTTATATTTCTCTTCGTCTCTTTTCTCCCGTTCACGTCGCTGAAGCACCCGATCCGAATGTATCGAGTATCCTCGGTATAATAGTCCTTACGCAAGGTTCTCAGGGATCAAAGGGACTGGCCTTTACCTGTGCACCCAAGGAGCCAATTATTTGTCTGCTCCTCTTTGTGCACCAGGAGGATCCACTTGACAGGATGCGTGGGATGGTAACACGATACCTACTTCCTCTCGTCACTCGATCCTCGCAAACGTGGACACACAAGAATGTTCTTTTTCACAAATCTTTTTGTCATCCGCGTTTCCATTCCTCCCCGTCCGAACTTTCTATATACGTCTAAACACTGTTAGCAACAATAACAACGGCGCGTCGACAAACACGGGACAATTCGAACGATCCAGCTGTTTCTGAAACGTTGTTTCGCTATGCAACAACACACGAGGGTATCTTCCGCTGATTAATTAATCAGCCAACGGTGGTGGAAGTTTCTACCGACAGATATGTCAGTCTATAAATGATCCAACCGGTGACCAAGTCGTCCGTTTCGTCGCCTGAATCGATCGGTTACACTTCGATACATGTTACATCGATCGCGAAACCACGGACTATCGTCTGAACGCTTCTCGTCACTAATTCACGAACGAAACTCACCGCGCCCCGTCGCTGTCCGCTCTCTTTCTCTAGTTGGAACTTATAACCCTTCGGCAATCAGAAACCGGCCGTATTTCTGTGCCACTTTGCTTCTCAAACACGTAACTTGCTTCTTTCTTCGAGTGCAAAAAAGATAATTGGCTATAGGTCGTTGGAATATAGAGGTCCCTGGAAGATCCTCGAAATCTCGCTCCACTTCACTTCCAAGCTGGTAATCCGATGATCCGATTCGTAGGGTAAAAGTGTCCCTTTAAGCGGCGCGGCGCCCCCCGTTGACATTTTCCGAGGACGACAATGGGCTGCGAACGGGCGCAGCGTACACCGAACGTTTGTCGCAAAAATGCGTCCTTCGTCACGCCGAAGGGGACGAAAGGACGACGCGGCCTTTTTACATCACCTAAGAGGATTTACCTGGAGCACCGGATGCAACAAGGATGTCATCCTAATTTGTCCACTTTCTTATTTCGCCGTAATAACGAAAATTCCCGATTTACAGAGCACACAGAAGTCTCCACCCCTCGATGGAAAAAAAAGTGGGCTCTCCGTTTGTTCGTTGACAAAATCCCTTCCGATTGGTGTCACGCCCACTGCAGTCGGCGCGCAGGGGCATTAATGAATTATTTTCGTCGAGTACGTCTAGAGTCCCGACATGTAAACACCCTTTCGGAAACTCGTTCGTACGTGGTGCGGGGTCCGAAAGTGGCAGATGTTCGGGGTGACAACATGGCCGCGCTTCTATGCCTGTGCTCGATGTGCACGTCTTGGAAAACCGTTTTTGCGTATGATCGATCAATTTCCTGGCCCTTGGTCCTTTCACACGTGGTTTCTCCGCAGGCAAGGTAGGCCGTTGTTGCCAGGCCGTTGTAAGCGAATTCTACTAATTAGAGTGGATCGCAGCAGCTAGGCGAGTAGTATGTAGTTCGGAAAGGAACGGGGAGCGTAAGATATTCATTACGTTGCGCTCTCGGTTTTCATTAAACGGTCAAAGATGCAATTTTGCAGGCTGCTATACGGGGGTGTACTCGCGGAGCAAATGCACGTACGCAACATTCGCCGGCATCGTTATCGTTGGAAGGTTCGATAATTGAAAACCCTAGCCGCCCCCTTAGCTCGGTTCGCGTACACATCGTGTGTTCCTAGTCCGTACCTCGAATTATCGGTCATTATTCCCCCGGTGGTGCCGTCGTCGACGGAATTATTCATCGAACGGGAACGTTAGAACTTTTGCGCGTAGCGACGAAACAAGAGGAGAAAAGGTTTCCGGTTCCTCGAGAGCGGGAACGTTCGGAATAGGAGGAAGAAGAAGAAGATTCGCGTGGAGCTCGTGTCGTCGTACGTGGCGTGACGATAGAGCCCGGTTGCGAGGCTGCAATTTGGTAGAAGATCGAAGCGGTGCGTGTGGATTTACCGGCCGCGTGCAACCACTATGTGTGCATGTGCCTCGTTCCACCGACCATCATCGTATCGCTGGAAGGTTGGATAATTGAAAAGGCAAGACTTCTCTCTCGGCGTTGCATCGTCGTTGTAAACAATATTCCTCTCGTAGAGCGCGCACGAGCCCGGTACGTCGAATTACCGGCCATTATCGTGACGTATCATCGCGGCCCAGCGTCATTCACCGGACCCCCATCATGGGAAAGATGAACAATACTCGATCTGGTCAACACCTCGAGGCCTTAACGCGCGCCACTCGAGCAAAGTGGAAGACGATTATTAACGACTCGATTCTATTAACCCGACTACTTTCCTCCGCTAAACACAATGCAACATTTTTTCCGCCGGTGAAATTGCACGCTCGAATCGGTTCCTGCGCTTTACCGTCATTACCAACCATAGATCCCTTTACGCACCGGGTTCCTACGAATTCCCTCTTGCTCATTTTTCCCCAGTTCCAATCGCCGCCCATTATCGTATGCGCGTCAGCGTCCTTCTATTTCGCGTGGCGAAACACCTTCGAGGCTCGATCCGATCGCCGCGCGATCTCTCCAACGGGGAAAAGAAGCGTGGCAACAGCAGGGATCCCCCGCAGGGGTGCCAAACCCCCGCGGAGTCGGAACCAAAATACCAAACGTTGGCTTAGCAGCCCACCGAGCTCGATGATTTATCGACTGCGTATTATACGTCCCATCAAGCGCGAATTTTTTACAGCCGACGCAACAGTCCGCTCTTGCCAGTCCTCTCTCAGAGCTCTAGAAACGATTTTTTACTCGTTAAGCAGGATTTCAAACGATTGTCCTGCGTAATTCATCGGATAGATAAAATCGAAAGAAACTATTTTCCCTCTGGGGCGCAAACAACGACAATCCCACGATTCGTTACGGCTGTTGGTAATTTTCATAAAAAACGCGTTAACCCGCCGCCTCGCTGGCGAGTAATTAACTGGAATTCCAATTCTATCGGACGATATCCAGAGACACGAGTCTGCTTGCTGGTTGTTCACGAAAGCAAGATTACCTCCGAGGACGCGACGGGTGTAGGGCAACGACCGCTTCCAAGGCCCGTAAAAACTTCCGGTATACATACCCTGCATACGTTTCCACGTACCGCAGCCGCGATTTTCCCTGTAGCAGATGCATATGGCCGACTCTGGAGCTTGTTCGCGCCGCCTCCGTCCACACGATCGCGTGTTCTTCAGGAGGAACCGGCGAGTTTTGAGCGATGCCTGGGATAATTGCGGGAGTTTACCGAGGAATGCCACAGAATCGATACCGGGAGTCGCGGATTGCATAAATATTTCTACTTGTCACGCATCGAGCGTACCGTGTGGACCAGTTTCTTCCCGATTATCGACCGGTAGAAATCGAGCGGAATAAAAATGTTGGTCGAGACGGAAGCGGCCGCGAACGTCGTAAACGAGGAATTATCTCGGCGACGATTTTCGTGGGATTAGGAGTACGGCCGAGCGGATTTGCCAGAGCCAGTCCGCGATATCTGCGATCGCGATTGCGTAAGAAGAAAATGTAGCGACTTGAAACCGGAATGGCGATCACCTCAGTTTTCTGCGTTTCGTTCTCCCCGCGTCCTTGCGCGCGGATAGTTTGCATTTCGGCGCCTCCGTGTGTCGCTGTCGCCTTCCTTCCCTACGGGGACGAATTATCCTCTCGACGTATTGCATAACGAACCCCGTACAGTTTGTCCCGTTAGATGTACCGATTAGACGCTTCGTTAGAGCAGCTTCGTCGAAACATGCGATTCGTCAAACTCGTGCGCCAGTCCAAAGGAGGCCTTTACGTCGGTCATGAATCTTTGCGGAGGGGAAACGGTTTCCCAGTTTCGCGAGAATAAAGATGCCCATAAATCTTGCCGAAGAGCAACGCCTTTCTCTTTAACAAACTGGATCTCGGTGGGCTCTCGTCTTCGTTAGACTTCTTTAACGATCTCGAGGTGATCGAAACGTTGGCGAACGACTAGATCGAGTCGCGAAGCGACGACCCGGTGGTGTATTCGTACAGACGATAATTTATTTACGAGTTGAGGGGTGAACGCGGAGCGACCGCAGCTCCCACGGCTCGCTCGGCCACTAAATCGCGAAACAATAAATCTGAGAGCGGTGTCACCCTCTTTATGGACCTCTTATACGGGGATGATGTCCTCAGGGGGTAGCCTAATATGTCACAGTCTGTTGCAGCGTTCTCTACTGTCGTCGTGAACGAGGGTGGACCCGCGCAAGACCACGATTTCTAAGGGTCACGCTCACGCTCACGAGGGGTTAGATACGCTTCTAATGGATGTGATTGAATAGCAACGATCTGATAAACCGATCCCGCGGTACACTCGTCTTGCACGGATCTTAGCTTTTCAATTGGCCGATAATTGGCGCGGATCGGTAAGTTCGATTTAACGAGTGGACGTCGAGGCGAGGCTAAAGGCTGCGTGCTTCCGCGGAACGTAACGAACTGTTTAGCTGGAAACTATCGAGGGTTTCGTGTAACACGTTCGCCGAGGAGAAGCGCGCTATCGCTAGGGAAATCGTGATCATTACAAACGAAACATGACAGCTGAAAAATTATTATAATCTTTGGCGGTCGGGTTAACAGTGGCGATTTGCATAATCTCGGAACGTGTGGCGAGGGAAAAGCTTGCCGCCATGGCTACGTCGTGTGCACGCGTTTGCGTACCTATATAGGTACACGCTTGGATTTACGATACGAAAGCACGATGAAGCTATAAATCGCGAGAGCTCTCGCAGAAGACACGCGAACCAATTTGCCGGAGATCCGGCCGCGCGCATCGTTCCGTCGATAATCGCCCTTCCAGATGATCTTCCCCAACGACACCGGACCCGTGTATCAATTTTCAACGCTCGCTCTCGCCACCGCGCCGTCTTTGCCAATTATCGGAAGGACGTCCCTTAATATTCACCATCCTTCCGTCACTCCCGCGGCGCCCTTAAAATTCGACGAAAAGCCAAAGATAAGAAAATCGATCTAGCGATTCTAGCTGGTTCATGCACGCCACATGATACCTATAATCGTTACGCGTATAATTCATAGCCGGAGAAAGCGCCGCGACGTCTTTTTCGCTTTACTTATACCCACTGGTTCGAGTAAGCGGAGCCTGGGCGCAGCTACTAACTGTCTGCAGCGGCCATTCCGCGGAATCTCAAACTGGAAGCGTTCGATTACCATGCAAATGCATTCGAAGGAACGGACACCGTGGAAATTTCACCGCGGTGGCTCGGTGGATTATTTACCTTGTCGAATCATTTGTAAGACCGATCCGGGAAACGGTTTATTTTTTGCGCTCGGGCAGGTTACAACGCGTGGACGTGGCGGCGTTGAGATTGGATCCTCTCGAGGCCGCTTCGCTTTAGCAGCACCTGCGTACGACGAGATGAACGGGTTCACGGTCTGCCAAAGGTGATTTAGTGGCAGTTTGTTGGCGTAGCGCCGTCAGTAACACTTTGGACAAGCTCACCTCTGCTGTACGTGTATTACACGGACTGCCCGTACACACGGCTGTAGGTATATGCATATACCGGGCAGCGGAGGTTTCAGCTTGCCGTTAAATTGCCTCTACCGGTCGCTTAACTCGCGCCATGTCGTCCCTCGGCCTTCTCCAAGACCGATCTCGCATCGCGGCGCTGACGCGTGTCCACAACCAGGCGAAAAGTTTCGGTGCTCGTTTGTTTCCCGCAATTTCTTTAAAATATTTACTTTGATCCGTGGTGTATCGGTCTCGTTAAAGGCTTTTCAAAAATTGAACTTTTTGCTAGTAGACAAGTGCTCCGGTATTGGAACGGCATCGTCGACACGCGACTCTATTTCGTCGATACCCATCTTCTCTCGGTCTGAAACTTTTCTCTGGTTTAAAACTGACACTTAACAAGTTTACTCGTTGAAAGACGGGAGCACAGGGTCCCTGAGCTGTCTACGGGCGAACGAGGGACCGTATCGCCGTTACCGTGCGAGGTCCATTTAGATTTAGCCGGTGTTAGGTGTTTACGAGTTTTTAATTGAACGTAAATATTCGCAGGTGCACCGCTCGGGCTTCTCGTCCACAGATTCCGGGCGCAATTACGAGGAACGGACTGGCCATATATGTATATATATATAAATCGAGCGTATCTTGGTCTCAATGTAAGCTTCCGCCGTAAAAGGAGCACTTAGTCTGTTAGAAGTATGCCGCTCGGTGTAAATTTATCGGCGCAGAGCTCGTTGGTGAATTTCGCCGGGTACCGTTCGCTCAGCCGGCCCCTGCCGCGTCTCGTAAAACGCAGCCGCGACTAAATTACGACGGCCTCTAGCCGCGTTCTTCTCGTATCAACCGCGGATACGAGGAATAAATAATATCGGTTGCGTGCAGGTGAGAGCCGCGTGTGTGGCCGCTGTCCTTCTCGCGTTTCAACTTCCCCCTTGGTCGAATCAGCGACTTTTAGCAACTGATTCGATCAATTTTCCTACTCCGGAGGAGCCAGGACAAAGCCCTCCGTTGACAGCCGATACAAAACGAGGCTTTTTCTACCGATGAAGGAACGATAGGTCCGTGAAAAGGTTCATCCATCAACGCGTTAAATCGGTGTCGAAGACATCCACGGCCAGATGTTAAACCATCCAATCACGCTCTTGACAGATACGCTTTTTCGCAGGTCTCTCTCTCTCTCTCGCGCGCGCGTGACCCTTACGGTCCTTCCACAGGAATCCTATCGAAAAATTCTCCTTTAGCCGGTGGATCATTTAAATGCTAATACCCGGGGCTAATTTATCGTCGTACGATTCCGTTTCCCGGGCTCCTTCGTCCACGCTATTTACTTAAACTTTGGTAATTGAAAGAAAGCCGCCGACCAGGACCACCGTGCAGCACCAGCAATAAAACGTCCAATATACGGGAACGCAGGGGATCTCTCTCGGTAGGCTGATCTAGGAGACGAATAATATATCCATGCTAGCCTCTACCTGGCCGAACAATAAAGACGCGCTCGGGGACCCCGCCCCCTGACGCGGCCGCGAACCGCCGTCGCATCGGGACAAATGGCGCGGAAAATATTGTCGTTATACCTTCTTTGAAATATCGTCCTTTCGTCCAATCTCGTTTCACCCTTTTCCAACAACCCTCGCTTTCCTCTTTGCTGTAAAAAATAATTGTTTACCCAACCTGTACCGGCTGTCGAGCTAGAATTCGTGCACATCCGGGCTATCTGGCGCGGGTAAAAAACGAGCGCGAGACTTTTACTACCCTCGTAACGTTAGTTTAATTGAACGCGCTGGCAGAACGAGGCTACCTTTCCTGCAAATGTAAAATTTTATGTCCGCCTGTCCTTTGGAGCGACCGCTCGAGCACGGCGTTTACGCAACCAGCGGCAAGATGACGATACACGCTATAGAGAGGCAAGACTTTTCAAGAGGCATGGAAGGAGGAACGGGGGTCATCTTTCCGAAAATAGAAGCGTTTCTAAAGGGAGCGAACGGAACGACTAGCCGGACGATAGATCGGACACTCGGCCGCTAATTGGCTGCAGAATTTTATGTACCACTAAATTACCCGATGCAAATGCACCGACTTCCGTCCCTCCCCGTTCGCCGCAGATATTCCAGAAGCACGCGCACCAACACGAGCCTGCCGCTCTCCCGCAAGATTTACGCCGGCCTCATTATCCTAATGAAGACGTAACGGCTGAAAAACGACTCGCGATTTTTGTCGAAAACCAGCTACATACTTGGTCTGCCCTTCGAGATCTACTCTCTTGTCGTTCACCTTCCGATCTCCTTCTCTTTCTCTCGATTTAATCGAAACGGAGAAATCCAAGTTACGGATAGTCCAGACCTTGAGATCCAGCCTCCGAAGCAAAGAAGGCGAGTGGGAAGGACGGGAGGCTGTCAGCGGCAAGATATCGTCTGAGAATTCGGTTTAATCTGTCGTCGAATTAACACGGACCGGGCGCGAGTCCAAGAGGATCGAAGCTACCGGTGCAAATCGGTGTGCACCGCAGGCGATAAAGCGTTCAGGGAGCCAGGAACGCAAGCGTTTCTTCGTCAAACGTCCAGCTGGGAGAGGGTAAACGGCGCTAACTGGCCAGGAATTATAACAAACTTGTAATGCCCGCTTAATATTCCGGCCGGCGGAGGGTGACAGATTTACGAGTGCTAATGAATCGGTAGCTGGCTGTTCTTCTCCCGGTCGTTTCGTCGATCGAGAGGCGGTTTGTCGCGCGGCACTAGCATCGGCACTCTGCTCTCTGCTCCTCGCTCGGACCCGGCCGATTACGTGGGTGCCTCGGTCTCTATACCCGGAAATCATTAGGTCCAAGGGCAATTTGAAATTTGTCGAGGATCTAACGGGGGCCAAAAAACTTCGGTGGCGAGGAACACGGCGGAAGAAGCAAAAAGGGAGGACGTCGATGAAGTAGAAGACGAAGAAGAAGAGGATGCCTCCTCTCTGTGTTCCCTCCGCTGTGTTCGCTCGATAGCCGAATAAATTTGGGTAGCTCCCTGTTTTGGCCCCGGGCCACGGTTACAGCGAGGTAGACTTTTTCGGATATACGATCGGACCTTTCGTAACGCGCCGCGCGCGCACACACACCGGACAGAGAGGCGAACAGAGGGCGAAAAAGAGACTGCCGGGTCGCTCTCTCACGATGGATTTAATTAAAAAACATAATTTAGAAGGGAGGATAACAGGTAGCTGCCGTTTGGTGGGAACTAACGCAGGCTTGGTCGCGGTGCAGCCTCGGTTGCTCATGAATAAAATTATTAATCCTGCCCTCGAGCGAAAGCTTCTCTATCGTTTCCCAATAGACACGAAACGCCGCCAAAATGACCAGTCTAATTCTCTCTCTCCCCTCTCCTCTCTCCTCTGACCGTGATTTCACCAGGAAGAGGAAAGTTTGTCTTTGTTTCGAAGTAAAGTAGGCACGGTTGATCGTCACTGGAGGTTCAGGCTGAAAAATCCATTCGTCGAGGATAGTGTCGTGGCGAAGCTCGAGATCAAAAGAGAGGGCACCGCGTCGACCGCGGGCAAGAAGAGCAACGCCATCTTGCCCGGAGAGAAACGAATCGCGGCAATTCTCATTTCGGATCGTACAATTTACAAATTCGCTTCCCGCCTAAAAGGTAGGAGAAATGGTGGTGAGCAGCGGCACGATCTGCGAGGCAAATAGTACGTGGGAGTAATAAGTTGGTCGTTCAGGAGGTCGAAAGGGGCACCGTTTTATCGAGACAAGTCTGCGTGTCGGCGGTGCAGTTGCATGCAGTGGCCGATAAACAAATAATTAGCATTAGAAGCGAGGCACGATATCGCGGCGATCACCGTTGACCACGTAGCTACGTATCCCAGAGGGTCGCGCATCGAGTCGAGTCGATCGAGCGGTAACGACCGCGATATTCGTCCACGATCCACCGGGTATATTTTCCCTGGGTGGCCAGGAGGAAGCAATTAAGAGAAAAATATGAAAAATCTGGAGGAGAGAAGCGCGTGTACGCGCGCCCGCTTTAATTTAATCTCTCGCGGTCGCTTTTATTGCCGCGCCAAGTTGTTACACGGAAGAGCTTATTTTTACAGCCGGCGCCGCGTTGCTTTTATAGGAACCAGATCGATATTAAGATTGCGCGTGGCCCGTTTACCGGGGCATAACGCTGTGCGCCGTCGAATACGACCTGCACGGTTTATGGGTATTTCGCGAGGGATATCGGGCCACAACGGAGAGATAAGTGGTCGACGTTGCCGCGAAACGCTCGAAATCCCGCGATTCGGAAAAACGAGAGTCCCCCCCACACTGTTCCACGGTCTCTCTCGCTGGGAGACGCAGGTGGATCCAATCAGGCAGGTGCCGGAGAGACGACGCAGCGGTCAATGCCTCTCGGGAACGACCGACGCTTTTTACACGGAAACCAGAAAAGACCGCCGGCTAATTTCGCGTCCAGCTCTATTACCGGAGAAAGAGGAGACCCGACCTTCCCTCTGCTTTTTACCCGCTTTAATTGTCTTTTCGGGATATCCTCGAGAGCTACGCACCTCTGCCCGTGCTTCAACCAGGAACTCCGAGCATGTTGGCGTTTGAGGTGCGATCGTGCGAGGACTTTATTTGCGGCTTGCGCCGTCAGAGAGGGAAAGAAGCTTGACGCGTAGACGTCGGATGCGGTTTGCCACAAGCCCAGTTGGATCGACACCCTACCAGGTTTACATGTTCGCACCCTCGCCCTGTGTCGGCTGGCTGTCGTGCGAACCCAGCTGTCGCGTGGCTCTTTCACTCGCTCCAACACCCACCGTGGTTGCTCCCGTTTCGTTTCGCCCATTCACCGACCGCGCACTGCTTTCTCTCTACCGTCTAACGATCACAGAGCACACCGATAGTTTTTAATTCACAACTCGACGACACATTTTTCCCCCCGCTTATCCGCGTTCGAATCGCCACGAGAGTATGGAAAAATGGCCAGGCGCTGTTTTCTCATTTTCTCCGCAACAGTTTACGGACCTCTGCTCGTGAACACGTAATGAATCGCATTCGTTACACCGTCTATAGCTGGTTCGACACGCATCCCCGACCCACTCGAACGTAAGATTCGCGTTAGAACCGTTGACAAGCCTCCAAATCCCCCTCTTACTCGATCCCTGTTTCCTCGAAACGTTCGACCGGCAGCCTCATTGTTGAAACTTTACGACGACCTGCATCCCCCGAAAGTCACGTTGGCTGGTGTTACGCGGTTCTCGGAAGGTAGCCAGTGGAGAGAGGCGAGGAAGAACGGAGCAGCACGACCAGGCTCCCTGGTTTTAATTTATGCGCGGCACAGCCGAAGGCGTTATTAGTCCTAGCTGGCTAGGATGGGCGTGACGTCACGCGGCTAAAACAAAGGATCCTAGCCGTGCCCATCCCACGATGGCTCTCTTTCAACCGTGCCGACAGCCGGCCCATCGACACTCGCGGAACGCGAGCTTTTCTTCCTCGCTATACCATATCTATTCCCCGTGCAATTCGTCGTCGAACAGGGCCAGGACGGGAACGACGCGAGGCGACGCGCAACGGTTCGAAGAAAAGAAAGGCGTGCAGTCCTGGTGTGGTATGCGTGAGTAGTATGCATAAAACATAAACGGTTGGCGAAGAATCGTGGCGATAGACGGAGGACAGGTATAGGCGGAGGTGAACGAGCGAGTGGAGCGTATCGGCGACTCGAAGGCGCCGCGCGCTCGTGCTCCGCTAGCACGGAATAACGACTCCTTTTCGTTTCTGCTCGGCGTAATTATAGACTGGCCGGAACTACCGGCTAATATCGCTCTAATCGATAACCCTATTAACGCGCTTCACGCATTCTCGTTAAGCGGTCATCCAGACGTTCCTCTCCTCCTATAGATCACGTATCGATCCTGACGCGTCGATCTGACCTATAGAACACGCGGGACCAAGTGGAACAAGGAGTTTTTCTACACGGAGCGGGCAATACCGCGTGCGTGGTTATAGAGTCGAGAAAGGAAGGCAGAGCAGGCTAATTGAGAGACGTCGTTGTCTCCACCGGGCCACTGTCATATCGTTCCAGCGGATCAATACGTAGCCTGCCTACAACCTGCACTCACGAAGCTCGAAGAGGGCGTGGCTCGTACACCACCGGCCGAGAGATACTCTCTCTCTCTCTCCCGTCCTCCTGTTTCCCTCTCTCACCTTTCTCCACTTTCTCTCCCCTTTCTGGCAGCCCTCTATCTCTCACCCTAGCCGCGCGGCCACCAGAAAGGATGATTTCGTCTTCCGCCCCTCGGCGCGCGAGCGTTAAAACTCTCGGCCACCTTCCTATTCGTCAACGGCTCGAAACCGGGGCCATCCCTTTTCCACGGTAATTAACGTCTTGGTTATGCAACGAACAGTACGCGCAATTTACGCAACAGTTCGATGGTTTGGGTCGATAGGGATTTTGAAGTGGCGCCTAACGAGCCAAAAGGTGACAACCTTGTGTAAGCGTAAAAGAAGGCGAAAGAGTCGACGACCTA
>NW_017100229.1:1756310-1757075 GCF_001263275.1 Habropoda laboriosa | reverse complement strand
GGCCCGCCAGACTTTAATTTCCTGCCGCTTCCGCGGACCCTTTGCCTTTACCTTTCCACGTCCGAATCCGTTGCGGACCGTTCCCAGCCTCCAGCCCTTCCTTCGGTAGCCCAGACAACTCGCGATCTCTGTCGTCTTCCGTCCCTTTTCGAACGATCTCTCGACGATTTCCATGCGGTGGGAAAATCGAAAGGTCTTTGTGTCGGTTCTCAGACCGCGAAACTTCAGCCTAGATCGTGTTCGTAATGGTCTGGAGATTTTCGGGCAATCTTGGATCGTTTCTAGGATAGGACCGGCAATTTAGTGTCATTATACACCCTCCGGGGGAAGGCCCGCTCCGTTGCTGCTGCGGCCGGTGGTGAACGGTCTCCTTTTTGGGTCGATTTAACCGCGATTATGGCCGCGCGTATCCAGCCATCCGGGTGGATTTCGATATTACAAGCTGCGTTACCTTGAGAAAGCGTCTCAATCGCCGAGGCCTAATTCGCGAAGCCCCTGCGAAACTCGTTATTATCTTACCTCGGTTGCGTAATCGTGTCGGTCCGGCAATTCCGAGGTAACACCTGCTCCGGGGAGAAATTTCGTCGTAATAAAACCGTGGCTAGCGCTCTCTCCCACCTGGAGAAATTCGATCGAACCAAACTCGTAATGCCTCTGTTCTTTTTTCTCTGATTTCAGGATCATCCGGGTTTACGGGGTACACCGTTGGCGATGCTCGCGGCTCAGTGCAACAAACTGAGCAGCAAGAGTCCACCGCCGCTGGCT
>NW_017100229.1:1755198-1755873 GCF_001263275.1 Habropoda laboriosa | reverse complement strand
GTCGGCGTCGGCGTCGGCGTCCACGCAGCGCAAATGGCAAATTACTCGGCCGACTACTCGACCAGTCTCGCGTTAGCCGGTAATCATCTGTTGACCACCGCGACCACCGCCGGGCACAATCTCCTTCAAGACACGTACAAATCGATGTTGCCCGGGGGTCCGCCCGGTTTCGGTCTCCACCATCACGCGGCCGCGACGGCGAGCGCGGGCGCCGGTGCCGGTAGCCCGCAGGGCAGCGGCGGTGGCGTCGGCGTAGGCGCTGGCGGTGTCAGCCAAGCGCCCTCGCCGCGCTCCCAGAGACGGTACACCGGCCGTGCGACCTGCGACTGTCCGAATTGTCAAGAAGCCGAGAGACTCGGCCCGGCCGGCGTGCATCTCAGGAAGAAGAACATCCACAGCTGTCACATACCCGGTTGCGGTAAGGTCTACGGGAAAACGTCGCATCTGAAGGCCCACTTACGGTGGCACACTGGTGAGCGACCGTTTGTTTGCAACTGGCTTTTCTGTGGCAAGCGGTTCACACGTTCGGATGAGTTGCAGCGGCACCTTCGAACCCACACCGGCGAAAAGAGATTCGCCTGCCCGGTCTGCAACAAGCGGTTCATGCGCAGCGACCATCTCGCGAAGCACGTCAAGACCCACAGCAGCAGCAGCAGCAGCAGCGGCAGCAAGGGC
>NW_017100229.1:1743033-1748511 GCF_001263275.1 Habropoda laboriosa | reverse complement strand
CACCAACAACACCACATCCCAGACCACCACCATCACCACCAGTCTCGGCCATCAGCCGACAACGCCCATGACCCCAATACAGATGACCCCACCGCCTCTGACCCCACACCATCCCCACCACCCGCATCTCCCTCCTCTAATGCACCATCCGCATCATCACGCAACCTCCGTCCCGGCGGCGGCGGCCCACCATCCGCACGCGGGGATGAGCATGCACTGAGCCCGGTGGGGCCCGGAGCCGGTACATGCAGTTCCGCTGCCGCAACGGCCCTGGGCTCCCCCCTATCCTACCCCCTCAACCTGAACCTCGTGCAGAACCACGCTGCCGCCCACCAGACCATTGCTCACCACCCCAACACCAACCCTACCACCCATCACCAGCAACACCAGAACCACCACCATCACCATCACCATCACCATCATCACCACCAACAACAACAGCAACACCAACAACAGCACTCGCGTCAAAGCAATTCCTATTCCGTGCAACAACAGAATCCTGGCACGCCGGGGACCGCGCAGACTCCCTCACCCTCGTCCCCTGCGCCTGTACATAGTCTCTAGGCTGACGCTTCGCCTCTGCCCTCCCGATCTTCTCTCTGTCTCTTCCCCGAGGCAGCGATCGTTTAGAAACCAAGAAAATATAGAAAAAGACAAAAAAAGGAAATCTAATCTTCGAACGCTTCTCTCGAGAATATTCGAATCTTTGTACAGCCTATGATCGTTGCCCGTCCTACTTCTCTCTCTCTCTCTCTCTCTCTCTCTCTCTCTCTCTCTCTCTTTCTCCCCCTCTCTTTTGTCGGCAGGTCGAGCCTCCTCCGATGCTACCGACTCTTTGTTACTTGTAAATACTTATACATAGCGCGTGAGAAAGATATTATATTAATTATGCGGTGTAATGTTAAGCGGTGTAAAAAAAATTCTATATAAATGCACTGTCGCGCTGTACCATACACTGGGAGACACGTACGTAGACGTATAAAAAAAAAAAAAAAAGAATCACCCACATACACACAGGAACACACACATACACACACTGAAACACACACGTAAGAAAAGCATATAGGAGAAGAAAAGGAAAACGAAGATGCGCGCGTTAATCGTATCGTTCTCTCGCGTTCGTCCTTTTTGCGACCAGGAACCGACTCAGCCGAACGAAGACGCGTGTACGACGTCGCTCTTGCGACTCGTACGCAGCATCCCCCATAGATTTTTCTCTCTCTCTCCGAGCAGGTTCCAAACGAATCCCGTCGAACGACGAGAACGACGTCGCGCGGTTTCGATTATTTCCCCCGTCTAGCGTGTGTGCATTGCGTTTGGAACTTGGACCTCGGACCAGACGACTCCCTTCGACGACCTTGACGATATCACGATATTATGGATTATTATAAAGATTATAAAATTCATTTTAAGAGAGATAAAGAGAAAAATAAACGATGCTTTTTGTGAGTAAAGATTTGCCTGGATGATTCTCCGTTCGTGATCGTGTTCTCCACTAAACGTCTATCATCCCCTAGCTCTGCCCTTGTTCCTGCTGCTGCGACACCTCGGAGGCGACACACACCATCCCTGGAAGACGGTTCCAGATCGCTTCCCTCCGCCCCCGAAACACACTGGATTCGACCGCAATTGCTACCGATGTAAGTTCTCATCCAGTTAACGTCGCCTACCTCAATCTCCTACGATTATTATTCCCTCTCCCGTGCAATTTTCCCTGGCTTACGCGGCGAAAAAAAATCATCTCTCTCAGGACTTTGTTGCACGCGCGTTCAAATTTACCTTAACCAGCATCTTCACCCTTTGTCGGTCTCTGCACGCGGAATCGTTCGTTCCCCACCCTCGACGATCTTCTTACCTTGATTAACCCGAAAAGGGTTTTTATCTACTCTCCCCTCGATATATTCCTGTTGGCCTATTTCTGCCGGGCCCGAGCACTCGACGTTATTACCGAGGATGACTCGGCGCTCGTTCTCGGCCCTGTGCCCTGCCTCGCCTTCGCCTTCGCCTTCGCCTTCGCCTTCGCCTCCTTTGCCTTCGCCTTCGCTAATGCCTAAATAATGACGTATGTATACGCGACATGCAACTTTATAAGCTTCGATAAATTTAATTACCATCGGTCTTCCCCCTTCTCCTCCCTTACCTGCTCCGGCTATGCGCGTAATTTCCTTTTAATCGCGTGTCATTAAAGGAGGATGCGTGCTGTTCCGTTCGATCGAACTATTTCTACAGGGAGGCTGTGCGATAAAAAGCCTCTCTCGGTTCGTCGTGAAAAGACCGTGGTAATTAGACGGGAGATGCTCGAGCGCGGAGAAAATTGAAAGGTCCGACAAGGACGGACCGTAACGGAACCATAAACGATCCCTGTTCGCGGTACAACTTCCTCTAAATCGGATCAATATGCCAGAGATTACGAAATAAGACGGTTATGCAAAACAGCCGACGGAGGGTCCGTGAAACGTCGCGATCCGCGGGGGGTGCGGTTAATGTCGAGCAGCCTGCATGCCCGGGGGATGGCTTTTTCGGTGATTTAACCAACGAGGGTGAACGTTTGTTATTCAATTTGCCAATCCCCTCGGCACCAGCCACCGCTCTCTCCCTCCGGCCACAGATCATCGCGCCTTTTACGATCGTCACCGCCGTACCTAGTTCTCAGATACCATCGCCGTTTCTTTATCATCTTCCCTCCTGTACTTCCCGACGCCAGCTTTCCCGTGCCTTTCCATTAAGGATTCCTCTGCGCCGCATAAACCAGATGAACAGGAATCCAGGCTAAAGCGACCTCCAGCGAACGGAGAAACTCGCACGAACCGGGACACCGTTCGAAAAGATAAGTTGAAAAAGTACATGTAACGTAATTGATATAATTTCGTGCTTTCGACTCAGCTGGATTTTTTCTGTTACAGAAAACCGGAGTAGAGCAGGCTGTTACCTCGAGGATCGTTCCCGTACGCGAGAACAAGAGAAGAAAAATGTTTCGTTTTATCAATTATATTTATCATCGAGAAGAATCGTTACATTATAAAATTAATCGACGAACCAACGTATTTTTATTCTCGATCCCCTTCAACGCTATCTCTTCCATCCTCCTTCTCGAACTTGCCGAATAAAGAAGAAAAAGTAGAAAGATAATTGCGCAAGACTTCCTATAGGCGAATCGAACTTCGGAAAGAGTAAGAACGCTAATTGATCGGACAAATTGAACTTTATCGAGAGAACGAGGAGACGCGAGAAAAATTGAACCACGCTGCTTTGAAATTTCACACCCCGTTTCTGACGTCTCCGACAGCCGGTTGGGAGAAAAGGCCGAAAGGCCGAAAGGCCTGGCAATAAGTATCTCTGGCAGCCCTTCGAGAACACCACGGTTTCGTATTTACAAAAGCTCGCCCGCCTTTTCTTCCATTTTCCTTCTCGGAGACCGAACCAACGTATCTTTCTCCACTCGTCGCGACGAACATCTCGAGATCTAATTAACTCGCTCACCAACCGAATCGCGACGATAGAAGAAAGAATAAAGTATCAGTCGTGTTGGTTCCATCCTCGTTATCGATCAACTGCACGAGCATTTGCCGCGAATCTGTAGGACGAAACGGAAATCCCGACCGGTAATCTCGATGGCGCGTAACGAGCGTACAGATTAGGCTGTCGTTGGATCCTGATCCGCGACTCAACGACGTACCTAATAAAGGAGGCTAACGAGACCGGGGCATGTGGTTAACGACAATCTATCCAGGCCACCGAACGAGACACATGCGTGAAGAACACACACGTGCAGCTCGTAAGGTACACGAGTCTTGTTACCAAAGCCCCGCAGCCTCGAGAAGGACCTTCTCCCAGCTAAAAGGCTTCGTATCTTTTCAACTTCCTAAGCACCACGCTCCGACAGATTATCACGCGGTTCTATGTAGCTCGGAGCTCTCGAGTGGAGATCGCCCTTGACAATTCGTAGCGTCCCTGCGCGTAAATTATCGGTAAATTAGCGGTGGCGGTTTGGAAACTGGATACCCGAGAGTCGTAGAAAATTCGGAGACAACCGATCGATTACGTGTTTCGTTCTAACGAACTCCGGTCAGAGACACAAGCCTGTAACGCTAAACCGATTGCGTTACCCGTCCGATTCGAGCTAATTGCTCGTCGTTAAAGGTCATTAAAGTATCTGGTTGACTTCATACGACACTCTCGTAGGGAGTGACGCCGCGATATTCTTCCTGGCTGCTCGGCGAAATCAACATCGACCGACGATAACTTCGTTACCGGAGTTTACCCCGATTGAAACGGGTCGGTGAAACTAATTAGGTAGCAGCCGGTGCCGATTCACGATCGAATTATTCCAGATGATCCCCAGCCACGCTATTCATCTTTCGACGATCGCATTCCACGCGAGGGATTTGGTTAACCAACTGCCCATCTATCCCCCGAACGAATTCGAGGTGGAAAAGCCTTTCTCGTCTTTCCAACTATGTTTAGAACGGCGAATAACGCCGCTGCCACAGGGCTGCGGTGTGACGGGACGCGTTCAAATCGCTACATCATATTTCTGTAACTCGGACCGGCCTGTCGGCTGTCAACTCTCGAGGTTCAACATCAAAAAGGCCCTGACGCGAGTAAATCATCGTATGGATCTTGGAAGATAATTTATCAGGCGAAATAAGAGGAAGAAAAGGTTAGAAAACAATGAGAAGAGGATATTATTTGAAGTTTGGGAGGAGGAGGGCGAAAGAGGTTGTTGGTCCGATATAGCTGCGAGCGTGGCGGATCGTGGGATGACTGTCAGAAATCAATTCAATTCCATCGTATATCTAATTCAATAATCTCAAGGGGACGTGTGGGCGAGGAGGCGAGGAGGCGAGGAACGGAGAGAATGTAAATGCGATAAACGAAGCCCGAGAGGAGGAGGAGGAGGAGGAGGAGGACGGTGGACGTAAGAAAGAGCGGAGGAACAAAGGGCACCGCGACTTCCGGTTGACTCGCATCGTCGGCTCGTCGCTCATAAATCCTTGGAACGAACGAAACCGACTGGCTGCGACGCGCTCGCTCACCGATCTGACAAATGATCCGTCGAGGGGAAGTCGATTAACACCTCGTACGCGAGCATGTTCTCCACGACTTGCAAACGATTTCGTCGCGAGCGATTTCGATCGGGGATCGTTTGTCTCTTGCTGCAACAGGCTTATACGCGCTCCGCTCTGCCGACACCCGGTTTAAAGAAATTTCCGACTACATATTTGTACACGGTGTATCCGAGCTGCGGTTCCAAAGATTACGCCATCGATCAGAGGAGAACCTCCTAAAAGTGACTGCAGCTGGAAAATTATACATTTTTACGGTAGCAGGGCAGAGAGCTATCCGCCGATAATTTCATGGCACATCGAGTAGGTATGTCGAGAATGGATGGAAATTAGTCGAGATGGCCGTCGAGTTCCGGAGTTAATTGATACGTCTGCGCCCGGAGCGGCGGCAGAGAGAGAGAGAGGAAGAGCG
>NW_017100229.1:1736739-1742999 GCF_001263275.1 Habropoda laboriosa | reverse complement strand
TCGCGCGTAGTTTGAGAACGGTGTGAGTGAATTGGTGGCCAGCTTGGTTCTGGGTTTGTTCGTATCCCGCGTGATTTAACGGCTCCGCTTCCTGGCGATCTAGTTAACACACGTACGAGTGCCTGACCAGCGTGAAAAAGGGAGAGAGAGAGAGAGAGAGAGAGGGAGCACGACGGATGCACGCACGAACCCTACGGGCCATCGCAACATGACTAATACCCTTTCGGTCGTATTTTTATCTCGCCAGGAGCGAGTGGCTGTTCCTCGTGTTACGGCACCGCGGCCAAAAAAAAAACACCGGCTGCGAACGGATGTGCCAAATGGATGGCGACATCGCGGCCATCTTCGACTGTTCGCGGAGAGGTTTTCGAACCACCACCCCTCGATCGGTGATCGTTCGATTAAGAAAATTGCCACTGGCGATCGGGAACGGAAGTGAGAATCGTCGGATGTCCCTTCTGCCAATTAAAGCGTCACGGTTTTAACGACGCTTTAACGAGGAAGAAAGAAAGATGGAAAGGCGGATCGGAAGGATATCGGAAGACGATTCATCGTTAATAAGCCCGGCACGAGGAGGTAGTTGGCGTTGAAAGCACGTTAGGCAGGAGGAGAGAGAGCACGTGTCTGGCGTCGAATATCAGAAGGGCCACGACCCGCCCCCCTCGGAGCGACCTTAACGATCGTCGTTATTGAATAAATCTGAGGCGTTGTACGTTGCCAGGTCGACGTTGCACCGTCAACCTCGAGGACCTCCTTCGTCGAACGTACGCCCACTGGACGCGAGTGATCGATTCCGATAGACCAGTCTCGTATAATGAGCCGTCGCAGCTACACGAGAAACCATACGTATGTATTTACCTTCCTAATTCAATGCGAAGATTCCACGGATACGGTGGGAGTAGGATAGACGCTGTGTTCCAAGCATAAAGGGCAATTATAAAATGCAGAGGGGAAGGGGTTAGGATTTCGTGCTGGAAGCAGTTCGAACGTACTGTCGTTGAACTCTCTCTCTCTCTGTGAAGGAAAGAAAAGAAAAAGAAACGGGTTGGTTTTTGCGATGCCGGAAGAAAGAAACGAGTGGAGTCGAGTGGAGTGGACGAAACGTTCTGTCGTGTGCGTGGCTCGCGGTTCGACAGCCTCGAGGCTTCGCTCGGCTCGATCTGAATTCGCGGCCGCGCGTATGAATAAGGCATTGCCGTGACAGAGGCGGAACAACGGCATTGCACGTTACGTCGGCCACATGCGAAACATCTGGCATTTTTCACGTGAAAGAGAAAGACCGGCGCGACCAGGCCCAAAGACGAATTTCTGAAACGGTGTACGCCCCCCTGTCATGCTTCTCCGGGGAGACACACACCGTGTAGACCCCGGGGAATTTGTATTGTCGCGCCACCTTTTATTCTATCGGACACGAGAAATTATTAAGCGATTGTTCTTCGATCTAACCGTTAATTAGAAATCAATGAGCTCGTTGGTGCGTGCAGCGTATTTTACCGCCCGGTTTACCAACCGGCCAAACCAGACCGCGATTGTGCCAAGGCGTTCATTCGTTCGCGATACTCGATCTTTCTCTCTCCCAATCCTTAAGGGAATATCAACCAGCCTCTGCGATATATCCGTATCCAACCTAACGTTCCGACCTTTTCCTTTTTCTATTGCAATACATAGATGTGCCTTCGCAACTAATTGTAAGACGTCCAAGGAGAGAGAAGTTTTCTCGGTAAGAAGAATTTGCCGGTAGCACGGGCCGCTCCACATTGGTCCTCGCCGACATTGACTCTGATCAGTCGGCGTAAGTAATCTGCTAAAGCGCGAGACAATGCGTGAAGGTGTGGCACGCAGCGGACTCATTGTTCGGCAATTAAAAGCACTTTTCTTCTTTGTACTTGGCCACCTGCCGCTTTTGTTTGTATTTTCGTCGCGATTAACGCGCGTCACCGCGCATTTCGCAACTCGCTGACCACGTCGGAATGGATTTTCACCATCTCCCTAAGATCCGATGCGACAGGTAAAACCGTTTCTGTCCTGGATAGTCGATTATATATACCCTAACGCCGATTACGCAAAGAGAAACATTCCGCCAGGAGCACGCGTACGAAAGAAACAAAAAATCGATGCTCGAAACAGTTCGTAGACATTGGCTACGTGGTGCTTACGGTCATTAGCGAGATGGAATTAATCGTAATCGAGGCATTCGATTCGAAGTTGGAGGCAAAAGGAGCGGCCGCTCTTCTCCTTTTCTTTCCTCGACGGTCAATGCAAACCCTGATGAACAATAATTTCAGCTCCCGGTAATCGAAACGATGCCAACTCAAAGTGTATCCCTCCTTTAGCCAGACCCTCGGGAAAAACTTATTACGTTTTTCAAACCAGCCTCGTTAACCTTTCAACCGTCTATTAAAAATGATAGAATTCCAAAATTGTAGGTACATGTACCTTATTTCCGTACATTTACAATTAGCAACGAAGCGCCGAAACGGTTCTCTAGCTACCTAGCCTTTTCCGATATCGAACAATCCACTTCAGCGAGGTTTTTTACTCGCACGAAGAAATAAACGACACAATTGGCATTCGCGCAGCAGTAACCAATGAAACTACTATTTTGCAAGGGTTTCGCCAAAGGAATAATCGACAAATTGAACGGCAAGCAGTTACAGCATCGGTAATCACTGTAATTTTCCGAAGGCGCGCATATACTTTCCCGTTTCGTGGAAAATGTGCTTCGATTTTCCCTTGGCCGCGCAATTTCAGCGTGGAAACGTAGCTCGTTTGTTTGCAGAGGCGGGCAACGCGGTACCCTCGCGAGCAACTTTTACGTCTCGCCGTTGTACAATATCCGCTTTTGTTGCCTCCCACCCCACGTAATCGTTGCCGAGATTCCCCGAGTTTCGCAATGGATAAAGCGCAACCCGTGGAAAAATAATAATCGACACCCGAAAACGATAGTTTCGGTGCTCCCCTAGTGTAGCGACAAATCGCAATGATTTTCCTACGACGGTTCTACGAGCGAGGGGCGTAGAAACCCATAGTTAGCGAGGACATGTGTTTGCCTTCGATTCGTCACACCACTCGTCTCTCCAGGGACCATTTTACCGATCCTCCGGGATCGCTCGTTGTTTGCTGTGATTCGGGGTGTCGCGAAAATATGGGTAAAAGAGATCCGTTTAAGAATGAGAAAACCTCCGGAGAAGATTCTCTCGAAGGGGAAGAATCGAAGCTACCTCGGTTACAGGTTACAACGAGGATATTCACGCTGGGACCTACCGGGTCGACTTTCGAGAGCACCGGAGAAGAGCACTCGTGTGGCCGCACAAGTGGCCGGTCACGTTACAAAACGGTCGAAAATCGTTTCTCACAAATACGTACTTATGTACGTATTACATATAACTCGGCTGGTAGGAAGGACTGTGCGAATCCTTACGTCACGCTTAAAGGTTTCGCGTGTGACGACGAGGGGGATGACGGTCGAACATGTTCACCAGGACGAGACAGTTTGCAATTGGTTTTCGCAGTTCCGGCGTGCCGGACTCGGAGTAGACGTGAACGAATGGCAGTTGAGCCCGTTTGGCCGTAGATCCGCGAGAGAGGCATCGCGGTCAGCTCGAAAACAAGGAAGTGACGTCGGGCGAATCGATGATTATAATTAGTGGCCGATATACCGGAACAGGAACGGACTGATTACGGTAATCAGTGGCACGCAGTCGCCGCACGCGGAATGATTCACAGTGACATAAGGACGCGGCGCGGCGGAGAGATAGAGAGAGGAAGAGGCCGCGTGTGACCAGGTGAGACAGGGAGAAAAGGATGGAAGGGAAGAGGAGGCTGGCCTCCTCGCCACGCATGCGCGTGCACAACTCTTTCCGTGAGCGGCTATTATTATATACCGTATATAGTGGCGAACAAAAGGGTCCCCATATGGTGACTCGCGGACTAATGTATGTCATTAGACGCATTACTCTATGATAATTAAACGTCTATATGCGCGGCATTGTTACGCTCGTACCTTGCGTCGCATTACCGGAATGACACGTTGCGCTACAATGCTTCGGATGTCGTGAACGATTCGCTTGCCCGCTTCCACGCGCGTTGATTAAGCGCTCCTAGGAACCAAGTCAACGGATACCGGTAGAGGCCGCGGGAAAATACGAACTTGTACGTTTTCCTCGCAGGAAACGTTCGTCACCGACCGAACGAGTTGTTTCGCGATCCTTTGCCACCGGCGGAGACCATCGCGATCGACATCCGAAATGGAGAAGACGGAGGCAGACGAGAGGAAGTTCGAACGGCGGAAAAGTCGCCCGAGTGCACACCGATCCGACAATAGCCGCGAAACTTTTCCATCGAGGGTAAACGGGGTCAAAAACTTTCGCGAATCCACAAAGTTCTTGGAGCCGACGAACAGAAGAGAGGCGGGCACGAAGAAATCTGTTATGCCTCGACGACAAAGAACCGCGCAATTATAATACTATTGTCGGCGCGCCTATTTTGCATTAAACGCGCGTCCTTTCGCCTCTCCGAGCACCGCGGGCACAATGCGCCACCGCTTCGAAGGGACTACTCGAACGTACGGGAAAAGGAGAGAGGAGAGAGGAGGTGAAATAAGATGAAACCAGTCGAAGAGGACTCGAAAGACGACGCGACGGCGTTGAAAGTCGGTTATCCAACTTCCTTTCCGCTTTTTCGGATTCTGAATCGGACCAACGGAACTGGGTCAGACGTGGCTTAAATACAGGATGCAGCAGCTCTGCGGTCGCGAGCATATGCGTATCAATTGGTCAACTCTCGTGTCTCGGTCCTTTCTTCGCCACTTTTGTTATCGACGCGGTTGTACGCGAGCTCAACCGATACTCCGCGGTCGAGCCTGCGTTTCTCTCGGTGCATCTGCAGCGTCGTCTGCCGCCGCGAGAAACCGCAACGCTCGTCGCATCTGCTTCCCTTCCCGTCTTACGGTCTGCCAACAAACGCACCCCAACCGTGCCCGAGTAGAACCTAACCATTTTTTCGTTAGGTCAACAGTACGTGTACCTATCACTGTCAACGTCTCGTTTAGCCACACACCGAACTGTTAAGGGGTTAACCTCCGTTTAATAGACGGTACTTGGCAGGCTGGTTCGCATACGAATTATTTATTTGCGCGTTTTTAATATCTATAGACCGAGCAGAAGGCAGACGTATCAGTGCATCTGCCAGACGACCCCGGTGCGACACGGGGCGCGACACGAGTGAATATTAGGGCACGCGGATCGGGGCGTGTCCGATGGTGTCGTTTCCTACGTGGCATTGTACGACCCAGGACGAGACGCACCTGGGAGTGAACCTACCACGCCTCTGAACCATGGCCATGTAAGAGAGCCTCTCCGTGGTGGACGTATTCCATGCACACGCACACGCACACACGCGTGTATCGAACCTAGCGTCCGCATTCACGATTCTCTCTAGACGCGGCGCGGCGGCGCGAGCGTCAGCGTGAGCCTGCTCGCACATCTGACGATACGCGCGCACGCCTATGACATACGGGATCGTGCGAGAGGTACGCGAGGAGACACAATACGGGCCGGTCATTACGCGTCTATAGCCATTGTTCGAGATATAGAACGCCGGATATGCGGAGACCGAGGAAAAGTAATGGCGCCTGGAACCGGTCGCGATGTTCAGACCGTCGTCTTCTTCGTTTAGAGGAGGTTGCCAGAGAAATATATCGTCGCGTCTTGTCGCTAAACGAGTCGAACGATATCCTAACGTATCGTAACGGCACGACCCGAATACGCCCGGGGGCGGCTAGGGCGGAGGCGATTCCGCCCCCAGGTGGGTCGGGGTGGTGCCCGGCATATCTCATTCCACTGGTGCATAAATAACGCGCCGGAAAGGATATCGGTCGCGTCGTAAATTCTATAAACAGACCGATGTCGGTCTTTCTCTTTCCTTCCCTTTTTGGAAATTAGGTAATTCGAAAAGGAGCGAGAGAAAAAAGTAGAGAGATACGGCAGATGGTATCGATAACAATACGCGGTGGATATCGCGTGCCTGCACTACGTATCGCCGTGGTACGAGTGCATCCTCTGACTTCTTCCTCGCTCGTGCATCTCTGCGTGAGGGTTTTTGTCGAGAGTAACAATAAGGTAACTGTAATTCTTGGAGGGGGCAACGCGAGCAAGGTAATGGTAACAGATGGAGAAACGCGTCGGTCGGTCGACGTGTTCGGAAGCGTTTCCTTTGAACGGCTGTCCCGCAAATGCGTGAGGGAATAATAGCGCCGATCG
>NW_017100229.1:1735573-1736719 GCF_001263275.1 Habropoda laboriosa | reverse complement strand
TCACGCATGCAACCGCATCGCATAAACTCCTCCGGACCGTGTCTTCCTCTTCTCGATTACACGTATCTGCTAATCGACGGTACAGAGTCGCCGAACACACACACGAACTTTCCGTTTAATAACGAAACGTAAAGAGCTCCGAGATTGGTCTGGTCGCGCTGTATTAACGATTACGGACAGATGGCCACCGAGATGTATTTTATTAAGAGATCGTTAAACGTGAATGATCTCACGGCAGTAAACATGGAATACACAGGCGTGTGCGTGTGTGTGTACAGAACGCACACGTAGCCGCGTAATTTACCCACTGCTCTCTTGGCTCTATCTTTGCCGGAGTTTAAGTATCGATACGAACGCAGCCACGAGAACGAAACGTATTAACGGCACGCCACTCGATCGTTTTTACGTGCAATTAATCGGCGTCGCTTTCGCCCAGGATTAAAGGATACCGAGGAACCGAACGATCGCTAGGCGTGCGCGGCTCGCTGCACGTGCTACGCGCCGTTTAACAAGCGGATCATAAACTGCTCGCTGTTTACAAGGCATCGCCGATAATAGATGACAAATATTGGCAGATGCTCGAGCCTGGAGCCTTATTGCCGGCACCGGGGGTTCCGCACCCCAAAAATAGAGGATGACATTTCCGTGGCTTCTTTTTCGAGGTTCTCCGGTATTGTCGGGCTGTGGTTCCTCTAGCCCGGAGCCGGAATGCATAAATCAAGCTGAATCGGTGCGAAACCGAGCAACAATGTTCGACGCGGATCGCCCTTCCCCTACTCGGGACAGAGGATAGAAGAAATTCTTGGCCGCGGTATTTTCGTGGCACAGAGGCGCGACCATAATGCGCCACGATGACAAATGGTGGACTAGAAAACCTTACGTCGGTCTCTCGACGCAAGGGAAGAAGCCACGACATTTCGTGACCCATTGACGAGTCGAGAAAGCTGTTCGAGTAGCCGAACAATGCCGACCCTTTTTCACGCGGCTAAACCGTGTCCTTCTCCTGCCCCACGCTATTGCGGAAATCTAGCACGGCTGTGAATAGGAGAGAACCGAGGAAGAATGGAAAGAAGAATCGACGCTCGTACGTTTTATTGCCGTTTCATCGGAATCGTCCGTCAAATCGGTAACGTGGCATAATCGCCT
>NW_017100229.1:1722311-1735306 GCF_001263275.1 Habropoda laboriosa | reverse complement strand
GGTGGCGCGTACCGCAGCCGAAAATAACCGATCGGGCGTCACCGAAATCACGTAAAAATGTCTGGAAAGGGGTACCGTGCTCGGTACGGTGTGTCACGCGTGTGAAGAACTGCTCGCAAGAGTTACGAGTTCACCGTAACGCCTCGCGCAGACCCAACGAGACTTCTCTCCCTGTCGACGCTACGCTTATTTTACGAGTCCGCCGCGAGAGAGACCAGCCAGGAGGAAGTACGTCCTTTCTGCTCCATCTGGAATTCCACTTGGCGAGGAGTAACGACGAATTGTCGTATGCTTTCGAAGGAGATGAAATCGATAGACGAATCTAATTGCGTTCCAGTGGAGGGGGGATGGGCGTCGTTGGAAAAGAAACGCAGTGCGCGGAGGTCAAGTGTCAAAGAGCTCGACTGCGTGGAGAATTCGTGGCGGGGGCATGGCTCGAGCCGAACGCGATGGATGCGATGGATTTCTGGCGATCCGAGAACGGGGTTTACGGCCTCGTCGTGGTCCAAGAAGAAGCTTAAGAAGATGCCTGAAGAAGGAGGAGAAGAGGTGTCTCCGACAGCATGTGCTCGGGGCGTGGACCAACGCGAAAGAGATATACTGCTTCGCCCGAGTATTTATGGCATATCCGCACTTCGTCCGATATATATACATCAGGGCCAGCGCGGAATGCGCGAACACCCATCCCGAATAATTGTTTCTGGAAGTGCGAACGACGAGCTTATTAACGGCTCCACGCTTTTTTCAAAGTTTCGCGACCAGCAGCGCGCTCTTCTCCGTGTAGGTCGATCGGAGAAGCAAACGATACGCTCTCCTCCTCCTGGTCTGAACCAGAGAACAGAATGCAATTAACGGTAGAGACCGCGATTCTTCGAAAGTCACTCTGCAGTATGAGCTTTGTCACCTGACTTCTTCATCCGAAAGACGATAAATCATCGGAGAATGTACGGCGCGACACCGAGTGCACGTAACAAATAACGCCGGAGCATGCGAACGGTTTCGACTTGCACGTCGTGTTTGCTTTATCGGCCGCCTCATCTGCCAAATGGTCATTAAATTGCACACTGGCGACAGAAGAATCGCCCAAGGATGCACGGTCAACCTGCAAAAGCGAGATTTTTTATCTCCGCTCGAACTTGAGGTTGTTTCAACGAAAATATCTCGCAAATTAATATTTCGCAATAGCTTCACCTTTGGAAAAAATATCTCACGATTTCGATCCGCGGGCAATGATTACCCGGTACTTATCGTGTGATCGTGTGACACAGGCATTACAGATGGTTTAATAGAGCTCTTTGGCTCAGCTCCTTCGTGTAATCGTGCTTCTTGCACTGCTGTAGATAGCAGTAGCGGATAGATTTTTGCTCGTTCGAGCACGTTTCACACAGGTACCGAACCTGTAACCACTTGATATAATAATCATGATCGCAGCGATTAACCGACCGAGCTATTTTCCAAGTTTCAAATCGAAATAGGTTAGGCGTAGACGTGCGTTTGAAAAGATCGGAGGAACGAAAGACGGAGAAGGGCAATTAGTATCGAGTGTCGATAGGTGGTGATACATATAGCAACCTGTACGAAACCTACCTACGGGTTTCTCAGCGGGGAGCAACCTGTACGACTCGTAACGATCGAAAAAGGGCGACCGTTCATTCATCTGACCGAGCAGGACTCTAATAGCTCACCTTCGGTTCATTCAGAACGAACCGCCGGGGATCCGATTCATGGGAAACCAAAGGGATTAAGCCGCGTTTCAACCTTTCACCATCATTTCCCGTCCCGAAGACGCGAGATCCTCGAGTCGTAAATAAGAAAGATAAAAAGCCTGGCGATCTTTCCCTTTGAAAGGCAACCAGCTCTTGTTCGCTCGGGGAAGAAGTTTCTTCACGGTCGTAAAAAAATCATGGGTGATTGCGAGGCGTTTACATTTTCCCCGCGGTTTTCCTCACGGGATAAACGTCCGTACTATTTTCACTTTATGACCACTCGACGGATATTATTTATCGAGGGGCATAGATGCACGCGGACCACCCTTGGGATTTCGGTAGACTCGGGATTTGCCCGCTCGATAAATATCATTCGTTCCGATACTCGAGCCCCGAGGACCCCTCCGGTTTCGCTCGAATTCCGCGTCGAACTAAACAGAACAGAAGGGCTCTGTTTGCCCACCATGTGTTTCCTTCTTTCGTTCGAGCGTGTTCTTCGAGCAAAGCAGCAGAAACACTTTTTCGTCGTTAATTCGGTGGGATTAATTCGAAGGACGTTACGTTGGAAAAAGAAAGAAAAAATGTTGGACAGAATGGACGGGACAAATCCTCTGGTTTAGCACGTTTTTACGACCGCCCAGCTCACCCCTTTCCATTGGACAGAAAGTATCCTTTGGTCAGGATAAACGTAACGATTGCCCAAGTCGGAGGGTCGAATCCCCCGTGCTTGCTCGACCCTCGGGAACTCGTTTCCATCATTAGGGAGCGGCTAAGTGGCCACTACTGCCCAAGGCCGTGGCAACCGGGTACTTGACGGGGACGCTCGAGAAAATGGCCGACGATAAACTGGACATTCGGAACCAACCCCGATCTTCGCAAGCTTCCAGCTATTTCCTGTTTGCTCCAGGCCCAACCGCGGCGTACCTTTTCACCGTAAAGCTAATACATCCGCAGGGGTCACGACTAGAGGGTGTCGCGCGCGACCTACGATTCTCCAACCCCCTTCCTTCTCTCTCCGTTCCTCGCCCATTCTCGAACGGGTACGGATATCGTCGAAACTTTCTGACAAATTAGCCACGTGTCCGAGACATACGCGGAGAATGAACGATACGTAAAGCGGAAGGAAGCTGTAATCCGCGGAAACGCGTTCCCGAGGGGAGCTCGGAGAGAAGCATCGTTCGGCAGGTCATAAAGATAAATAGTTGGCCGGCAAATTTACAGAATTTGTAGCGAAGGACGGGCCGACGCTGATCTTGCTGCGAAAGGGAGTAAAAGGAAAAAGGAAGAAACTCACGTAGCGAGGTGGGTAGGGGCGAGGCGAGCAGCAATCTGCGGAAATTGGCAAGAACGACGAACCAATTTCCGAAAGAGGCCCCGCAAACACTGGGCCAGGGGTCAGTCGGGGTGAGGGTTAATCGGCGATGAAACGATCCTCGTTAACGCGCCCCCATGGATACGCAACAAGCCTGCGAAGAAACGGTGGGCATTGCTCTCTCGCTACCGTCTCCTCCGTCAACTCTTTCTCGGAGCGAAGCGTTTCCACGGCAGAGACAGAAGGAGGACATTAACGTCGCGAATCGGATCACCTCGGTGCACGTTTCGTGCCCTTGTCTACAGGGGGGAGGGATCCGAAAGCGTAATTTTCGTCTCGTGGACCACCGGCCGACCCTCGTCGTCCCGACGATTAACATTCCCAAAGCAATTGCACCCACGGCGACCAAAAGAGCCAATTTCTTTTCTCCGGCTCTTCTACCGCCGCTCTCGAATCTCGTGGCTACGGTTCGGACCAGCAGCTGACAGATGGCAGCACCGCTCGAAAGCTACACCTGCACGCGAGATCATCCCCGAAGATACTGTAGGGTGTCGTCCTGCGGAAAAGGTTGCGAAGGGAAAAGAGGGAACTGCGTTTGATTCGAGAAAATTTGTCTATTCTCCGAATAGAAAATTGACCGCGCAGTCAGAAAGCTTGGAGAGATTGAAAGGCTGAACGAGGACGGTGGTTTGGCGAAAAGGAGGAGGGAGAGAGGAAAATTGCAAAGAGGGGTTGTAAGAAAAAGAGGAGAGGCTATCAAGGTGGCTTCTTCTTCTTCTTCTTCTCTGTCGGGAGACGCGGCCGTTTGCCAAGCCTTCAACCTTGATTCGCGCAGACATTTTTGTCCTCGAGTGTCGCGATCGGGCGGCCTCATCACGTGAATTACAGGCTTCGCCCGTGTTCGTGGGTGCCTTGGAGAGTCGCGTGGATAGGCGGAGAACCCTGGAAGAGTACAACTGCTTCGGATGAATTGGCAGGCAACCTCCGAGAACCTCGAGCAGCCGCTGCCTTTCGGAGAAAACAGTTGCTTTTCGATGGATCGCCGCGATGTAAAATCCTCGCGTTTCGAACAGGTTAGGTTTCTTTCTAAACACGGTTGAGAGAAAGAGAATCGATAGCAATACGCGGTACTTTGACCGGTGAAAAAATTGGATGCCTCGTCAGGTAGAGTGGACGAACGAGAAGGAAGAATCGCGTCGAGTCTGCGGCACGTCGCATGAAATGAGGAGCGGCAATGGCAAATAAATCGCTTCGCTCGCGTCACGTCTCGATCCGAGGCGAGACCGAAGGCTCGCGAAAGCTTATGATGGACCCGCACGAATCGTTCCCTAGGCCTTTGATGTTGCCGCCCTTCTCGTGAGCCACCACGGGTGACAGAATCTGATCTTTCCACCCACGCCGACAGCCAGCCACGTCGATTCGCGATCCGTGCCCTGTCTCCTCTCGACGATACGTAAGTACGTGGAACCGTTTCTCTCCAAGTAAAACCGGATGCGTTTCGCTGCGTGATAAATCGAGGATCCTGCTAATGATTCGTTTTCCTGTTTTGCATAGATTAACCGCTCGTTGCACAACTATGAGTAATCATTTTCTATCACGCAACAGTCTCAAAGAGACCGTTGCTCTCCCCTCTCCCTTTCGCCCGGAGTTGCGTAAAACGCGAAGCTCTATTTTTCTTACTCTCTTCGGCGAAAACAGATTTTGCTTTATCACGATCTTATCGAGAGTGGAGAGGAGAGAAGGCGGCGGTGGCTCGTAGAAAATCGGTCGACTCGGCTGGATAATTCCTCCGGGAGCGAAAGAACCGTGCACGGTAATTGAAATTTGCTCACAACGGTGCACAGCGTAATCGCCGTATACGTTTCACGAACGTAATTGATTATCGACCTCCGCCGTTGCTTTGATTCACCCTCGATTGCGAGGAATTCGAGAACGAGTTGGCTCGTTGTTGGCTCGTTACGCCGGTTTGTTACCGGGTTCGCGTTCGTCATTTTTCTTCCTACGTTTACATAAATTTCGTCAAATCCTCGCTTTATCGGTTTCCTCCCGTGGGCTAGGTTCCGCAATTATTTCGCAATTAAGGAACGTTAACGATGCCTCGACGGTCGTTAAAGCTGGCTTTACCGGGTCGTCTCCGGCGAATAGAGGCCCGAACAGCTTCGCTCGCTTCCTGACTAAACGCCGGCGAACAAAGTTGTGTAAAATCTGGATCCACGCTCGTATCGTTCGCGTGTCGTCGCAGAAGCGCAACCAACTGTGATCCGTTCTTTTCCGGGCGTACAACGATTCCCCCTCCGCATTATCATTATGCCCTCTCTCGCAACCAAATTATCGAGTTGTTATTACCCCACTGGCGAATCTAATAAAAGGCCATCTTCCGACTCTAATGCATGTGATGCCGCGTATCCGTTGGAACGACGGGAACGTTCCGGTAAAAGGACGCTTTGAAATTCGAAGCAGAATCGCGGAAAGCTATATGTACCTACGAAAAGAGATCTTTTTGCGAGAACACCAACGACAGATAACGGTACGCGATGCATACGTTTCTCTCTGAGAATAATCCCCAAGTAGCGAGGAGCGAGCAGACCTTAGCGGAGAAGGTAATAGCAGAGACGCGCAAATAGAAGCGCAGTACCTATGCAGGCGGATATAGCTACATTTTTGGCATTTCGCCTCGACCTGCCTCTCCCAAGGAATTCAACCTTTTTTCCTCTCCTCCGTGCAGCCTTCCGCGGTCTATAATCGTGTATGCAAATCGTCACACAGCGGCGGGGTGAAGCAATCGTCCCGCAATCGTGCCTTATTAAGTCGTTCCGCTGATTTTCTGTATTCGATCGACGGGAACCCATTGGCGAAGGCCTACCTTGACCCCGAACCAGCAGGTCGTCGAAGATCATCCGCGATCCGTAGCCACTGTACCCCGCGCCACTCTAACTGATACACGGAAAAATCTCTTTCTTCAAACTGGTTTTCGTTGCTTCGACGATATATCGAACACATTTCTCGCTAAACACCGGACATATGCGTAGTTACGAAAGGACAACCGAGCCTTTCACCGATTCGGTATCCAGTTATTCCACTTTTACCAGACGAGTTTGGCGCATTCGCGAAAAAAGTGATACGCGAGTGTCTGCTGGTTACACATTATCCTTCGTTGCCAACTACCTCGACGAGGGACTCCTTTCAACGATACTCGAGCGTCTATGTTGCACACGATGCACCTGCTTCCGCAAATTACCGTTTGCGATTCCAATTCACCACCGTAGGCCTCTCGATCCGAAAAAAACTCGATTCCTAGGCAGCATCTAAACTACTCCTTGCTCTCCTCGCCATCGCTCTGGCTCCCATCGTAAAACGTTAATTACCCCTAATCACGCGGGGAACTGCCGCCACTGATTTTCAGAAGACTAAATCTACGCGGTAATCTACTAAACTTAACGCTAACGATGCCGCGTTATTACGTTAATGCGGATGCATACGAATCCCTGTTTGCACGCCTCGTATTTTGCTCTCGTTATACCCGGATCTCCTTTTAATAGAACGATTTAACGAGAACCGGTGAATCAAAGCGAGAAAAATCCCTACTAGGTATCGACTTCCTCGTCGATACGGACTAATTTAACCTCGATCGAACTCCAGACGAGGGATTTTTTGCTCGGAAATCGAACGCTGGGTTCGTCGGATTAGCCCGATGCAACTCAACACCGATCGTTTTGTCCATTCTACGGAATACATGGAACGGAAAACCTACGTAAAGGCGGTCTAATAAGCTGTAATCGGAGAAACTCGTGTCCTTTCTGTTCGAGATTTCGTACAGAATTTTTTTGGACATTTTTTCTACGCATTTTCTACGTCAAAATGAACGAATTAAAAAGTTACGAGTAATTTGCCGTCGTCGCGTCGTGGCAGTTTTGCGCTACGAGGATTGCGACCGTGAATTAAAGAAGACGGGGTGTTTATTGTGATGCTGCGCCCCTTGAACGTGGGAACCTCGGGAAAAGCAGACTATGGGGAGAGCCATGAATCGGGCACCCCC
The DNA here is from genome assembly GCF_001263275.1 of Habropoda laboriosa. Taxonomy (NCBI): domain Eukaryota; kingdom Metazoa; phylum Arthropoda; class Insecta; order Hymenoptera; family Apidae; genus Habropoda; species Habropoda laboriosa. Next base: position 1,728,252 of record NW_017100229.1, on the reverse strand, counting down.
GAGCTAATCGTCCGATCGCCTCTCGTCGTTGACAAATTCGTGCGACGGTGATGGATGTTATTGACTGCTAAGCTATACACCGATCGAGCTGCGATAACTTTTCATTGAAAACTTTCGATCCGACGGTCTTTGTACCGTCAACCCTTGTGTACGCTACTTAATTAGTACTTGAGTGGACGGTTCAAAGAGTCGCGTGTGCCTAGAAATTGTACTGCGACTGGGTTTTCCGGCTTTTTTCCGTGGAAGTTCCGGATGCAACAACGAAGAGCGACGAGAGTCTGGAAACGATTTTCCAGACACGCCAGTCTACCGGGGTGCGAGAGACTGTCACTTTGATATGTAAATACACGCACTACGGGGTGTGTAGCAGCGAACGAACGCGTTGCACACAGATAGACGGGCGGCGCGTGCACGTAGACTGGGACGAGCAAGTATCGAGGCTTACGTATGGACGCGGCATGGCAGCCTCGTCGAAGAGCAGCCGATGTGCATTTGCTTCATCGAACATGCCACAATGGACCCCTGACTATAAAGGCAAATCTACCGAAACGGGATGGGGTGAAAGAGGGTGTCCCGTTTCTCGAATCCAGCGGAAGCATCCAATATCTCGGTTATCTCTATTCTGCATACGTCAATATTGACTGGAAGCGAGTTCTTCCACGGTGAAACACACCTTCGACCGATTCATCCTGCTTCGTCGAGGATTTTTATAAGTCTCCGAGGGAAACCGACGAACCGAGAGGTTGAAAAAGACACGGAAGGTAGCTCTGATCGCGGCAATGTGCAATCAACGGTGAACAAAAAAATGGCGTAGATCGAGAATCGAACGGCAAACTGTAATACGCGTAGGTAGGTAATACGCGACTAGATGGCCGTTGATCGGTTACGCGATCGATATTAGACGAAACTACGGTGGCGATGGCAAATAATTACCGTACGCGATCTAGCCGCACGCACCGTGAAAGGATAAGCGAGTTAATGGCGTCGTATTGTGCGGTAATCTCAAAGTAATCGGTCCTCGTTTTCTTTTTTTAAATTACACCCCGGGTCACACCCTTTTCGAATGGAACGGCTCGAAATGATAGCGCGGCCGAGCCGGACTTGTATCGTCGCATGCCAAACAGCAATGTCGTGGAGAGAGAGAGCGTGGTACGCCTAAGAGACGCCGAGCGTGCATCTACTATACGTGCACGAGGTCCCAGCTTACGTACGCCTCGTTCCTACGTTCCACCGACACTCCTGGGACTCGTAACCGGATTGTTGCACATGCACGCGACTCTTCGTCCGAGCCTGTATTGGTAGCCGCGCATAATGGTGCCCATTTAATGTTAACGACGCCATTTTCTGAATATGGATATCAACCGCCTTTGACTTCAGGCGCTCATGAATTTTCATACGCGTTGGGGTTCCACGCGTTCCTCCGCGCCACCGAACCTTCGCTGAATCAACACCCATTCGCCCTTAATTCCCAACTTACCCCTCGACTTTTTTTTCACCACCAGCCAGCTAATAAAAATGTTCTGCCATCGAAAATCCGCTACGTACCATTACGTATTTGGTCCTAATGCGACGTTCGATGCTATCTGGCATCGATCTAACAGAAAAATGTCACAAGAGCAGATAATCCCTGACAGCGTTTACCCGAGGCAGAAGTAGCGTGACTTCGGTGACGTCAGCCTCAGGTAAGTCTTGCCCCCACCACGAAACGCGTTAGTTGCAGGTGAGCAGGCGTGGTCTTTTCTCAGCCAATGGTGTTCACGGGGCAGGACGATACCTGAACAACCTGATAGCTCACCTGAGACGCGCGCACCTCTTGCACGTATCGAATCGCGACACGCGATTGCACCGCGAATTTTATTAATTTCATAACGCTGATTATCGTCCATTCTTACCACCATGTTGCTGCCTTTATTCACGGGTAAACAAACTTCGCGTCCACTCTTCGTTCCTACCAAATATCGGGAACGAAATTTCATCGTTATTCGGCACCGATTACCGATAATACGGTATATCGCCGCGATACAAGAGTAGCAAGGTAATAGGAAAATGACAAGGCAGAGAATGTACCTAGAGCTGGTGCGCAATCATTTCGACGATATCTTGGAAAATACACAGTCGTAGCTGGTAAACTCGCGAAATAGTAGTAACTCGAGCGAGCGATGGTGCCGTGTCCACTTGGGAGGAATTTCAATTACCGTCGAACACGATCGATCGGAATCTCTTGGTTTCTGATTCGAGGCACGTGACTCGTTTTCCTTTCGAACAATCACGATAATTATACGCACTCCACTCGGAGAGTAGCGTAAACGCGAAGACCCTTTTCCGGACGTCCGTTTAACGGACGCAAGGCGTGACAACGGTGTCTTTCGCGTTTTCACGACGTAATCTCAATGATAGGCGACTTAAATAATAATACAAATTAGAGGAATGGACCTCCTGAGAAGATAATTCCGCGGTAGCGTCCGATATTAGATACGGCTGAGGTGAGGAGAGTAGCAGGACCTCCCAGCTGTCCTCCCACTGCGCGGAGATTACAATAATTACCATTCTTATTTACCTTCGCTGCCTCTGCGAGCCCCTCGGCCTCTCTCGACGTCAATTACACCCGTCAAACTTTCTCACTTTAATCTCGAGATTAATCGCGGCCCTCAAACACCGGCCAATTGCAGTTTCGGCACGTGGATACTCGTTCTACCTGTGAAATCATTTTCCATTCTGTCAACTACTTTTCGATCGTCTACCGATCCGAGCAGAGGATGCGATGTGACTGTGCAAGAGGAGAGCGAGGTGTGAATGGCGTACTACTAAACCGAGCAAACAACGAAGACAATAAGTTGGCAAATCTCACGGCGGGACGTTAGCAGGCGGTCGCACGTGCTGAGAGGAAACTCGAGACACCAGCAATCATCGCGGCGCGTCCACCGTTAACGGACCAAGAGGAGTGGAGAGAAGGGAAGGAAAGGCACAGCACCTCCTGGGACGATAATTCGACGTAGGGGCACCCTGAAGTACCCGGCGTGCCCCATCGGCAGGAGGTCACTGGTTACGCCCCTGAGATATGCGCAAGAACGCTGCACGGCCACCCTTTTGCCGGTTTCGACGCGTACACCAAAGTACGCGTTTTTCTCCCGCGTTCTCCTCGCGCTCTTTTCCCATTCTCTTTGTGTTTCTTCTTTATTTTCGCCCTCTCTCTCTCTCTCTCTCTCTCTCTCTCTTCTTTTTCATTCATTTCACCCAGCTACCGTAGGACGTCTGCAACCACGCAGGGTTGCTCGTTGCATTTCGGCCGGTACTCAAAGAATCGCGAACCCGTTTTCACGTGAACGCCCACCGGAAGCAGCTGAACTCGGCCGCCTGAATGGTCCGTCGATAGAAGATATAAGAGTATGTACTGGGATCCGATTACGAGGACACGGGGAACGTTGGGTGACCGTTTCTCCTTCAACCAGCGTCAAATCCTTTTCAGACATTCTCGCGCCGCCCTCTTTATTAGTCGAACCAACGATAACCTCGAGAATCGATAGGAAGCTGTTCCTTCCCTGCAGATATTTGTTTTCCACGTCCCGACTATTGCCCGAGAGATCGTGTAGCAGGAATCGGACGATTCGTTACGGCGTTTAACGAATCGAAGAAATATTGCACTTTTCAAGAACCCTCGATCCTTTTCTCGAGCATATTTCAACCGAACCGCGGCGGACGTCGATAGAACAAAGGAAAATCCCTGGCTGGATGAAACTCCGCCTACTCTACCTTTATTACGACTCCTTCTTCACCGCTTTTGTCGGCGAAATAGCATTCCTCGAGCGTTTCCAGAGACATATCGATCATTTTTACGCGTGCAAATCGTCCGGAGAAAGTGCAGCAATTTCGAAGGTCTCTCTGGAACCTAGGCTGCGAGAACTCTGATTAAAGGGGGACGAAAGGTGTTGGGTTAACCAAAGCTCTGCCACATGGTGCCTCGATTTCCCGTGTCACGTCGACAGGCCGCAAAGGATCGGTCCTCCAGATGTTGGAGATACGTGTTCACCTTGTTACATTTCCTTTGAAACGCACTGGTCGTCATCTGGCTAAGAAAGTGTCAGTTAGTTTCGTTTTATTTCGTTACACGGAGGAATCGTAAGGAAGGAGGTATGGAACTATGTATTCGGAATACACGCGTGTCGTCGTGACACGCATTTTCTCCCGGTGCGTGGAATTTTCGGGGGGCTGTCCAGGGGCACGCCCTCGCCCCTACGAGCATAATTCCGATTCTGGCTGGTACATGTGCTCCGTAGAGCAATCTTTATCCATGAGTGAATAACGCGTGTGGATACTACCGGCTCCAGGGAAGTTCTTACAGCACGCGCAGGGGCGTATCAAGGACGCCTCGAACGAACGCCCCTGTCGACCCCTAGGTGGTCCAGGGCGTCACTGGGTGGTACGCTTTAATTCCAGACCAGTGGGTCCTTATTTCCACTCGTTGCAAACCCATTTCTCCCCGATTCTCCCATATCGATACAGATTCTGCATTGTCCGTCGTAAATATTATTCCGGCGAAACGGACAAGATTTTAATTGCTGGCCGTATTAAACGGCAATTCGTTAGGCAGACATGGTGAAAACGAACCGCGCCGCGCCTCTTCTCATGCGGCACGTTTCTTCCAATGAATCTGAATCAAATGGTATTTAATAAATTCCAATTAACGATGACCGAAGGACCACCAGGATTCGGTAGTCGAATCGCGAATCACATAAACACACACGGCTCATTAGCCACGAGGGAACAGGGTCGGTCGCCTTTTATAGTCGAAGGTGGTAGGAGCTACCGCCTTCTATAGGAGAAGAAAGAACGCCGGTTTACGACAGGACATAAAGCCTATAGATATTGCCAACGAGTACCTTTCCCTGTGGTCCTACACATTTTTCTTTCCCTCTTTTATTTCCACTAGCATTTCCTCGATCGCCTTATCTCTCCGACGTTTTCACCCCTATCGAAAAATTACGGCACAACGAGACGTCGAGACGCTAATGAGAGTAATCGTGGGTTTGGATTTCCTGGCCCCTCCGTTCGACGATAAATTATGACACCGGTGTAATTTTAGTTTTCGGTACAGTCAACGTCTACGACTGTACGTTGACAACATCCCTAACGCTGGATAGTCTACAATTGGAAAGGACTGATTGATGGGGAAAACCGATGTGGCCTGGGCGTACCTTCACCGCGATAATGACACGCTTACGTTTACTACTCCTCGACGAAGGGATGCTACCACTTCCTTGTGTATACGATTCGTAAACCTTCGCCCTCTGGTAATGACAGAGTGAAGTAGTATCGATTGCGCGTACAGAGACGTTCAACTGGCAATCGCTTTTTCCCTCTATACATACGTGAATTATCGACATGAAAGAAGACACCGTGACGATTGTTCGAACGAGTCCTTGGTCTTTTCTACAATTTCTGCGTATCGATCGGTGGGATGATAACGAGGTTGGCATGCATTATCCAGCGCTTTCTATTAACAAGGAGACCGGAGGTTTCGAGAATCGACGAGATCGTTCGAGTTGGTACGGTACCTAGGAATCGCGAATGCGCCGGACAACCGGTAGAAAGACAGTAACGGTAACGGCAATTCAGAAATCGAGGAACGGGTTGTAATTAGTTGGCATGGAGCAGGAACCAGAGGGTGAGCCCGAGCGTCGACGGTGGCGCGGCGGCAATTGCGCGTTTGTAATTAATTAAATAACGATATAATTGGCTCATAGAGCAATTAGTTGATTGATACACGAGAGCCTGATGAGCGCGAAGGGAAGAGAACGGGCGAAACGACGAAGAGACGGAGAAAGAGAGAACGCGGGGAGAGCGATGCGAAGCCAGAGGGAAATTGTTTCACAGAAGTTGCATGCCAGTCAAACGACGGGATAGGGGTGTAATTTATTTCTAATTTGCATTCGATTTACGTGCG